>NW_003303729.1:1269721-1296739 GCF_000142945.1 Phytophthora infestans T30-4
GACCGTGTTCATGGAGGGACTTCGTGTGAGCGCAGCTCGAAACGGAAGTGTTCCGTGTACACCCCTAACACTTTTGAAGAGACGGTAGTATGTGGCATTGAATGCCGAGCACAACTTCAGGTCGGCGCGACCTGGTTGGAGCGCTGGTAGCGCAAGCTCTTCGAGCGGTCCAGAGCCGACGGACCTCAGCTATGCTGAAGACGAAGAAGCGGAGCTTCTTGCTGCGGAGCAGCGCGCTGGCATCCGCCGATGCTTTGTGTGCAATAGCACTAAGCACTTGAGGGCCTATTGCCCTCTGCGCAAGAAGCGCGAGGCTCCGGCGAGCCAACCCTCCGGGTCATCGCCGGGAAACGGCAACTCCCAGTAGGCGCGGGGCGGCCTACTGGGGAAGAACTGAGTTCTGTTGTGCCTCGAAGAGGTAGAGGACAACGGGGGCTCAGCCCCGAAGAGAGCTGAGCTCTCTTACGAGAAGAGTGTGTGCAAGCCGGGCTTGCTGGTCGTTCAAGCGAACGTGAAGGGCTTTGCAAAGCCATGGAGAGTCTTGATTGACTCGGGAGCCTCGGGGAACTACGCCCGTCGCTCCACCCTGGAAGGGAGTCAGCTGTATGCTGAGGCACTGGAAGTGCCAACGAGAGATACGATCTCTGTCCGTCTCGCGACGGGGACACTGGTAACTGTGTCGAAGGTCTCTGTCGACCTTGGAGTGAAGTTTGAGAACTTCGATAGCGTGGAACGCTGTTTGGTCTTAGACCTGGATGCGAGGTATGACCTCATCCTTGGCATGGCATGGCTGGAACGTCATGAGCCATGGATCGACTGGAAGTCGAAAACGCTGGGTGCGTCGCACCCTGCTCCTAGTGGAGCTTTGGTGAGTCATGAACCCACCTCTGCTAGGAAGCAGAAGCGCTTTTGGCGCGAGCACGAGGCCGAGGCGGCCGTAGTGCTGGACATTGGTATGTCCGAAATTGTTAGCAACGAGGTTGCTGTTTGCCCTGAGGGCGTACTCAGGGCTTGGTGGGGGAGGGATAGCCGAGCGGCTAGCTGATGTCAGCCCTGTTGCGGTTCGCAAGCAAGTCGATGACTTTGTCTCTTTGAGACTGAGCGTAATGCGTCAAGTACGCGACGCTATGGCTGAAAGCCAAGACACGCAGAAGGAACATGCAGATGCCAAGGGCAGAAGCAATGTTGAGAGGTTTGAGGTCGGTGACCAAGTTTTATTAAACGCTAAAAACCTACCTACTCATGCAGTGTCTGCAGTCTTCAAGACGAAGTTAAGACCTCGGTTCATAGGACCGTTCAAGGTCGTGGCCAGGAAGGGCCTAGCGTATACGCTCAACCTTCCGAAGAAGATGCGCACGCATCCGGTCTTCTATGTCGGCTTGCTTAAGCCATACCAAGACCCTGCTCAGGTGAGCGCGGAGGCGTTGGCACCAACGGTGGCTGGGCCACGGACAGTTGCAGGGCAGCAAGTGGTGGATCCACTGATGGCTGATCAACAGCATGTGGCAGAGCCACAGGTCGCGGAGCGAAGTGCTCGAGATGCAGGAGCAAGGCAAGCTGAACGTTCAGCCGAGCAGCTGGACGCTCAAGGTCCGAGACCTGGTTGTGAGTCAAGAGTGGTGGCTCTAACCTATCCACAAGGTGGATCATCTCTTCGAGATCGACCGATGGGCGGTGAACGTTCGCGTCGTGGACGCCGGCGTCGTATGGACGCAGACGCCGTTCCGGCAAGTGCTGACTCTCCCCGCGAGAGCCCAGCTGAGGCAAGGCCTCCTCCTGCTCTGCTCGATGAGCATGGTGAGCTCCACTTTCACGTGGAACGCCTTGTGGCGTGGCGTAGACGCCAGGGTCGTACCCAGTACTTAGTGAAGTGGAGGGGTTACCCTCACTCACAGAACTCATGGGAGTTTGAGGTTATCCTCCGGCAAGATTGCCCTGACGTCGTTGACGCTTACGACCGGGCACATCATGTGCCGAAGCGCCACCATGGCGTGCGACAGCGTCGCCAGGCGCTGGGCGCCTCCCACTAGAGTGGGGAGCGATGAGGTCAGTAGTTGAGCTCAGGCTCTGACCAGTGGCTGCAGCAGCCAGCTCGTACGTATGAGCGGTGCTCGCAGCGGGAGCAGGAGGTGGAGAGACCTCGTAGTGTTAGGGACATGGTCCCGAAGGAAGCAGGTGCTTCGTGTTGTGCTGAACAAGGTTCAGGCACAAGCGTCTCGATAAACGCATAGTTGTTTTGAAACAACTTGCTCAATGAGCATGATCCAAATGTGGATGCGCTGTAACAGCGAAAGTGGTGTCCCGCACGGGGATCGAACCACTGGCCTTTGGCTTGACAGGCCGGAGCTCTACCATTGAGCTACCAGGGCGATGCCCGTACGTCAGTCCGAGAACGGACTACTCATGGTATGAGAGGGCTGCGCCCGGGTGGATTTGAACCACCGACCTGTGGCTTTCAAAGCCAGCGCTCGACCACTGAGCTGAAAGGGCGTTACCCTTAAGCTCGTCCATTCAAGGACAACAGTTCATGGAACGAGAGGGCTGTGCCCTGGCGGGTTCGAACCACCGACCTGTGGCTCTCAAAGCCAACGCTCAACCATTGAGCTAAAAGGGTGTTGCCCTTAAGCTCGTCCATCAAGGACAACAGTTCATGGAACGAGAGGGCTGTGCCCTGGCGGGTTCGAACCACCGACCTGTGGCTCTCAAAGCCAACGCTCAATCCATTGAGCTAAAAGGGTGTTGCCCTTAAAGCTTGACCAAGCGTGAACAATCGTTCATGGAGCGAGAGGGCTGTGCCCTAGTGGGTTTGAACCACGGACCTATCGCTTGTGAAGCGAGTGTCCAACCGCTGAGCTGTTGTCGACGACTCGAATGAGTCAAGAGCATTGCTCTAAGCGGTTTGCAGCTCTTGGAGTAGGCGCGGAGCGCGAGCGTAGGTCTGAGACCGCTTGAGAGCAAGATGCGCGCTGCGCTTGGAGCATTGGGCCGTGGGCCGACGACAAGAAGTTGGGCATCAACGATGCGTAGGCGTTTGTGAGCTCACGGAGCTGTACAACGCTGGTGTGAGGTGTAGTAACCTCCGCCGTCTTAACAAGACGTGACCTCGCTGAGGAGAGTTTCGAGAACGGAATGTTCTCATCTTAGTGGGGGAGAGTGTAACGGGGTTACATGGTGTGGAGCACACAGGGGTACGAAGTACCCGGAGAGTTAACAAACTCTCAGTACATAAGTTGGAGAGCTAACAAGGTCTCTCAGTACGTTGGCTGAAAGCCACACGTTATGCATTTGATTAGGTTTAACTATGCTAGATAGTTAAAGAGATACATTTACCCCTAGGCGGCTTGGCCGCAATAATAGTAAATAAAACACTTCTGGTTTTGAAGCATAAAAGTTAAGCTGTTAACTTTGAGCCCTGGTCTTGGGCTGTAAGTGTCCTTTGGATAAGGAACTTAGTATTAGTGACTCTTTGAGTCGAACGTCTTCCTCTGACGCTAAAGCTACGGCAGCCCCGCTGCACACGGTGTGAAGGTCAAGGACCTCTTGACTGTACTGTCTTCTCTTCGAGGAGTGATGGGTGCTGCTGCACCCGGTGGTGGTGATGGCGATGCTGCCACACCGCCCTCATCCGGCCGGGATCGGTCGCGGAGTGAGAGGAGAAGAAGATGCAGGGCGTCTATGACGTCTTCGACGCGTGTCGAGGTGTTCAGCATGACGAGCGGTGAGGCTCAACGTGATTGCTGTGAGCAGCTGTACACACTCGTCAATGGAGTGACGGGGGGGGGGGGTAGAAGGCGACATCAGCCTTGACACTCTGCCCGCTGTAGATGCTCTGCTAGAGCTGGACGAGATGTCCATTGCCGAGTTTGGCGAAGCCTTGGAGGCGAGCTAGCCGAGGTGGTCCTGGTGGGACCGGAGGAGGAGTTGAGAGCCTCATCCGGCGGGGACGACTCGAATCAGAGGACACCCAGAAGGCCCTGAACCCAAGAAGGGGTTGCCGATTCTAAAGAATCCTTCGGATCCCTTCTACTCTGAAGTAAAGGAATATGGAGACGTTGTCTCGAAGGACCCACCGACGGGCCCGCCTCCGGATCGAGGCGTGTGTCATGAGATTGACCTGGTTCCGAGAACCAAATATTGCGTCGCAAGGCAATGGCATTTGCCAAGAGAGCAGTGTGACGTCATTGACGCATCCTTCCGTGCGAAGCACGAGACAGGGATGGTGCGTGAGAGTAAGCGGCCGCACTCGACACCCACGTTCTGTGTCAGAAAGCCGACCGGTAAGTGGCGCCTTGTTCATGCTTTTAACAAGCTAAATGCGGCCGCCATCCCGGCGCAAACACTGATTCCTCGCAAGGATATTTTGCAGAACGACATGATAGGCTGTACGTTGTACACAGTGCACTCGATTTGGTTGATGGCTACTTCCAATTGCTCATGAGAGTGAGCGACATTCCGCTGATAGCGGTGAGCACTCCGAGCGGTATGCTCTGGGAGTTGCTGGTCATGCCCCAGAGGCTGTCGAACGCACCGGCAACGTTCAATCGTCTTGTGCCGTAGTTGTTTCGGCCCCATCGGGCGTACGCTCAGACGTACTTTGACGATATATTCGTCCATTGTCGTGCTGAGCACGGAGAGTCAGACGTGGAGCGCCACATTGACCACTTGCGATCGGTGCTCGAGTAATAAGTTGTATGCTAACTTGGACAAATGCGTCTTTGACGCGGAGGAGATACCTTTCCTCGGGTGCTTCATTGGGAAGCGCGGCTTACGAGCATATCCTGTCAATAGCAAGGCCATCGTGGACTGGCCGCTTCCCAAGAACCAAAAGACGTATGCAAGTGGCTAGGCTTAGTCAATTACTTGCACAAGTACAGCGCGAACTACGCGGAGATGGCTCGGCCATTATCAGATTTCCTTAAGAAGGACGCACCATGCTGGAACGTCGAGCATGACGAAGCCTTTGAGGCTGAGAAGGAGAGCCTCCTCCAGGCTCCGATCCTTGCGCTACCGGACCCGGATAGTCCGTTTAGCGTCGTCTGTGACGCCTCCGGTTTTGCAATCGGTTGGGCTTTACTACAAGCAGACGCCGAAGGGCGTGAACGCGTGATTGCGTTTGAGCCTCGTCAGCTCAAACCTGCAGAGATGAGCTAGCCAGCTCATGCCAAAGAGCTACTTGCAATGAAGTATGCTCTAGTCAAATTCAGGGTGCATCTGCTAGGCTCTAAGTCTTTTGTGATCTTTACTAATCATAAGTCGCTTCGCACCGCGACACAGTCGCCTCATCTCTCTCAGAGAATGGCAAGATGGCTTTCCTTCTTTGCCGAGTACAACTTCGAGGTGACGTACATGCCGGGGCGGTCTAATGTAGTGTCCGATGCGCTCTCGCGCAGACCCGGACTACGAGTCAGCTCATGTCTCGACGGTGACGTCATATGTGCCTGACTTGATACACGGAGCTTATGCACCGGACGCCATGTGCGTAGCGCTGCTATGGGCTCTTGGGAGCGAAGTGTTAAAAGACTCTGGCAAGGAATTGTCTGGGCGCTTACGCGCGAGGCTGCATCGATGCTCGCTCGATGGCGGCTTGCTCTACTACACCGACTCTGGGGATACACCTCGTGTAGTCGTTCCTCGTGATGAGGATTTAAAGTATCGAAACCTTTATGAGGTGCATGATACGCCGGTGGGCGGGCACTTAGGTCGGGAGAAGCCCTATGACTCGGTGAGCGCGATGTACTGGTGGCCCAAGATGTATAAGTGGGTTGGCACCTATGTACGCACATGTGGGACGTGTCAACGTACACAGTCCGCTCCGAGCACGGCAGCGTCATTGGCGAGTTTGCCCGTCCCCAAGGGATGTTGGCAGTCCATGAGTGTAGACTTTATGTTTGGCATTCCCAAGAATAACGCAAAAAACACGGGTATTGTGGTCTTTGCAGACCGAATGAGCAAGATGGCTCATGTAGCGGCGATGCCGGACACCATTGATGGTGAAGGTAAATCTTTGCTGTTTTTAGACCGAGGTTTTCGCCAACATGGCTTGCCTGAGGCAATTGGCTCGGCTCGAGACCCGCGCTTCACCCGAGGTTCTGGACGTCCCTCTTCAGAGTGATCGTCACTCACTTGGACATGTCTACCGCGGACCATTCGCAGACCGACGGTCAAACCGAACGCGTGAATCGCGTTGTGGAGGATATCCTCCGAAGTGTATGCGCTGAGGCGCCAAAACGCTGGAGCCAGATGCTCCCACTCGTTGAGTTCGCATTAAATAATGCAGTGCACACCTCGACAGGCTACACTCCGTTCTATGCGAACTGCTTACTAAACCCTCGCGTCCCACGGACGCCATCAAGCAGTGGTAAGGGCTTTACGGGGAGGGATAGCCGAGCGGCTAGCTGATGCCATATCTGTTGTGGCTAGCAAGAAAGTCGATGACTTTGTCTCTTTGAGACTGAGCGTAATGCGTCACGTACATGACGCTAACACTGAAAGCCAAGACCCACGGAAGGAACATGCAGATGCCAAGTGCAGAAGCAATGCTGAGAGGTTTGAGGTCGATGATCAAGTTTTATTAAGCTCATGCAGTATCTGCAGTCTTCGGGACGAAGTTAAGGCCTCGATTCATAGGACCGATCAAGGTCGTGGCCAGGAAGGGCCTAGCGTATACGCTCAACCTTCCGAAGAAGATACGCATGCATCCAGTCTTCTATGTTGGCTTGCTTAAGCCATATCAAGACACTGCTCAGGTGAGCGCGGGGAGCGTTGGCGCCAACGGTGGCTGGGCCACGGACAGCTGCAGGGAAGCAGGTGGTAGCGACACGGGCGGCTGAACGACAGTAAATGGTGGACCCACAGTAGGCTGATCAACAGCATGTGGCAGAGCCACAGGTCGCGGAGCGAAGAGCTCGATATGCAGGAGCAAGGCAAGCTGATCGCTTAGCTGAGCGGCTGAACGCTGAGACCTGGTTGTGAGTCAACAGTGGTGGCTGTAACCTTTCCACAAGGACCGCTGAGCTGCTGTCGACGACTTGGATGAGTCAAGAGCATAGCTCTCAGCGCTTTGCAGTTTTTGGAGTAGGCGCGGAGTGCGAGCGTGGGTCTGAGACCGCTTGAGAGCAAGATGCGCGATGCGCTTGAAACATTGGGTCGTGGGCCGACGAGAAGTTGGGCATCAACGATGCGTAGGCGTTCGTGAGCTCACGGAGCTGTACAACGCTAGTGTGAGGTGTAGTAACCTCCGCCGTCTTACAAAGACGTGACCTCGCTGAAAAAAGTTTCGAGATAGGAAGGTTCTCATCTTATTGGGGGAGGGTGTAGCGGGGCTACATGGTGTGGAACACACAGGGGTACGAAGTACCCGGACAGCTAACAAAATTTCAGTACATAAGCTGGAGAGTTAACAAGGACTCTCAGTATGCTGGCTGAAGTCACACGTTATGCATTGAGTATGTTTAGCTATGCAAGATAGTTAAACAGATACATATACCCTAGGTGGCTTCGCCGCAATAATGGTAAATAATACGCTTTTGGTTTTGAAGCATAAAAGCTAAGGTATTAACTTTGAGCCCTGGTCATGGGCTGTAAATTCCTTTAGATAAGGAACTTAGTACTAGTGACTTTTTGAGTCGAACGTCTTCCTCTGACGCTAAAGCTACGGCAGCCCCGCAGCTGGTAGGGAACGTCTGAACAATATCTTCCCGCCTGATTTGTGTACTGTTTCGTTTCTGAAGCTTCCGCCATGACCTGTTGAATCTAATGGTTTCGAAATAGCTTACCCAAAGCAATAATTGTCAATTTAATGACGTCGGAAGCTACGTCGTCGGGGGCCAAGGGTTAAGGACATGCGGCCAGAACTCCCGATTTCGTTGACCTTCGAGCCACACTCGTGTTGCTGTTAAGTTGCTGTGGAGTTGGCGGTCTGCAGAGCCGGGGTGAGTATTGTACTTAAGCTAGGCGGATGAGTGGTTACGGGCGCCTGCGACGGTTCATGCGAGAGAAATCTTTGACGGTAACGACGGCAAAGATCGCAACGACACAGAAGGTACCGGGTGCGTTGTTCGAAATCAGGCGACCCTCTGAGTCCTCGGTGGTGGTTTTGAAATATCCAAAACAGACATGTTTGTACTTGATATTTGTATGGATAGATAGTAGATTTTAGATGCTACATTTAGAGCCTTTGTGCTCAAAGAACAGGACAGAATTTAATCTCAGCCTCACAAGGGCACGTCCATCTATCACGGAGTACGCGGTAGTGACAGTGCTGCCCGATTTCCTTTGATGAAGAAACAGAACGAACAATGAAGCAATCTGCCGGGTGATGGTTGTTTGAGCGGTTGGATCATGCCATCTGGTCGGTGGAGGGACACATTTATGTACCTAATATTTATATGCCCTAAATCCCGACAAAACCGACTGTAGAAGGTCCAGCAAGTGACGGTTGTTCACAATAAAGGTATTCATCATTTTGGCTCGTTTTCGTTTATCGTTTCTTGAATTCATGAACACGCAGCGATGGCACGTTTGAACGAATTTAAAGAATCGAAGACCTAAGTATTTAAAGCACAAACCCTGTGATCGACATCACTGCCTATTGTTCCGGTAGACTGAAAAGGGCTGTCGATGAATATTCCTACTGGTCGAAGTTTGTGTTCATCCAGTAGGGCTAGAGATAAGAGAGAGGTGTGGCCTTATATTGAGAGCGCATTATCGCTGTGTGTTGGATAAGCTAGTGGGCTATTCATATATTACTTACCGATCGGAGTTTGACTTCGACTCTCCCGTATCAGGTCTAAAACACGTCCGGTGTCATTTCTTTAAATGGACTGTGAGGTATATTCGAGAGATATAAGGCGCAGAAGAAGACTCAAGCCTATGCTCGTAGCTAGGTAGTGAGCTTTCGATGGCTTGCTAGCGGGAAACGCGGTACACAGGGGAAATCGCAACATGGTAGGGTAGTTTCTGGACCTTCAGGTTCAACACTTACATTAAACCTAACTAAGTCAGTAAACCTTAGTAGGTCTTGTTAGTGTGCTGAATGTGTTCGTCTTTTTGTATGTCTTCTGAAAAGTGAAAGCAATAACTGGCGCCCGGTCCGCTGCAAAACACTTCCTTTTCTGCTTAATAAGATTCTTGCTGCACATTACTGTAAGACTTTTTGAAATTTGCTTGAGCCCCCGAGACTTTTTCATTGCTCGTGAAGCCAAACTCGGAGCTGGCGTATTTGTGAATCCGCGAAGCTTCTTTGATATTCCCACAAATAAGAGGTAGTAAAGGTCTCAATCCATAACCACTGAGCGCAGTATCGAAATAAAATAGTAGATCTCATCTATTTAAAATATTTTTTTGTGTTCATGTTGCTCTATCCATGCGACCTCACACTTACGAGTTCAAATTATATCCGCTGTCAAGATCAATAAGTATACCCCGTTGAAGTGGCGCAACTTCTCAGTCTCTGCGTCACGGATACAAACGGACTGATATGCCGATAGCACTGGTGTCGGCCGCTCATGTCGCTCGAAAGATGGAATGCTTAAAGCAGGACGTATATCTTAAATACTGCAGTGAAAAATAGAGTTAAGAGAGAAATCTCGTACAAAAGGTGTTTTGTCGTAATCTTGCGCGGTTCGGTCAACATTCATTCATATAAATTTGTAAGATGCACATAGTGAATTTTTAAGAAAATCGCGCTATGATTTCAATCGTTCGCAAACTGATATCCGGTATCGTACTCCATTTAAGGGATTGCTAATAGCCAAGGGTTAATTTAATTATTTAGTCGCCTGGGAGCTGTGTATAAATACTTAGATGTCGACACTGTCCACGATGCCTGTGAGTAGAGATATTGCCCGTCGCGGATGGTTATCACCTAAGAGCCATCAACTATTGTTGCAACCCTCGTGGATGTCGTACGTATGATGACAGCTGAAGTCGTGACGCTACTTGCATATAGGTTCAGCGGCACGACACTCATGACTTTCGTGGTGGATGTGGTAGCCGTGACGTCAATATTCTTTTCGGCAAGGCGCTACAAAATATGGTCTTGAGCGTGGACCATAATTCAGCCATCGACCAAGTGTCACCCAACCATTACCACCTACTTAGTAGTACAGTACTGCACCTCGTTTTCGCGGGGGTGGACCATATAGGATTTGCAAATAAATGAGGTTTTTGCTTACAAATTAAAATTCATTTGAATTCAGGATCATCGCATCTGGGAGTTTATCAAAGGTCCAAGGGCGCAAAATCGGGATGCAGTACTGTACGTGATCACTAACTGTGTCGTGGAGTGCAGGCTACGGTACTGGCAAGTTGCGAGTACCTCAATGTCCGCGATTCTGCTAGGTTTTATTCGGAGCGTAATATGCAGGCTATTTAGCAGACCTGCGTGATTTATCCATACTATCAATTTGACAAAATCAGTTTAAGCGAGGTATAGAACTTTCAGCAGCTCTTACCCCTGTTCTGAATATATACTTCGAGTAAGCCACAAATTCACGAAAAGCGAAGGAATCCTGCTATCTCAGCTCAAGTTTAGATTTTATAACGAGTCGTACCACAGAATGGGATGTGAGTCCCTATTCTTGGGTTTCCCGGTTAGCTAGCACGCTGTACACCCCACGGGGTCAGTGTCGAGCTCAGCGATTCACGAGACCGCCATGGGCTGCACGCAATCCACCGATGTGATCCGTCCGAACATGTTCCAGACCAAACTCTGTATGCACCACAAGGCACCAGTGACGGATGTGTATCGCAGTCTAGGTGAATTGGGCAGAGGTGCCTTCGGGGTCGTGGAGAAGGTTGAGCATCTCAAAACCCACCGCCACTTTGCGATGAAAATCGTGCGGTTCGAATCTGGAAGTAAACGCCACGAATTCGAAAAGGAGATGGGGATTCTTCGTGTCCTGCACCACCCCAACATCGTACGCATGCTGGAGACGTTTGAGGATGACCATCAGTTTTTCATTATCATGGAGCTTAGTCCTGGCGGCACGGTAAGCACTTCCGTAATAACCTATTCTCATGTTCTTGCTCACTTCTTGCTTTGCTAAACAGCTGCTCGAGAGAGTCAAGGCTCGTAATAAAGAATACCCTGAAGATGAGGTCAAGGATATCATTCGAAACCTGGCATCTGTTATCCAATACTTGCACTCGCGCAACATTTGCGTAAGTTGGCATTATTGTAGTTCTCCCTTTCGCTCCCTATTGATTTATTGTCGTCTAAACTATGTTCAGCACCGTGATCTGAAACTCGAGAATATCCTTGTTGATACCCTGGACAATGGAGGTCACATCAAACTTTGCGAGTACGATACACCAGATGTATCTGGAGAAAATAGAAGCTACTCACACCTCCATCTGTGCTGTGTAGCTTCGGTGCTAGCACTCTTTTTAAATCAGGCGCTAGTATGCGCAAGGTTCTGGGCTCAGTTGTCTACATGGCTGTAAGTATTTATCGACAAAACACTATTATTAAGGCTCTGTTGTAACGAGATCATTGCAGCCTGAAGTTCTTGAAGGCAACTACAAGGAGACGTGCGATATGTGGAGCTTGGGGGTCATCATGGTACGCATCGAGTGGTCTGTAAAGTCTGCAACGCTGTGGTAACTGTTCTGTTTCACTTTATGTCAATACAAGTACATGCTTCTCAGCAACAAGGCTCCATTCCATGGACACACTGAAGACGAACTCGTCGAAAGTATCTTTGCCGGCGAGGTTACGTACACTAGTAAAGTGTGGGAGACGGTCTCCCCCGAGGCCAAGGCACTGCTTCGTAAACTCTTACACGTACGCACTTCATTTGGTTCACAAATGGGGTGTTCATTGTCATGTTTCCAACCTTTGGGATTCGACACAGACGGTACCAGAAGATCGCTTCACCGCTGCTCAAGTGCTTCAACACCCGTGGATCAGGTCTACCGAACAAGCGATCCCTCCTGAAGTGTACGTACTGGACAGCTCATGCCTCTCCCTCCTTCTAATACTTTGCTGTCTGCTATAGCTACGACGAGTTTATTCCGCGAGTGAAAGCTTTCTGCCACTACACGCCGTTCCAACGAGCTGCACTAGTGGCCATGGCATTCTGTATGTCATCTGAGCAGGTCGCTCTCCACGCAGCAGTGTACAATGAGCTCAATATTGCTCACAACGGCCAACTCAAGCTTCAAGAACTGTACCTGGCGCCAGCTCTCATCCGCTTCCAACTTGACTTGGAGACCATCTTCTCTGCGTACGTCAGCACAGTCTCTTCTGCTCCTAAATCTTTGCTTAAATTGTTTGTGTTGCAGTCTTGATCAACAGCACGAAAACGGAATCAACTTACTCGAGTTCGTCGCTGCCACTATCAGTCCTGAAGACGCAGCAAATGAAGAGTTGCTTCTATCCACGTTTTATGTCTTGGATCGCTCACATCGTGGTGCTATCACGAAGGACGATCTGAAGGCTCTTCTGGGTCAGCACTTTGATGTTGCAGAGTGCAAAGAGATGGTCAGAAAGGCCGACGCTGACAAGGACGGACAAGTAAACTACAATGATTTCGTCAAAATGATGAAGCTTCCAGACACCCTCAACGGGAAAACATGCAGCAGAGCTTCGTTCACTCAGAGACGCAGTTCAGCTCGTGGGGCTTCCGAACAGCCTGCTCGTCATGCTACATCGACTGACACGACAGAACAAGCTCTCCAAGAAGAACTGACTAACGAGCCTCCTGCTAGGATCAAGATAATTGAGGTGCAACTTCCGGAAGTTGCAGTCTAGGATCATGAGCAACCATCTGAATAAAAATGACACGGTAAAACACCGTTAAAAATGATCTTTGAGCAGAATGGAACGCAAATTAATAGCTCAAATATAATATTGAAGTGTTTGTAACATCTTTAACCCTTCTAGCCCCTCTGTTTATGCTGTATTATACAGCAAAAGGAATAAGCTTTCCTATAGTATGACGGCGTACCTGTGTGAAGTTTATCTGTTTGTAGCCCCCTTCTAGCAATCGAGCCGGATTCTAGTACAATTTATGATGCTACCAGTAAATGCAAGAGTCCTAATTGGCTAGATTGATGGATACATTTTGTGCAAAATCGTGAAAAATGTCTGTAGCACTCGTTACCCTTTCACACTCGATGTACGGAAGTCGTCGTGGCGATTCGCGCCAAAACTGGTGGCGTGGAGAGCGCTGCAGCTACCCCGCGCTTTCCGCGGAGAAAACTTTTGCCCATTTGTCAAGCAAAGACTTGTGTAAACAACAACTGGGCAAAGTTTCCTCCACATTAGATCAGAGGTGAGCTACTCGTCATCTACTTCCTGCAGCTTTCTTTTCCTGAATCTAATTTTCTTTCTCATGTCCGGTGGGATGATGGTGCCATTCTTCCAGGTGATATGCCATGTCTGATGGCACGTGTCGGTGTTGCCTCGCTCCTCTCTGCGAACCTTGCTGCAAAGAGCCACGCGACCCCCAAAGGTAAGCGAGCATTCTTCACAAGAGTACGGTGTCTCGAAGCTGCGATATTCCTTGTCGGAATAGGCCGAACATACTTTGCATAAAATACTGACGGACTTTGTTCTTGTAGGTTTCCGCAGTTTTTGTCAGCACGTGCGGTTGTCCTGCCAGTGGGGTCGAAAGTAAGTTTTGGGCGTGCATGTTGCCTTGAAAGTCCACCTTTTGCTGCGCAAGCAGCTCCACGTGTAGCCGCGCCAAATAGTCAGCATGGGTGGGAACAGGTTTGCCTTGCGCTTTCATCACTAACTTGTGGATAATGAACCCATTGACTAATGCCATGTCAACGATACCGAAAAACAGGTTCTTGTAGTAGGATCGATGGCGCAGTGCTTTCTGGATAGAATAGCGGTGAAGTCGCAGCTGATCGTGTTGGTCTACTCCTCCCATGCCTTTGTTGTAGATACGAACCAGCTCGGGGCACGCAACTTCAAGAGAGACGCCATCCCCCTTACGCTTTCGCTGAACAATAACCCGTCTCGTGCTGCATCCCGCGATAGATCTCTATTCTGTATGATTCACCATAAACACACAGCATTAGATACCATCCGCGCTCTGCTGTAGGCTACATCATAAGACGACTTACCGAGAACAGTATGCTGTATCAGAACAGCAAACCATGTAAAACTTGGTTCCCCACTTCGTTGGTTTGTCCTTCATGTAGATTCGCATCGGGTTGTATTGATGCCTGCTGCCAATCATCCCTTCATCGAAGGAAAGCGTGGAACCCAATCGGTATCCGTTTCGAAAGGTCTTCTCAATCATCTGGAGGACAGGACGCAATTTCCAAGCTTTGTCTTTCTTACGCCGGTCGTTCGCATTGTCATTGAAGTGTAGATAGCGCGTGATCTCCTCAAATCGCTTGCGAGTCATGAATTTGCCGAACGTGCCTCGTGGAATTGCCCCATTCTCAGACGTCGACCAGTGATCTCCTAGTGAACGCCGGTGGGCGCACAGTGCACGAGCTATAAGCAGTGCAATGTAGTGAACTATCTCGTGAGCTTGAAAGGGTTTCACCTTGCTTAAAGTGTCTTTGATATCCGATAACGACTGGACTCGACTATCTGGGTGTGTAAGTTGCCACTGTTGCTGACGGCGTTGCTTCTGGATAGCGACTTCATCTACCACACTCGCACGATATCGATTGAATTCCTCAGCAATTTTGGTCCACATCAACTTCGGCATGAAGTAGTAAAACATGGCAAGAGGTGACTCCGCATACGTTCGCGCAGACTCCGTTGGACCCCACCGGCCATTGTACAGATCCGATGCACCATCTACTTGCAGGTCTCCACTGTGGTCTTGATCGTATACAACCCACGCAGAAGAAACCGCCTTCAATTCCGCGTCACGGAGAAAATCAGGATTGGCATTGGCATTTTCTCGAGGGGACCAGTCATCATCAGCAACATCCTCGAAGAATTCGGCGTCATCTAATCCGTCATCGTTGTCGCTCAGAGCATCCTCGGCGGCATTACTTGCCAAGCCCACTTCCGTGTCCATTACTTCGTGAATATAATCTTCCGTATCAATCTCATCAGACTTGTCGCTCTCCGAGTCCGAGTCACAGAGATTGGGATCGTCTGCATCCGCATTTTGAGACCATTCACACTTGGACAAAGCGAAAATGAATCCATTCGAATCGTGCATGTTGAACTCTGCAACGTCTTCAAGCTCGGGCTCCTCACCTTTTTCCTCTTCCTCTACTGCAGCATGACCTTCTGCTGTATCAAGATGCAGAGGCAGCGTCATTGTGTTTTCTTCTGCTGTATCAGACAGGATAACACTCGAAGCTTGTGCTGTAGAAGCCAGAGTAACAGGACGCACAGTCAGAGCTTGTACAGTAGCATCCCGAGTAGCCACACTCGCAGTCCGAACTTGTGCTGTAGCCGGTCGAGCAGCTGCGGTCGAGGGCCGAGCTTGTGCTGTATTAGCCGAAGTAACTGGACTCGAAGCCCGAGCTTGAATTGTACTGGCTACAGTGATTGCCGTCGCAGTAGAGGTCGTCGTAGCTGGCACGTTCTCTTTAGCAGGCGGGGTAGTCGTTGGTGCTGTCTCCCTTTCGACGCGATCAGCTGCGGCAGAGGTGGGCCTATCATCGCACGCTCCGCTGTCTGCAGGCGGTGCTGTCAATGCTGTCGACGAAGGGTACGGAGGAATAGTTCCAGCGATAACACTATACTCTAACCAGCCACGCTGTCGAGCAAACGCCAGTAGCGCTTTCTCGCCTGAGGGGACAAATCGGTTAGTAAAGTTGTTGTAATCGATGCAAACTAGTGGTGCGAGCTGTACCGGTGAAGTAGTCGACGCCATCCTTTCCTTTCACGCTTCTTCCCGGGCGGACGTAGCGGTGGTCACTACTTAGGCCGGTGGGGGGCTTCGGTGTCCACCCTTGCTTGCAAAGCTCTCGCCAGAGCTGCTTGAACGTTTTTTCCATGCTGTTCGAGTTGGGCGGAGCGGGGCGGAGGGAGACCGAGATTTCAAGTGTAGTGGGGAGGGAGTGGGATAGCGCGATCGACACAAACCTCTATCCACCCGATAGCATCCGTAGACGGGCTCCTCTAACCCCAGATCAGTAACGACGTGCGAGAAACCAGTCACCGTTAGGATTTGCAACCGACCAATACAAATTCCAGTATGCAAAAAAGTTTGATGTTTCATTGTTCGCTGCATATTAAAACCTCTTATAATACTTATGCTGTATAATACAGGTGAAGTGAAAACCGGCTTGGGTACTTCGAGCCAGACGGATAATGATTTTAAGCTAGGATGGATATACCGGTATTGAAAAAATCACAGAGAAATCTTATAGGCCAAACTTCTTTTAAGGAGTCTAAAAAAAGCTTTATTTTATTTATCTCAGATGAAATCGTGCAATAAAGCCTTAAGCGTTAAACTTCATGTATTTTTCTGAAGGCAATACTTAAAAAAACTTGTCCAGCATGAAGACAGAAAAACTGAAGATTAAAAAAAGTGTTAATCAAGAGGGGTCATCACAATACGTTCTGTTAAAAAAGGTTAAGCTAGATCGTATCCTTGGACTACTCTGTTCGTCACAAACCCTACTACCATCCTTTGACAGTTTCGATACTCACGAAAATCCGACAACTATTGCAGCTGTAAGTGTTGGTCACGTTTAAGCCGACATGGAAGGCAAAGCAGCGACACGGGCGGTCGTGGCGTAAATCGGCGCGATTGGGACCACAGGAGCAGCACGCGTGACGACAGGAGCAGCGACTGGCATGGTCGGAGGAAGCATGGGGGAGACCGGAGGGGAGACCGGAGCTGGCGCTAGCGCTGGCGCAGGAAGAGCAGCTGGAATTGCCGCGCCCAAGAGACCCGTCACGTGACCAGCCAACGCAGCCGTGTTTCCGCTCCTCGCCGCCGAAATGATACCCGCAGCATTGGAAAGAACACCCGGGGTCGTAGCAACGGTTGCAACGCGCGACAAGAAACCGAAAAGGTCTTCCACGCTCATCTCTCCAGCGGGGCCGGCATCCGGACTATTTGCCATCATTTCCTTGATAGTCTGGGCGAGCTGCACACGGTCGTCCTTGGATAGGGAGATTTTGCTGTTCGAGACGACGATATTGTTGCTCTTGGCGTCGATCGTGTTGGTGACAACTCCAAGATCAGCACCAAGTCCAGAGGTCGTAACCTTGGTTTGGTCATCTGGACTCGAGGTCATGACCATGTTCGATAGGTGGTCTGCAGCCACGAAGGAGAGGAAGTAGACAAGCGCAATCACGAGTGAAGCAAACGACGTCTTCATGCTGAATGGGAGGCGAGGAGCTTGGGTGAATCTCGACTTGAGTACTTGGAGTCCAAACGAACAATGACACACGAGCAACCAGCACCGGCCATCGCTCGAGAAGCTACAGGAGATTTCTACGCTAATGTGCTGGCATTTATTCAGCCAAGTTCAAGTGCGCCAGCATGCGTCGTAAATGCTCACGTATTTTCGGATCAATCTGCTGACTTTACGCCGTCTACTATTGTCTGGTAAATTCTTACGAATCATTGAGACAATCGAGCTAAAAGTTGGCCAATCGATTTTCGCATTTAACCGGAGCTGTAACATTTATTGTAAACTTCCATCGAAAAAAACTGTAAAACTACTTGCTTTTAACAAGAGCTTTCAAACAACACTTGAATTTTTAAACTTAAAAAAATTTGAGCTCACAACACTCCTAAATGTATCGTCATTTCGAGGGCCCATAAATAAAGATAATATTTTTGAGCGACCACAACTTCTTCAGTTTTAAGCATTTTGTAGCTTGTAAGGGCTCAAGTGATAGAGGAGACGCCCCGCTTTCGTTTAAATCGCGATTCGTACTTAGGTTCGTAAGTAATATTTTGTTTTGGGTGGTCTCATATGTATTAATGCTAAACTAACTCGTACTAAAAATATTACTTTGTGCTAAACAATACTTGTTTATGCATAACGAAGTCTCGAACTGAACAAAAAATAGTGGAGGTGAAGATTGTTGCATTCAAAATCTCAGTTACTGATTGTGCGTTTCGTCACGTGAGCGTTAGCGTCAGAGCTGCTCCTTACCAGCCGCGCCAGCCATATTTTCCTCCGTACCCTCCCCAGCGACGGCGGTAGCCACCATAACCGCCATATCCGCCGTACCTGCCGCCGTATCCGCCTCCACCATTCCACTCGTGGTCTTCCGTCGCAGCAGCTTTTGCTGCTTCGTCGACTTGCGCTATTTCAGCTTCAGTTGTTGCAGCGCCCTTGAGAGAAGGCTCATCAGCGGCGGCGAGTGCCGCCGCGTAGGCAAACACAGCAAGAATCGCAATCGTCTTCATCTTGACAGCAGACCGGGGGCTTTGCTTGACTTGATCCCGAGATGTCCGATTGCTGAATGAAAAGCTCTCGCCAAAACAAGAAAGAGAAGAATCCTAATTATTTTCTGGGAAAGGAGAAATGTTATTGATTGCGACGTTGAAAACCATCATTGCGAGATCAAGGAAATTGTTCGAACCTGGCACAGCCTCGTTAGTCTATTCTGTTTCCTCAGCTCATTGTTCAATTGGACCCCTGCCATTCAGATCAAGCCAAATCATAATGAAGACTTTCGCCCTCATCGCTGCTCTTGCTGCCGCCGTGGCGTTGGCCTCTGCTGCTGAGATGCCTACTGCTGGAACCAAGGTCGATGCCGAGACGGAGGACCACCGCCATGGACACCACCACGACGACCGCGGCCACCATGGTGACTATGACCGTCACGGCGACTACGGCCACCGCGGTGACTATGACCACCGCGGCAAATCTGGCCACCTCTAAACGTTGACAAGCTGCTAAGTTTCAGCTTATTGCTGCAAGGGCACTCGTAAATCGAATCGATCCACTTCAACTTGCCTTTTTTCTACTTGACATGGCTACAATCGTACCTAGTGAGGATTTTGATTTTCGATGTTTTATTATGGCAGTTTTCAGCATTTTCTTCGAGCTCTAAATTCTTTGGCAATAAAATTAGGAGGCGAGCTCCCTAAGCTCGAGCTCCATAGTTTTTCCCAGAGCGAGAAACAGTCAAGTCGCTACAGCAAGTACTGGGATCGGACAATATTAATTGAATATGAGATCCACGCGCTCCACAACTGCCCGTCACATTAGCGACGCCATCAACTGCCAGAAAGGAAGAACTCAGCTCCTATGCCGTGTGTGAGGGAGTTTCTGTCGATACAAAATTTGTAAAATCTTGTTGAATTGATGCTGCTGTGCATTTCCGACATGCTGGAGAGGTTGTGGTAATGGTACTCCACCGGTTGTCATCGATTCATTTTAGCCTATGTAAAACCACAGCGTTTGGGGTTCATCGAAAAAAAGAGTACATTGTTCCCATGTGCGAAGCTTGGCGTGCACTTCTTCAATTTGCGACAATATTTCGATTAATGCAGCTTTATCGAAGCTACCCCAAATTTAGAAAAAGGCTATTTGATGTACCCAAATAAATGATCCAAAGGCCTCGCTCTGTATAATTGCGGAGCTTCCGTCTTACCCCCATGCGTTGGCAATTCGAGTCAACAAACAGACGTCGGACGTCTCCAATGTTGTCAGATCTACGCTGTAAGCCGATGATCCCAGCGATCCTGCTATGCCCGTCTTGTGTCGCAGTTGCCACCCAGAAGTTGCCATCGTATGATATTGTGGACCATCCCTATGACTCAAAGTCCGGATCCCTCACTGAGGGCCTCAGGGCTCCCGACGGGAGGGACCCTCGTGAGTCACGTCGAAGTTGGAGTCCAACATATTGACACCCAATGTGAGTCCCAAGCATCACGCATTGCGTTAGTGTCAGTGAGACCCAGAGGGGCATCGACACCGCAGCCTGCGGTCCGCGGGAATTGTCTTGCGTCACACAAGTTGCGTGGCAAGTTGCCAGTGGCAAATTGCCGGCAATCACGCTAACGCGGTACAGAGACCGGTGTCGCCGACGTCGGGTGTTCTCGGTGTGGAGTTCAGCTCCAAATCTCGAGCGGGGGCCATGTGGCTAGACTCGATATCTGCGAGGTCGTTCGTTAGATCCTCGCGCAGACACTATTCCCAGAGATAGCGAAAGTTTGGATTGTCGTCGAACGCCATCAAGCCCTCGATAAAAATCTTGGTGACAGTGGCTTGATCTTCGGGGCGATACTGTCGAACTTCAATGGTCGCTCGTTGCGACGAGCTACTGGTGACAGTCATGAAGCTTCCGTGGACGACGGTAAAAAAATAAGTTTGACGGAAGAAATACGAAAATGGACAGCAAAGTTGGCTCTTGTGTAAAATAAAGAAGGCCCCTGTTTAGATGAGGAAATCGATGAGATGAGAACTTTCGCGCTCTATGTGAGCTTGATTAACGTGATCAAGTGATCAAGGATAACCTGGCTGCCATTTATTTTCTCACAGCAATCTTGGATAACGTGATGATTCACGGTCAGTATTCTCTGCTGTGGTGACGCTAAGTTTGTCGTACTTTCCTACTTAAAAAAACAGACATTTGTTGCAGACTTATCAGATTTGAAGCGCATGTCGTCGCTCAAAAGAGTAACATCGGAGATGTATTCTAGTAAATAAAGTTTAATTAAATTCGGATGGTTCAACGAGAACCACAAGTCTGCTTCGTGTCGAAATTGCTCCCCGTTCTCATCAGACGAGGCTAAAAGAAGCTGCTTTACTAACACATCCGTATCGAGCCATTCGCCTTCGTAAACTGCTCCGAAAGAGCCATCCGCCTTGTGTTTGCCTAGCTGCACTTGATACGGAGGAATGAACCACAACGGAAGATCTTCAGTGTCCTCAACACCCGCCAGTCCAGTCGCAGCAAATTGCATCATCGCTACCGCTTCGGATCGATCCTTCTCGGTTGATATTCGCGCTAGGAAAAGCTCGGGTTCCTCTAAATATGACTTTAACGTGTTATTCTGACGACGTCGAGTCTCTTTCCACGTTTCTTGCCAGTTGTGAACAGGTGCTGTCTGCAGTAAAGAAGTTCTCAACAACGTGCCAATGTCGTGATGGAAACTGTAATTCCTTCCTGCGACTGTGCCTGAAGCGCAGATACTGGCCACGACACTGTGCCGCCTAAAGCGCGTCGGTCAAGCATGTCAAAGAATCGCAACACGATGAGACTAAAGCTCTCTAATAAATCCATAGACACTGGGCCTGAGCTGTCTCGAAGTTGTTGATACACGTCCATTATACGGTCGTACACAGGGCGATTCACATTCTCGAAGCTGTCGTAGTGCGGCTCACTACAAAGCTGTTCGATCTCTTGCAACGTTGCATCGAGGGTCATCCCCAACGTCTGAATTGTGTACCCACTCACATCTTCAATAGTAGCTGAAGTGTCACTTGGCTGCTTGGTAACTGAGAACCTTGCCAGCATTGTAAGCTCGTGTACAATGTCCATCATGCCGATTCTCTCAGCAACAGCTGTACACATGTGTACAAGCAGATCCCACTCAGTCTTGTTAATAAAATTCGGTCGCATGTCTGGGAGATTGTCGCGCGGTTGAGAGTTTTCAGCCAATCTGTCCTTCACCAGAATCTCAAAAATTGCAATTCCAAACGCGAAAATATCTGACGCTACCGATGGACACGTATCGGAGTCTAAGCTCCCAATTTCATGTCGACGGACTAAGTTCATCCCACTTAAAACACCCTTATGCGATGCCTGTGAGTTTATTAAGTTGTCTATAGTCAACTGTTCGTGCACAAGGCCCCGATCGTGGACATACTGAAGCCCATACGCGCAGCCAAGTACATATCTCCACGTCTGAGTCGCTTTTCTAAGTGTTTTTTCCTCAGTTTTACTCAACTTCTTGTCCATATTACGCTCACGTCGTGTCTGTCCTTTTCTCCTTATCCGCGGTATTTTCTGTTTCGATAGTGGCAATTCACTACACGCTTCGTGGATCGGTGTTCCTGGTGTAGACCTGGCTTACTAAATATTAATAAGCGTGCAAGTTGTGTGTATTCCCTTTCCTATTTTTACGATATTGGCGAAATACGAGATACTATCACCCTCTGGTCACACTACTCTTGGTAGTGTGCAGTGCAGATCAAATTGGGCTGCTGTACGAGTCCACGTAGGCGTGACGCTGCCCTATCACTTCTGGTTGCGTTTTGGTCACTCCGCTGTCTCCCCAAACTGCCGCATATACCGGTGCCGAGATGTCTTAGCTGCATCTACAGCGCACTACTAAATGTGTACCCCGTGCCCGACTAATAATGGACACTTAGCTAAAAATGTGCTCGCTTTCGGAAATAGTTAGCTCTTAAACTCTTTCACTACCAGATACGTATAGACGTCAAGGTGTCCGTAAAACGGCATTTAAACGACTATTTAACTCAACCAGCTCTTTTAATTCTAAAGCTTTTTAATATGCTGCACTTCGTGGTGTTTGCACACTTCACTGGCATTCTGCATCTCAAAAATCTAAAAGCGAATAAATGCCACATCCTAAATACGCTCTTGCTATTTACCTTAACACAATATATATTACAAGTACTTAAATGTGTGCAGCTGTCGTGCTGTCGAGGTCAAAATTACATTTAAAATTTAATTTTGACCTCGACAGCTGCAGATCAACCTTATTTTATGTGAATTTGACAGCAGTTTCAGCTGTTATTGATAGCCCTTCACAATTATTGCCAGCTCACTAAGAAAAAAAATCTGAAAGAAGTTATGGGTCAAAAACCGAATGTCGATTCTTAAGTGGACCGGAGTGGTACCAATCCAGTCGAGCGACTTTTGTTGCCCTGGTCATTAAAAAATAACTTCTGTTTAAAACCGTGCGCAACTTTGTTTCAAGCTTATTTCTTATTATAATAGAAATTGATATTGTGTGATACCGGTAAGGTGTGTGTATGGGGAGGGGTAGTGATTAGTCCTGGCTCGTGATCTCAGACGGTAGGGTATGGCTCAAATCTCGCAGGCTCTTTCATTTTCAAGGGCTCAATGCACACATTTCCTAAATCTATCGTTTAAATAGCTCGGTCCTATTAGATAAAACAGGTGCGCATTATTAATACGAGAGGGACATCTCTTTTCAAAGAGCAGGATAGTACTCCTAAATTAAAAAAACTGATGTGCACGTACAACATCATCACGAGGTGGTAGATGACAGTTTGTTTAACACGAGGTTAACCACAGGTTCAATGCGTTGCAGGCTGCTAGTGCAGCTGGCAGCAAAATGCTCTCGTTGCGCTCTTTGACATGCTCCAGGTCAGTTGATAAAATAGCGTGCTGTACTGCGTAGCTTACGGTCCCTTGATAAACGATCACGGGTGGTTCGTAATCCGTTGTACGCTTTATCATGGGCACGTGACGGCTTCTTTTTCTGTTCAAACTGCTTAGTCAGGCTTCCACAAATGGTTTTTTGCACATTTACAACGTAACAAAGTGCTAACTGGCTTCAACCTCGCAATCGATTACACGTATCTTCGGGATCAACATGTCCCCAAACGTTGGCGCTGAGGTGAGCGCTACATGGCCATTCCCAATTTTGCGCGCACTGCCACACCCTTCCCCACCTCTCAAGATGAAGTTTGTCACCGGACTTATTGTAGTCGCATTTGCCCGCCAGTGTCTCCGCCGAGTCCACTAGCACCCAGAATTTGGACCCAAAGACTTTTAACTACGTGGATCCTGATATGGTTAGGGAGCCCAGTATCCCTGTCGACAAACAGAAGGAACTTGAACAGCTGAGCGGCTGGAAGGACGTTTCCATTGATCCCCGCACGCTGCCGACTCAAAACCCTGCTTACGTGAATGGTCTTGGTCCTCAAGTGCCCATCAAGGACCATCGCAAGCTAGACACGACCAACACCCTCACCATCGACCCTAAGTCGTTGTCGACTGTGAACCCTGAGGATCTTCGGGGGCTTAGTCCTCAACAGCCTGCAGGTGACAACCCAGAGCTCAAGAAGGCTATGGATGAGCTGGCCGGCTCCACCAACGGCGGCAATTACCACAATATTGACCCTCACTCGCTACCGACTCAAGATCCCACTTTCGTGGAAGGCCCACGCCGTGGCAACACTATCCCAAATTGCTCCCAGGTCTGCCCCGACGTGTACGAGCCTGTGTGTGGTACTGATGGCGTCACTTACAGCAGCTCATGCGATTTGGGAATTGCTAGCTGCAAGAATCCGGACAAGAAAATCGCAAAGAGATCCGATGGACGCTGCTAAAATCCTGGTAGAACGGCCAATTTGGGCATTCGGCAACCCGACAGATTCCGACAGTTTTTCTGTCAAGGTAATCCCTTCCCTGTCCCCATCCTTTTCTAGACTGGCTAAAATCTGGCTAAAAGTGAATAAACTTGCTTTCTCTTAGGTCATTATCGGTCCAATGTAGTTTTCGCTTGCGGTTTGGAAATTTTGGTTTACGATAAGAGCGTGTTCGCTTCACACCTGGAGATCAATGATTTATGATCTCCCAATGTGTAACGATCATGCTCTTATCTCCGTAGGATAAAAATCGAAAGTGATTGATTAAAATTGGATGCCAACAACAACAAAACTTGTAGAGATAAAAATAATGTCCCAAAGTCACCTGTGTGAATGAGATAGCACAATTAGAACTAGAGATAATGGAGCTTAAGACACTCCAGAGGATACGATATTATACATTATCTTTGGCCGGAGTGCAGGTTCTTGTCGGCGAGTTGACAAACAATTTACAGCTTACCAGGTACTTAAAATATAATCTGACGGATGGCTGCGCAACTTCAGTTTTGTTTGCACGCAGCTGGTTCCACAACTTTAAGATCCGAGTAATGTTGCTGGATGTCAAACATCGCTGGTTCCGAAAATTTGCTTTTTGGGTGTCCAGGCAATCATTTAGCACGTCGAATGCCAGTGCTTCGACTCGGCAATCAATGATTGCCGAACATAAACGCTTCCTCCTTTCTTTATCTTTATTTTGCAAACAGAAGATAATTCACCCGCCTCTTGCGTTCTTAAGTCTAAAGAGACTTCCTGAAATTAGAGTCTCCAATCATTGATTGCGTACTTGATTGGATTTATCACATGAATGTCGGTTTTTTTCACTCTTTATCTAAGTATTTAGATTTCTATTCCTGATCAATAGAATGCGGTTATTTTTCGGCGCTTAAGGAAAATTATCAATCGTCACGGGAAAATTGTCAACATTTCGGAAAAGTTTTTTTACAATGCATTCTAATACAAAGATTATATGGGCAGAGGAGGGGTGATGGGCTGCTGAAAAGCCGTATATGTTGGTGCACCCTTAACTTGAAAGAGGGGGTTGCAGGACCATCTCTCGCTCGGCTAGATAGGGTTAAGCAGGCTAAGAAGTCTTTGGGGTTTAGGAAAGGAGATAGATTTCATGTCGACATCTCCAACTTTCATGAGCTGTTCTATGATGACATCCGTCCTCGCCTACCAGTAGTACATGTACACCTTTGACAAAGACTTCGTAGCTTCAGCACCTGAAATGCCATTTCGTTCTATGGTACAGTACTGCACCCCGTTTTCGCGGGGGTGGACTATATAGAATTTGCATATAAATCAGTTTTCGCTTACAAGTTATACTTCATTTGGATACTGGATCATCACATCCGGAAGTTTAACAAAGGTCGAAAGGCGCGAAAACGGGGTGCAGTACTGTACATGTAAAACAACATTGCATCGTCCATGTTTACCGTACAACCTCTCTCTGTCTATATTTAATCTAGCTACCGTAAACCACGGACGCACGGTATCAGTACAACAGCGTAAAAATCATCAAGTCGGGAAAAGAAAAAAGCGATTCAAAGAAATATAGAGACACTCACCTTAGTCCTTTTAATAACGTTTGTCTAAGAAACTTGCATTTAGTGGACAGATTTTCTTACCACGCTAGCATCTCTGAAATAGGTTTTTTTTACAGCCCGCGGTTTACAGCAAAGTACCTGGTATAATAGTAGATAAACAGATTCGCACTGTATCTTTTAAAACATATATTACGTACAGATTACTGGTCCGGTATGATCATACAGTATAATCATGATCTTAGATTACAGTTACCCTTCAAGGTCTGAGCAAGAGTCTGGACTCTGATCCAATAAAGAAAGATTATCTAAACACTAAACCAAGAAGTCTACTTCGAAGTAGTAAAATTGTTAATTCACACCGACTCTGCACGGTTCAATTAACGGGCGGAACGTTCTAGGATGGACCGTTCCCAAACCGGTTAATCTGGTGGATGGCCAGGAGCGCTTGACAAGAGGACAACAAGGAGGACAACGCTAGAGTAGAAGTTTAGAGGGCAGATTTAATTGAATTTAATCTACTCACTTCGGCATTTACCGCTAACACAACAACAGGTTAACAGCCGCAACCTCAACTCGACCGGAACGCTCCAGGCAGGAACGCTCCAGAAGCAGAACGCTCCACTTAAGAACGCTCAAGACCATGACGACTACCAAGCGTGCCGAAGTCCTCCTCGGGAGTGGGAACTACTTCCATTGGGAGTACAATATGCGCATGACGCTAGCCAGAAAGGGCTTGCTTGCGCATATTCAAGTCGTCAAGCCAGAGAACGAGATCACAGAGGCGTGGCTCGTCAACGATGCCAAGGCGCTTGGCATCATCGCCCAGGGTGTGGAACTCCAGCACCAGACCAAGATCCGGTCGGCGACGCGTTCCATGGAAGCATGGGAAACGCTCCGCGAGTTCTACAATCGCACCACGCTCCACAACCGCGTGACGATGACGCGTCGACTGCACGAGTTCAAGATGGAGAGCGGATCGTCTATGGCCAAGCATCTGGATGCGTTTGATGAGCTGATCGTCGGTTTGCAGACGCTGGGAGAGCCCATGGACGAGGCACGTCAGCTGGTGGTACTGCTGAGCAGCCTCCCCGCCGAATACGAGCTCATATCGTCTATCGTGGAGAACGCCAAGGGTGTGACGCTCATCGAGGCTCAAAGAGAAGCTGTTGAAGGAGTATGAACGACTCGAGAGAGACAACCACGGAGAACGCGTTCCAAGTGAATGGGACGCAGGCAAATTCCGAAACGGCCG
>NW_003303729.1:1297227-1381505 GCF_000142945.1 Phytophthora infestans T30-4
AATACACCGGACCTGACAGCGAGGGAGGCTCTGGCACGCTCGCATGGGTCACCCCAGCCGGACGCACTTACGAAGACCCAGCGCTCCACGACGGGTATGGCGCCAGGAATAAGGACGTGCGAGACTTTGTGGCGGTGGATGCATGAGAGGAAAGCAGACCGTGACGGCGTTCCCGTCACGATCACTGACGAAGACAACGCGTGTGTTGGACTAGTACACACGGGGGTTATGAGGCCAATGAGAACGCTCTCAAAGGGGGTGCCAAGTACGTGCTGACCTTTGTAGACGGCTACTCAAGGTATGTCGTGACAGTCTTCATGAAGAGCAAGAGTGAGGCGGGGCAGCAAGCTGAAGGAGTTCAAGGCGCTGGATAAAAAATCAGTGGGGGGTACGATTGAAGTGCTTGCGTTCCGATAATGGAACGGAGTTGATAAACAAGACGGTATTGGAACTCTGTCAGCGGAATGGCATCGTGCATCAACGCAGCGCTCCATACAGCCCTCAGCAGAACGGTGTTGCGGAACGCATGAACCGTACCATCATGGAGAAGTCACGAAGCATGCTACACTACAAGTCTATGTCGACGGATGGCTGGGCTGAAGCGGTTAGTACTGCAGTGTACTTTATCAACCGTTCCACGAACACATCCAACTCGGATGTCACGCCATATGAGCTGGCGTTCCAAGTTAAGCCACGGATGGTACAGCTACGCGTGCTTGGATCACAAGGGTACGCTCGACGTGGATGACGTGAAGAGACGAAATTGGAACCCAAGAGCTTCAGGTGCACGTTCCTCGGATACGCAGAGAACGTAAAAGGGTATCGTGTCTACGACTTGGATGCATCCAAGGTCAAGGTGTCACGATCGGTAAAGCTGGACGAGTGTGAGGTGGGCGGTATCTATGACACGCCGTCGCCAGCTTCTGGAACGATCATCGATGTGACAAGGAACAATGACGATACTGTGGTTCCAGCTCCAGAAGTGGAGCGACAGTCTGTTCAAGATGAACCGATGGAAGAAGCGAAAGAACCTGCTCAAGACATTGAGATGGACGATGTTGAACCGGAACGGAACGCCGGACTACCACAGCTACCCGCACCGGAGGAACGCCGTTCGAGCGGACTGGAGCTGGCAACGTACCGCTCACAACCTCCTGCGTTCCAAGAGGACCGGATAATCTTCCATCCTGAAACGAAACGCTCAACCCGACCTCGGGAACCGGTTTTTCTGCTTGGGAACGGCTACGATGACGATGTGGAACGCCAGTCCGAAAGAGGTAGTGATGGACCGCCGTCTCCTAAGCGTCCTAGGATCGATGAAGACTGTTTACTCGCAGAGGCAGTGTTGGCATACGCGGCCAGCATCGGAGGCGTCCCGGATACGCCGAACACGTACGCAGAAGCTATCGCCAGTGATGAAGCAGCTGAATGGCGGCGGGCTACGAAGGCTGAGTTACACTCTCATTCCCAGAACGGAACGTGGACGTTGGATCCATGTGGAACGGCTACGCGTTCCATTGGATGTCGCTGGGTGTTCATTAAGAAGCGTGACGAGAACGGTCGTGTTATCCGCTACAAGGCACGCCTAGTAGCTCAAGGGTTCAAGCAGAAGTTTGGAATCGATTTTTTTGAGACGTATTCTCCTGTTGCAAACATGAACTCGATTCGAGTTGTACTCGCTGTGTGTGTGGCATGCGAGTACATTATGGAGCAACTGGATGCTGACACAGCGTTCCTAAACAGTGGTTTGGTGGTTTGGTCTACATGGACGTTTCACTTGGTCTCGAGAACGCTGAAGGCATGAAGTGCAAGCTGCTAAAGGCCATATATGGTTTGAAGCAAGCTGCAAGTGCATGGAACAAGACTATCCATCGTGTGTTCCTGCGGAACGGTTTCAAGAGTTGTGGAGCCGACCAGTGTGTCTACGTCAAGCGTTCCAGGGACGCATTCGTGTACGTGTGCCTGTATGTGGACGACATGATCATTGCGGCGAAGACACGCGAAGAGATTCGCGAAGTAAAGGGCGCTCTGAAGAGTGCCTTCAAGATGAAAGAGCTTGGCGAGGCAAAGTTCATCCTGGGGATGGAGATTGATCATGATAAGGCAGCTGGAACGCTGATGATCAAGCAAACTCGGTACATTGACGACATTGTAGAGCGCTTCAATAAACGGAGCGCCAAGATGTTGGATAACCCATGCGCATCCAACATGAAGCTGTCGAAGATGATGTCGCCAGCCACGGAGAAGGAACGACGTGAAATGCAGTCACGACCGTACCGTTCCTTGATCGGATGCCTGATGTACATCACAACATGCACTCGACCGGACATTGCGTACGTTGTAACGCAGTTGTCACGCTTCCTGGAAAATCCTGGAACGCAAACACTGGAAGGCAGCGATACGGGTCCTGCAGTACTTAAAGACAACTCGGCAGCACGGTATCGTCTACCAAAGTGGAACGCAAGGTGTCAAGGCAGAGGCGTTCACGGACGCCGACTGGGGAAGCAACATTGACGACAGGCGTTCCGTATCAGGTGTCATGGTCATGATTGTGAACGCTCCGGTTGTGTTCAAGTCCAAGTACCAGAGAACGGTTGCACTCAGCTCAGCGGAAGCAGAGTACATGGCTCTGAGTCTGTGTACGCAAGAGGTACTATGGACACGTGCTATTCTCAAGGACATGGGTCACGAGCAAGTGGGAGCGACGCAGGTCTGGGAGGACAATCAAGGTGCTATCGCACTTGCAAGTAACGCTGGGTATCACGCTAGGACCAAGCACATGGAAATCCGACATCACTTCATTCGGGAGAATGTGGAATGCTCTACGATCAAGGTGGACTACGTCGACACGAAGCGTCAACTTGCGGACATGCTGACGAAGGCGCTTGGAACGGAGTCGCTAGCGTTCCTTCGCGAGGCAAGCGGGATCAAGAAGAGTAACGCCGCTGAGTAGCGATCCTTAACAAAGACGAACGCCGTGCAGTAGCGGTGAGTGGGAGTGTTAATTCACACCGACTCTGCACGGTTCAATTACCGGCGGAACGTTCCAGGATGGACCGTTCCCAAACCGGTTAATCTGGTGGATGGCCAGGAGCGCTTGACAAAAGGACAACAAGGAGGACAACGCTAGAGTAGAAGTTTAGAGGGCAAATTTAATTGATTTTAATCTACTCACTTCGGCATTTACCGTTAACAACAACAACAAAAATCAAGTCATTCGACTGAGATACAGCTCATACGCAAAATCTGAACACGTACATGTATGATTGCCAGCGGGCTTATCATGGTTATCTTTGGCTAAGGTGTTCAGATCTGTGCGAATATGTAGGGTACATGAAATGCTGTTACCGGGTAAATACATACTCTAGAGACGATATGTACAGTATCTATCTGACTGAGATGCCCTGGGCTAGGACCCTGGCTTCCATATCGGTACACTTTCTTCCAGGCTCCCTTTTTTTGTCTTCCCCAAGCATCTCATTCTGCAATCTGCTTACAGCCTCTCAAGCCCAAATCAAAAACAAGAATGCGTCTCACATGCATGCTCGCAGTGCTCATCGTGGCCACTTTCCACGCCACTGGCGATGCGCTTTCTGCGGTTGCGATCAATGCTATCAATGATAATGGTGTTGACATGAGCATTCCAGCCCACGTGCATGGCCAGCGTTTACTGCGTCGTGTCGGAAACGATGAAGATGAGATTATGAAAGAGAGAACCGGAGGCTTCATGGATAAGCTAAAGAGTGTGGCGGAGAAAATCAAGCCCTCGAAGGCCGTGGAAAAAGTTAAGGAGATGGTCGTCACGAAACCCGAATAAGTGAAGATCGTAGAGCTCCAGGCTCGTGAGGCAAAGCGTCACGGGCTCAAATAGCGCGAAATGTTAATCTGATGAGGGTACACCGACAGGCTATGTTTTGTGCCACTTAATTGAGTGCGAAGTGATAGCGTGGCAAGGCTCAACATGCAGTGTGATGTGGTGCAGTCTAACAATGCTAACATTTATACTAGTTTAACCAGACTTTTCTTTTGCTGTTTTGATCCGGGGGGGGGTACTTTTTTCAAACGATACACGCCGATGCGAATTAAACGGCAGTGGGACGGACAGTCTAAGCCAGATATCTCCCACAAACTGCGCTGGCAGATCGAAATATGGCAGATGAAAGCGCATGCTTGCTGTTTTGTATTCCTTTTTGTCAATAAAATAGGGAACGGTATTGTATTGTTAAGATATTGTACATGAGCAGGCTGAAAATACTTTAATTAAAAGTTATTTAAGAAGTGTCAGCAAGCGGTTCCTAATTCGTTAGGCATACATAGTCTTTTTACAGGACAAATGAGCAAGATCGTCTGCGACTTACGCTGTAAATACCGTTTTATAATTTGTGCTAAGCTTGAAATGAAATGAAAAAAGCGACCCAGACGAATTGGTCTTAGGACAAAATTAAAAGACCAAAAATTTGCTGCACTCTTGTGACAACGCTGCTTGTGTGGCCACGGAGGCAAAAATGTGCCTTTCATCTATCCTAAGGATGCCTAATGTCCTACTACGTCTTCAAGAACGTAAAGTAGTGGCAGCTTCAAAAGTGTATCTAATAACATGACACTATTTCATTTTTGTCCTACATGTATTAGCGATGTAGCGGACCGTGCCGTGGTGTAGACCACAGCACAGCGGGTTACAGATGATGATGATAGAGCGCGACAGAAGTGGCACGTGGCGTGCCAGAAGATCACCGCGTACGGAGACGTCGGTCTCTGTAAGGCAGCGCATGGCGCTGGAGGATGTCCAAACGAAGACCGTGGTATTGAAGTGCAGTGCGTGCCTGCGCATCACGGGGGGATCCAGTGATCCAGGTGAGAGTCGGTCTTGGTCGCTCACAAAAGAATACGGTATGCGCAGAAGAGAGCAAGTGGCTCTACTCAGTGGAGAATAAAGGAATCGGTGCAGTAGAGAGCAAGTGGCTCTACTCGGTGGAGAGTAAACGAATCTGCTCGGTACTGAGCAAGTGTGTGGCCTGCGGAAGCGGGCGGTGCGCGATCGAGAGGTCGCAAGCGTTAAGGCGAGGCGGCATGTGCTGACGGGAAATCCAGCCCGTCGTGGAGCTTGTTGGTGGTGGTGTGCATTGACGGGGAATCCAGTGTACACTGCTTGAGTGCTGGGACGAGTCCAAGGGCGACGTGTGCACTGATTTGGAATCCAGCGTGCGCGTCCAAGGACGAGTCCTGGTTGGGTGTGTAGGTTGCGTTAGCAAGTGGCTAAAGCAGCTTATTGCTGATTAATAAAGTAGGAACGGGCACAAGTGGTGAAAGCTCCGGCGCAGGGTCAAATGGATCCTGTCGGCCAGTGATGTAAAGCTACGAAGTCTAAGTGAAAGCGGACGCCGTAGCGAGGCACTGTGGAGCAACGACCCGCCCCACGGCCGGACACATTAATTGGCCCGTTACAGCTACATGGATATGAGAGCCTTTAATCAGGTAGCTACTCTGGCGATCTTATCGACTATTCGATGAAGACTGATTATCGAGACCCAGTTTAGCTATCTCTTTCGTCTCTTCATCTCTTTCCAGCGTGTGTAGTGCTGAGTGGTACTTCGACTGCCGCAGCACATGTAACATAGACGCTGACGACTTCCACTGCGGTTTGTCTCGGTTGGAGTAAGTTTCTTGCATTTAATATCTTCTGAAAGGAACATGCATGCCCACGTCGTGTTCCACGTCGTACTTCGAAGTATCCATTTTGTGGGGCTCGCAAATTTAAAGGCTCTTTGGATACTTCAAAGTAAATATTGTGTAAGCAATTCAAGTTCTTGTACCAGGGAACCTTTTGCCATATTTATTGTCAATAATTGGTCCAATACCATTTTGTATTGTCAAGGTCAGCAACCAATAATCAAAAATTATACACTCCTGGACACAATTATACGGCCCCCTCGTCGAATGCCCATAACTCAGTCAATTTTTATTATTTTTCGGTTTGATTTTCACACAAGTTGCAAAACATGCTTAAAAATAACAAGGATGCGCTAACGCTCGCGTTTTTGCACTATATAGGGAGGCTCCCATACCAAAAAAAAGATTTGTTAAGCTGGACACAATTTACGGCCACCATCGGCCCAATACAAAAACCTATATAAAATAAAACTTGTGTCATTTTGGCTGACTAGAAATTTTTATGGGCTGAGTTTCTGTGGGCGATTAAATGGACACTAGGGATCGAGAGCTCAAAGTATAGTTGTTGTAGTTGCATGGGGGTGTACACAATAGTATTATATGTAACGTGTTGCACTCGCACATCTGCTTGATCGATATTGATGGAGAACGTAGCTCGTTCGCGCTAGGCTGGAGCACCTCGCCGATGTAAAGAAAACCTAATAAGGGTGCAAGTGAATCTGGATAAGATACTGGCTGTTCAACTGCTGCTATTGAAGATGATGAAGAGCGCAGCTACGAGTTAGCAGCAAGTAAGGAGTCGGATGGTCTCAATTTAGTGCGTTCTATCATTCGAAGTGTTGCTGGAGATGGCAATTAACAGGCTGAAAGCTTAGCCTGCACGTTCAGCTGTATTAATTTTTTGATACAGGTCTGGTTTCCTACTTGAGCTCGTCCTGTAGGCTCTCATGAATTTTACTTACTTTATCAGCAGTAGCCTTGGACGCTTTGCGTTCATTCGAATTACACATGATGATCCATAGCATCCGTAAGCGCACAACCTTCACATCGTTCTTTGAGAAGTTGTACTTCTGCCGTTCCACGTTTCCAGTAAGGTAATTGTGTGCCTGGGCTACCATTAAGACACCACAGCTAGCAAAGTCGGGCTGTTGTGGGGCAGCAACCCACTCAATTGGGTCGAAAACAAGTTTTGCTCGATGTCATCGAAGCCTGATGCCACCGCGCTACAAAGCCCACCAGCCCTTCTTTCACCTTAGTTCTGATGCCATTCTCCTCCAAACTATAGATTCCATTCCACACTGTCTCCATTTCGTCATGATATTCGTTGTCAATAAGAGGTTCATACATGTAAGCATGCGCATGTAGCTGGTTCGTAGATCCATTGGCACCATTACGGAGCAAACCAACAATAACGATCCCCCAGTGATTCTCGTTCAAATGCACTGGGTAAACGATGAAATCGATGACTTGCAACGAGTTTCTCGGGGTTGCCGGCCACCCAAGCGACCACGAGAATAACGATAGCACGTAGCACTTACCCACTGAAGTTGCAATAGTTTTCAAGCAAAATTCGATTGGTCTGTCATTAAGCCACCCACCACCCACAACGTTCTCAAAGCTGATCATTGCTTTCCGTGAGAGCGTTCTAAATTCAGTGAGCAGAGGACTAGAGGTGAACTTGGAAATAACCTCACTCGCGAGCGCCTGGTGACGAGAACAGATAGCATCGACTGATATGCCTGCCGTCTTCGTCTCATTCGCGAACAAGTCCACATCCGATTCAGCTCATCGCCAGTTTTGCTCGAGCCACTTGCGATCTTCCAGCCATGCCCTCCCTTTGGCCTTAACGGCGTAGAATCCTGTGAGTGCGAGCACAAATTGGCTAAAAGCATAATTATGTTAAAGCAACCATACTAAAAACAACCCATTACAGCAACCATAATGTTAAAGCAACCTTACCTGCTAAATTTCCACAGTTTCGGATCAATCGAGGCGACAATATCGAGTAGGACGCCTTGATTCTTGACACGCTCGTCCAGCTCAGGGGGTTGATGCTGTGTATTTCTGGCTTCGCTTATCGCAGCCTGCATTGAACGGGTGAGGTCTGCTGAAATTACAAATATGTGCATATAATCCTTGGTCTGTCGTGGTGTCCATTAACAAAGAATTGTGCGCGACCTCAGGTAAGTATCCTCCAGCTGGACCGGGTATTTGTTCAGTAACTCCATCACGTCCTTGATATTCGAGGCATTACGCGCCCAAACTAGAAGCTGGTCCAGTGAAACAGTAAGACCCGTAGGGTATTTGTGAACAGCAAGGCGACGCGACGTCGGAGTAAGCTTAGTTTGTCTCAGATGCTTGGGTGTTGATCTTGGCCGACCATTCCGTGATGGTTTTGGGGCATTGACGATGTCGACCTGCCGTGCAGTTTCCTCAGTATGTGTACTGCTTGCCTTTGACACATCCTCGCGAACACATTCTGCGATCGCCGTACCAGAAACTTCTTTTGAATACAGAGATAGTTCGTGGTCGGATGTCAGTTGCGTTGGTGGAACTTCGTCTTCTGCATCAAATGAATCCTGATTCGTTATATACCCGTCCGTAATAGAGATAGCAGACTCCCTCGCTTCTATAACTCGCACAGCGTCCATTAGATCATCCGGGTCCACATCCAAATCTTCACGATCACTGTTGCCGTCGGTATGGTCACTTTCAGATGATGTACGGTCCGTTGAGGTCTCCTTACTCAGGCCAATTGCTACAGTCTCCTTCCATGCTTTTGGCTGTTGGTAGTAATCAGCACTAGATAGATTTGAAAGATGTTCCAATAAAGGTTCCAGCATGGTTTTTGCGTACACGTACTTTTCGGATGAAGATAGAACGACTTGGTTTGCACGTTCCCAGGCGACGAAGATGCACGTATGCAGCTTGTTTCGGGTCCTTAGCCGATGTGGTAGCCATGCATTGGTCGCCGCCTTGCACATCATCATCAGGAGCGTAAGACAACTTTATTTTCGGCGACTTTAACTTCGTCATTCGCACAATTTGCATCGACGAAGAGGATGCAGCCACCAGTTCATCTTTCACTTGCGTTGCAACATTCAAACTCCAGCGCCCGAGAACAGAAATTAATGGAAGCATTTCAAAACGATGCCCATCTCGTACCAAGTGTATTAGGTGACGACAGGGCAAGCGGTGACTGCGGTAGAATAGGCAGGTGCATGTCCAATCAATATCGTGACATTTGTAGATTTTGCTCTGGCAATGCACCTTCCAACACGAGACGCTTATTGGGTCCCTTTCACAATCTGCCTTTTTCATGAGAATAAACCATTCCCACTCCGATTTCACCTTCGCAAATATTGCTGGAGACAACCTAGCAGCAACTGCTCTCAAAAATCTTGGTATTGTCCTGGCACACGAGTCGCTAAGGACTGTTGCGTGATTGAAAACACAATCTGCTGAGTCACAGCCCTTTGATGCTGCAACATACCAGCAATCGCGTTGTCGATGCGAGTTTTGTGTCCCAATAACATTTTCACTTGATTCCAATTGGACTCAATTATGTTGGTGGTGGTATTTCCAGCAGTGAAAAACCCACTACGAACAAAATTTGCCCACATGTCACGACACGAATTCCAATTTTTGTCGAAGTACGCAACTATTGACGGCCTTTTGGTTCTCCTGCAGTACTGCCGCAAATCATTATAGCAGTCGTCGTAACCAGTTTTGGAAGAGCTAGTGGATCCATTTCAGAAGGTTAGCATAGCGGTTAACGGATGCAATATAGAGCCTTACGTACCAGTAGAGCAGGTTTGCCATCATGTTCAGCAGCTCTTCACTCCGGGAAACATTCAGGTGATACACAGAGCGTTTCATCACCTTCTTCCAGTAAGCAATCGCGTGAAATTGACTCAATAATATCTGCGCACTTGGAAAGCACTCCCTCAATACACGCCACTCCACGAAATCCTTAGAAATCACCACGGATTCTTCTTGCTGCCAGCAGGGATTTTTCTCTTTGAAATACTCCAGTATTGTAGAAATCGTCACTGCTTGCTGGCTAAGACACATAAAGTCGACAACAGGGAAGCCTCTGTCTGTAGCGGTAGTGACGACAAGACTTCCTGTGCAAAAAAAAAAAATTAAAAGTTAATCAATGGTTGCTTTATGGTGAATATGGCTGCTTTAACCCTTCCGTTACGAGAGCAAATCTTGAATGCACAGACTATTTTTCACATGCTTGATATCAAGCATGTGAAAAAAGTCTTAACGTAAATTTGTATAGAAAAAAAACGATCGGTGTCTGTATATTTGTACAAGATCCTGCAATCGTACGTATTATGAACCCACATGCTTTATATCGAGCATGGTGAGTAAATTCCGTAAAGCCCATACGCGACATCATGCATGTGCAAATGGCTCTTTTATTGGGAATGAATCGTTTTTGACGGAGTCACGTGCAAAACGGCTACGAAAGCAAATTTGTGTATTGCATCTGTTTACTAAAAGCAAGTCATTTGGGCTATTACCTACGCAGTTTCACTATTTCCTACTCTTGGTGCTCTCTCTCTACCGCGTCGTCACCCCCAGTTTCCGTTGTCTCGTTCTGATCACTATCAGAATTTTCACCACCATCACTTCCCTCATTGCCGAGGCCTGCGGCCTCCTCCTCGTCCCCACCGCCCCCGTCCTCTTCACGACCCTCTTGTCCTTCCGCCCGCTTTTTTTTTGGGGGGGGGGGACTCAGCTGGATACCGCGGCCGTGGCGCGGCTGTGGGCGCTCGCTTCCATTGCGCCAAAGTTGGTGCCAAATGGAGAAGCAAGTCTGGTTGTTATTGGGGTAATGTGCTTGGCGCACCTTGTCACACAAGTAGACACTGCATTATACGTGTTAGATAGCAGTAGTAAGAAACATAGAGCATAGCAACGTACCGTTTTGAGCCTTTACTGCAGCCAGGACAGTAGAATCGCGTCACCTGCCGCTGTGTACTGCTTGTTTCCCGTATAGTACAGACCTTGCACTGCCGTTGACGTCGCTTTCGAATTCCTTTCACCTCCACCCATTCGTCGTCCATCTTTAGTTGGTGTGTGGACGGTGGAGCGTCACCATGCAGTGGTGTAACTGGTCTAGGTGAATACATCTTTGGACACATACAGTACTAGTTAGCAATGAGAACAACAAGCAGAATGAGCACCTTACTTACCGTGTTAGCAAATTCGGCTGACCCCACTTGTAGTAGCTGGGCTTGCAACTAAGGCGACTGGCACGACCAAAGCAAAAGGTAAGCGTAAGCGCGCAGCATCGAAGAGCTCAAGAGCTGACAAATCTGCGCGGACAACAAGTCCACACGTCGCTGCTGATGACGAAGCCGACAGGTAAGGAGATTATGCGTTTTTCGTACGATTTGTTTCTCACACTTCATGCTCGTAATTGTTTGTAGCGATGCGTCTGTTGGTGGCGATTTGGGCTATAGTAACACGTCGCCATCTCCGCCATGTGCAACAAACACATCGCAGGCAAATCGTGGACCCTTCCAGGTACATTAGGACAGAAGGAGACGGTGCCTTGCCCCGCCGCCATGGCGACGTACCATCGGTGTATGGGCGGGGTCGATGTCCACGACCAATTTCGTCTCCAGCTACTCGCTGCAACTCTCTCAACGTTTTCGGAAGTATTACAAGAGTTTGGCCATGGGCCTTTTTGACATGGCTATCGTCAACTGCTATATTGTGCACCGCGAGGCCTGCAAGTTGAGAGGCGATCCTCCGGCTGATCACGCCGGTTTCATCGCTCAACTACCAAAACGCTGCCGCTTGATGAGCAAGATCGCGACGATGTGAAAACTCTAGCCGACGCTCGTGTGTCCTCAAAACACATAAATAACTTTTTCAACGAACAAATCGGTGCGTATTGCATGTTTTTTTTTAATTTATTTACCCATTAACGATGTGTAATCGATTGTTGGCGTAGGCTGCATGGTAACGCCTCAGCAGACGCAAAATCGCATACGTAGCATCATGGGACAGGAATCCGCTGAAGGGCGGATGAAGGTTATGCTTCATGCGCTTCGCCAGCTTGACGGTAGTGACGTACTGGTGGTTCAAGATCAGATGAACGTGACGTGCGGCGTTGTGATGCAAACAAAGGTGCAGAAAATGATGTTCAAGCAATGGGGAGAGTCGCTGGTGATGGACTTCACGCATGGAACAAATAATGCCGGCTACCACTTGGGCACGCTCGCAATACTGCTCGCAATACTTATATCTACTTTATTCTTTCGGGCAACCATACCACTTTAACCCTTCTGTTACTAAGGCTTGATAAGGAAGCATGTGGTTTTTTTCACATGCTTGATAATCAAGCATATGAAGATCGTCATAGAATGGCCGTTTAGTCCGTTTAGTCCCCGGTGTACAGGGCTTGGGGTCCTAACTGTAAAGAGAAAGTTTCTTGGGGATACGCTGTCGTAAAGACAAAGCTTCAAACGAGAAGCCTCTGAGCCATCCATTCATTCTCCAAAACGAAACGCGGGACCAAGATGCCTCCCCGCCGCGTCACGCGCGCTGAAGCGGAGGCGTTCCTGCGTCGTCTCGACGGGAAGGAAGGCGCAGAACGCGCCCGGCTGCTTATAGAGCACCGTGCGTATGTCGACGGTACGCGTGACCGCGATGCTGACTTTCGCGACGATGTTGCGGGTGAGCTGCTTGTTTCAGCTCCTACGTCAGCAACGACAGGAAGGCGGCCTAGGATGACAGTTGCTTCACGCAAGCCTCCTGCTCCAGCTACGTACCAGAAGAAGGGCGTAGTAGTGGAATATTACAATTTGCTGGCAAGAGCGCCGCGATTGAAAGGGAAGGCGCCTGTCGCAGCATTGTATGCAGAAGAGCTTGCTGCCGATGCTGCTTCTGCTGATGAGGATGGGAGTCACAGCGGAGATGAAGATTACGTGGAAGCGGGAAAAGACCAAGGAAATGACGACGCTGAGTTTGACATGGCGACAGTGGCAGAGATAAGAACACCGAAGAAGGCGGCGAAGAAGAAAAGACCGGACACATACGACAGCGCTCCACTACGCGTTGTCAAATGAGAATGGGTATGTACCTGTTTTAAGACCAGCAATAAATTAGTATGGCGAAAACGCACAATTGAAGTACCTCATTTCTGATAATGATACGGTACACACCGGCTTCTGTCTCTGTTACCGTTGGTGTAAACCGCGCCTTGCAGCCGCAGTATCGTGATTTGCGATTGCGGTGACCTTTTGAGCGCAATTCTTGTGCTACGCCGTGGGTACACCGATACACCCTGTGGGTCCACTCAAACTTTGTTGGCATCTGCTCGACGTGCGAGCTACAGCGTAGTACAGAAATCATTACAAAGTTACAAAGATAAATATAATTAATTACCGCAAATACTATCAATTAGTGCATACCTATTGTACACCACAGTCGTTTCACAGCTGCGCACACGAAAGTTGAGATGATTTTTCCTCTTGTAATCACTGAAAACGTTGTTAAATTCTTCCCAGCTCGAAATCTCCGCAGCAGGAAAAGGAACCACGACGTTCACAACTTTATCACAACTGACCGCTGCCCCCTCAAGCTCCTCGACATGCTTGCTTGTGCGGTTCCGAGGCGTGTATTCCACGTGCTCAGGTATTTGCTCCACCACTGTCATCGACGACATCGCCGCGCAGGGAATCGCGCGACTCTCCCCCTTGTGTTTTTTTCTGCAAGAGCAACACCTCGTGCGGCGAAAAGCGCCGTTTCTTGACACTCTCATTGCTTTTTTCTGAAACTAACAAGCCAAGTTCATGTTAGCCACAGACATACGACAACCTTAACATAAAGCGGCTTTAGCATAATGTACCGGCTGGATGCTTTCGCAGTTTCGCAAGTTTGCATTTTTCTTGTTGCTTCTCTCTGTGTTTGTCATGGCAGTCATCGAGCGTCTAGAGCTAATATAATACAACAGGGAGTATTTTGTAAGAGATATTGCCTGGATCAGGATCGGAATCGTCAAGGTTCCCCTCTTCGTCTTCGTCGTCGCTTCTTTTTAGAGCGAAGTCTTCATCGCTGTCGTTGTCCTTCTCGATGCCAAGTGTGGCAAAATGTTGTTCAGCTCGCCCTTACTCTTGCGCCGGAAGTTTCGTTCTAATACGTGTAGCAATTGTCTTAGTCATACGATATAATAACCAGTCCACGTCGCCATACTCAAGCGAGAGAGCAGCTTACCGAGCATGTGTTGGAGCCATATGAAACTATTACCCGTGGTTGCCCCCCCCCGCTCGATCGACGCACAGGCTCTGTAGCCCGCAGATCCTACCCCGCTGGACGTGAATTCTCGGAATTGATTTGCCGAACTTAACTATATCGTACGTAATCGAATACGAACTTTATAGATCGTATTTAAATAAATATGTACAATAGTACAAAGTAAATAACACTATAGCGACCAAAGCGACTTTTAGTAAAAGTCGCCGTAGCCACTCCTAAAGGAGCCTCCCTATATAGTGCAAAAACGCGAGCGTTATTGCTATTTTGAAGCATGTTTTGCAAGCTTGTGTGAAAACCGCACCGTAAAATAACAAAAATTGACTGAGTTATGGGCAGTCGACGAGGTGGCCGTTTAATTGTGTCCAGGAGTGTATTGCAATATCCAATAATTTATTGAATCGCAATTATTTTTTCCGACCGTACATATACAGTACAGAGTCGACGCACACACAAAGCGGTTGTTCTTATGCACCCAACATCTCACCGAGGGAAAAAACGAATGCGTCAACTGCCAAGTGCGAAGCTACAGTGTACTTAAGGATATGTATTTTAGGGATATGTATTTCTAAGTACACTGTAGCTTCGCACTTGGCCATTGACGCATTCGTTTTTTCCAAAAGTGCTGTTATCCAGACAGTAAACACTCGAGATAAACCGCACTACCTTGAGATTTGAAAAACTACAGAAGTCACCCGTTTTCGTCAGAGTGACACACTTAGAACTAATAGAGAAAGTAGACCAAACGACATCTTCATGCTGAATGGGAGGCGAGGAACCTGAGTGAAACTCGACTTGAGAACTTGGAGTCCAAACGAACAATGGCACATGCCTGTTACCATCGAGCGATGCTGAGTAGTTTCTACAGGAGATTTTTGCGCTAATGTGGTGGAATTTATTCGGCCAAGGTCAAGTGCGCCACCACTTCAGCAGATTAATAAGAAAATAATGATATTTATTATTTCTGGGAAATATGTTGGATGGCATCGTTAAAAACCATCACTGCGAGATCCAGTATATTGCTCGATCCTGTCCAACCTGGCACAACCTTCGTTCGTCTCGCTGTTTCCCCAACTCATTGTTCAATCAGACCCCTGCCATTCCGATCAAGCCAAACCAATATGAAGACTTTCGCCCTAATTGCTGTTCTCGCTGCCGTTGTGGCTTGGGCCTCTGCTGCTGAGATGCCTGCTGCTGAGACCAAGGTTGATGCTGAAACTGAGGATCACCGCCATGGACACCACCACGACGACCGCGGACACCGCGGCGACTACGGCCACCACCACGACCATGGCCACCACGGTGACTATGACCGTCGCGGCAAGTTTGGCAACCACTAAACGCTGACAAGCTGCTAAGTTTCAGCTGATTGCTGCTGGTGCACTCGTAAATCGAATCAATCCATGCCTTTTTTTCAACTTGACATGGCTACATTCGGACTTAGCGGACATTCTGATTATTCCGTGAAGTTTTTGTGTAAAGGTTGGGTACACTCCAGCGCTATCACGCGTGTCGAGCCCCCACATCTCAAGATCAAGTCTCTCGGCGATGCGGACGGCGGCGTGGCTCGTATTTGCAGGCTCTGTGGCCTCCACAGCTCTAGCGTCCGGACCAAAGTTCTACTACGGCTTCAGCGACTGCGTGGACGACAAGCGTACGCTCTTCTACTACTTGAAAAGCGAGGGCACGTGCTCGTCCAACACAACGGGCCACGTGCTCGCAAAACGTAAGTAAAAATTTACCAGTTTAATTGGTTTTAAGACACCGGGTGCTTACGAAAATTTGTGGGTTGTTTAGCTCCTGTGCGTGGTCTCCGCTGTGACGTGCAATGTGATCGTGGGTTTTATCTCGGCGCCAAGTACGTCAGTCATAATTTTATTTTTAGCGATATGACTGACTTATGACTGTCATAACATTATGCAGTTTTACAGGACCTGCACCTGTATCCGCTTGTGAGCGCTGTCCACAGGGCAAATATTCACTAGGTGGAGGCAAATTGTTCTCTCAACGCACGGATGCATGGACTTCCCCCCTTGCGGCCGAGTTGCAGACCGATTGTATGACCCAAAACATGTACACGGGTCAATGGCAGCATAACTGCAACCCATGGGTTCCTTCCGCCGATGGGTCTTACATCTCCTCAGGCCAGAACTCTGGCGTAATGCAGAATTTCGAAGGCACGAGACTTTATTCCACACTTCGAGTCAGTGCCACGTTTGTTCGTGACGGCTCTGTGACGTACAAGTACCGTGTGGACGCGGAACAGCCCTATGACGGTCTTATGTTCCAGATAGATGACGACCAAAGCACCGGACTAATCTCCCAGTCCGATGGCTGGAAGGAAGCAGTCGTGCAGGTCTCAGCTGGAGCGCACACTCTGGCCTGGAACTATATGAAGGACTACGCTGGAGACGCCGGAGAAGACAAAGCCTACCTCAAGGTGATCGAACTAGTGGGTACAGCTTGGTCCGACCTGCATTGCCACACTTGTGGCGGAGATATGACCAATAGCGGAGGGTCATTGTGTGCCTTCTGTGGGCCCAATGAATACGCCGCAGCAAAATCCAACAGCGAGTTGGATTTTACGTGCTACTCGTGTCCTCCCAACACGTACGCACCGAAAGGATCTATCGGCATTTCGTCGTGTGTAGAGCAGCGTCCGTGCTCAATGGACGACGTGGATGAGACTTTTACGTCGTGTAAAAATGGTGTACGGAACGTGAAATACGCGTGGAGTGAGCCGCAGTCGTGTGATTCGACGCTCAAGAGCAGTATCGCGCTGCCGAAATCAAAGAAAGGAGTGTCATGCGCGAGCTGTGCACGTGGCTACCAGCTCAATGAAGAGGACGCATGTGAAGCTTGTGGTGCGAACCAGGCGTTAAGCGCCTCGGGGACGTGTAAGGAGTGTCCACCCGGCACGGTTGTCGTGAATGCTCTTGAGTTCGGCACGGGGACGCCGGATGCGTGGGACTCTTGGCCTCAACTAGTCGACATGGAAGGTGCGAAACATGCTGGTTGGAAGCTGACAAAGAGCGGGCTGCTGTTCGCACAACACACGAGCAATGATGACGATGGAGACTGGAGTCGACCAAGTCGTTCAGCACTGACTTTCAACGTGCCTTTCGTGCATTCTGGAGCGTTTAACTTGACCTACAAGCTAAGTGGCGTCCCCACGTTTGAAGAGAATGGTTCTCGTGCGTGGGTGGAGCTGGAAGTACGAGATGCTGGTGTCAGTAGCAAGAAATCCAAGAAGGAAGCGGATATTCCCAGTGCGTTAGGTAGCTACGATGGCGTCGATGGCAGTGAGAACAAGAACGTTGTTCACTTGCTTCATGGCGGCGAGAACGGCACGTTCAGTGAGATTATCCAGGTCAATGTGACGACTGCGGTGGTCAAAGAGTTCGTCTTTGCAGTCCGTGCGACATCTGTCGAAGCGAAGCGTGCGATCGAGGCCAAGGTGTCGTATTTAGGCTTCACGGGTACACAAGAAGGCGCTGGTGTGAGCTGTGACAGCTGTCCTTCCGGTTACGAACCGGTTAACACTGACGACGAACCGCAGATGAGCTGTCGTATCTGTCCCGCTGGTACATTCGCTGAAGCTGGAGACGCAACTGGCATCGTCGCGTGTGCGGAGTGTCCAGTCAATACGTACTCGAAACAGGGCGCTTCCAAGTGTACTCCGTGTGGCGAGAACACGTACAGTAGTGTCGGTGCAGTGACCTGTGCTGCTCCTCAAGCTCTGACACTGAACGCTAGTGCATCATCGGAATCCGTGACGTTGTCGTCGTCGGCGTCGTCCGATGTCGTGTCCTCAGCGCTTACTGGTCTGCAGGTGACGTACAACTTGTCCCTTCTGGAGGCGCTAGTGTGGGGGAATGAGAGCTGGATCTTGGATGATACGGTGTACGGGAACGCGACGAGCTTGCAGTCTATGAAGCCTGTGGAGTCGTCGATGGCCTTCCAGGCTGACGGTCAGAATTACTGGTTCGCAGGTCTGTTCCGTCCACTTGGAAGCGGCTGGTTGGAACAAGTTCCCGGTCAGATTGTGGACCAAGAAGTGGACACCAGTAAAGAAGTGGCTCACGTGGTGTTCGCCAGTATGATTAACCCTCGTGAAGCGGGTCGCTACTTCCAGCAGAACAGCGGAGTCTACGGCAATGTCATGTGCTCGGCCCCATCGGTATGTGTTTTTTATTTGCTGTACTTTTAGTGTTTTATTTAACATGTTATGGGTTATTTTGGAGCAATGGAAACTTGTGAATGGAGGCAGCCACATGGACATTTTACCGTTGAATTCTGGCGCTGGAGTCAAGGTTTCCTTCACTAACGGGTCGCCTTGTGTCGATGGCAAGACTATGTCCACTACCTTTAATTTCGAGTGTGATCTTAACAGCGGTACGCTTGATACACATGTTAATTAACCTTGGAAAATGGAGAAGTTAACGAGTAATGTACAGGTACGACTAGCAAGCCAGCGTCTGCGTCGCAGGACGATGACAAATGCAACTGGGACATCGTGTGGAAGACAGCGTTTGCGTGTCCTGTGTGTGACGATGATTACTTTAACGAGCTACGTTCGACTTGTAATGGCGGTGAGCAACTGGTGTCTTATGCTCGCAAGTTGGCGTGTTATGGCGGCTCCCAGTCGGAAAGCACGGAGAGCATTTCGACGTGCACAGAGAGCGCTGTGGTGCTGGATACTCAGGCTCTTTATTCCGTCTACGTGGCGATTGTGGTGATCGGCTTTGTGGTCTTGTTGCTGATGATGGGCATCCTCATTATTCACCGCAAATACCGTAACGCATACAACGATTATCTCTATCTCAAGGGCAAGTTGCCGACAGAGGAGAAGACGCAGGACGATGGCTCCAAGGAAACGACGTTCGAGTTTACTCCACGATCCAATGCTCTTCACAGCTCTCCACTAGGGGATGCGTCTTCACCCGCTACACACGATCAAGAAGAGAAGACTGCGGATGTCAGCGTTCAAAGTGTTTAAGGGAAATGTTATTTCTTTTGCCACGGTGGGTTTTTCAAAGACTGTTTGGTAAATAATACACGGCCAGAAAATAATCTGCCACGTGTATTTTCCATCAAAGGCCAACGCACAGTACCGTCCAGATTCAATACTACTATCGCACATACTTACTTGCGGCGAGCAAATTGAAGAAGAGAGACGAATATTTGTTTTTTTCTTCAAAAAAAAAGTTATTACTAGTTTCAATAGCAATAACTTTACGAACATTGAGACGACGATCCACATCATGGGTCAGCCTGCACTACAAATGTTTTCCCTTTTTACTTCGAGCTGCACCCGACATCGCCAAATCCAGTCCGACCACTTCAACATCAACTTGAGGAGGGGCAACTTAAGGAGGGGGGACTGAATGCTTCACTCTATGAAACTTTCTCCCGTGCGATTCAATCGCAGGGTCCAATGCTTCTTTGCAAAACTATTTAGCGTTTGTTTGTTTGGGGGGGGTAAACTTGTCCATCATCGCAAGTGGAACCACAAATCACACCTCCACCGCGTATATCCGTCCAGAGATAAGCGGCACAGTTAGTGCGCGAAGAACTTGCCATTAAACGAGTGGGTTGTCGCACACGTCAGTTGAACGAAACGGACTAGCAGCTTGTAGGACGCCGCCATACCCTTCATCTCCTTTTCGGTGTCGCTCAACTCAACCAATTTGATATAATCAGCGTCATAATCACCTTGGTTGCGTGCTTCCGGGGCTAGCCACTGCTCGGCTTGATCCAGCGGTATATGATCGCACGGATCAAAGAGCTGGACCAAGTCAGGTCTTTCAGTCTTCCACACTTCAATTTCACGCTTTTCACCTCGAAGAAAATGGCATTGGTCACCATCATGGCGAAGCCTTGAGAAGAAATTCATTTCAAATACATGATCATCGATCGTGGAATTCTCCGTAAGACACTTCGCGAGCTTTATCAGCTTCTGAGGGTTAAGTCTCAAAGCGAACGCCCTCGCTACGAACCCACTCACGAGACCAGGAGAGCATTGGTTTTTTATCCCAATGCTATAATCGGATCGCCACATCATCGAAGTTTACTCCGATCGAGCCCTCAATGTATAAAGTAATATTTGGAGTCAATGCAACCGCAATGCGTAGCGCCAGCAACGCATGTTTAAAGCTGTTATCAATCATCATTCGTGTGCTTCCCCCCACAATAAAAAACTTGCTATTCAGCAGCTTATTTCGCTCAAATCGTCTTCCGATTCCGTGAACTTCGATTGAACGTGCTTGCGGCGCTGTTGCTCAATAATCGACATACGTGGACCTGGAGAGGCAGAAATCGACAAGTTCCTCAAACTGCTGCTGACGCTAAAATGGGATCGTCTTCCACGTTTCAGGGCGATAATCCTTCCCCATTGAAACCATTGAGCAAACGACCACAAGACGATGGTGCTCCTTGTTTTGTTGGCGCCACTTTTGACAAGGCCACAGCACTACGCACTCATCCCTCGTTTTCACATACCCATCCAGGAAAACCACGGCTTTCTCACTCAGCATGCTCAAAAGGAATTGTATCTCGTTGCGATCAATCGTACACGTCTGTTTGTCAAACTCTCCACGGAACAGAACGCAAAGCAAATTGCCAGCTTCTCCGGAGCAGTGAATCCACAGCACATCCCAACCGTCATCACGTGAAGTAGAGCAGGCGAATGCGAATGCTGCACACGATTTTCCCGTTCCAGGAGGACCCACAACCCACAAAGTTGCGTATTTTTCGACGACACTGTTACCAGGGAACCCGAAAATGCAATACTTAGATTAATACATCGATGTGAGCTGAGAAAATTAATAGTTCAATTATTTGCAAAACTTCGTAAGTCACGATTGTAGTTCAGAAACATTATCATCTCGAGCCTGGCTGGAGACATTCGCTTCCGTAGATCAGACAGTACCAGCTTAGCGAGAGAGAAGAAGCGCTCACACTCGTTAGACGTTGGCGGGATGTACGCGACGTCGACGTAGTGCGCAATTGCGTTTCTTGAACGCCGCTCTCACAATAGAACGCTCTTTGGCGGCTCTTGAAGACGACCGTTCGAGATCAGGCGACCTAAATTCAGCCCAGGCTAATTTTTCCGCGACGTTCAGCGCGTCCCCACGCTGTAACTTGACTAGACCTTACTCAAAATTGGGGTTGTTCCGTTGCTGGCAGCCATAAATTAATAATTAAATTAAAAAATTGGGATTAATTTTTCCCCCTTTAAGAGTTTTCGGGTTCCCTGACTGTTACACAGCGCCTGCCATTCTTCTTGTAGACTTTGGCGGAGGTACAATGGCAAACCTTCTCCCTCAGCTTCAAGACCACTACCTTCCACAAATGCTTTCGGAATGTGAATAAAGGACTTCTGGACGTCAAAGTGAAAAACCAGGCAAGGAGTATCGGCCAACGTCATCGCCGGTTTTGTATCGGGATTCTTAAGTTTTTTCTGAATCACCACCAGCACGTGAACTTGGCCTTCTTGCGATTGAAAATGCTCTCCAAAGTGAGCGACATTTTTAAGGTACAGCGTGGGATTCATCTGCTTAGAGCCTTGAGGATGCCCACAGTCACTACTAGTCACAGCTGTAGCGGCAGCCGAATCGAGCCATGTTTTATCGGGAAGAGATGCAGCGTTGTCTTAGGAACCATTATTGCCCTACCGCTCTGCGTCTTGACCGCCTCATCGAACTTTGTCACCTTCATATCATCCTTCACATTAACATCGAACGCGCTTTCGTCATGACCAACAATCCAACAGGTCAAGGAGAGTTCCATCTCTTCCCGGAGAAGACGTTGTGGCCTGGAAAATGCCACAATGTCTTTGATTGGAAATGACTAGGAAATGCGAAAAAATGCCGCAGATGACAAAAAAAACACACACAACAGAAGGTGGCATTTCCTTCCGGATATCATTTTGCGAATGATAGACATCGTTGCGAAATTTTCTTACATGTTAATTAATAGGCGGGTAATAGTGGCTATCAGGGGAGTCCAGGATTATATTACGAAATAATCCTAAAATATGCAGAATTGTTGTTCATGATTTTATTAGGATTATTAAACCTGTCTATCATGATAATATCTTTGGTAATATACGTTATAAAGCAACGTGCGACTGTGGTTTGTTCACAGGATTATTTCAGGACTGACTCATCGGCAAATCTGCAAAGCCCACGATGTCCGTCGCATGTACGCCGCAAGTACTTGTACTGCTGGCACTTTCACAACGATATCTGCTCAAGGGTCATACAGAGCGCATGACCACAAGATAAGCTGAAGAGTAAGTAAAAGTCATGTATCCATAAAGGTTATCATTGCTCCAAGCCTAACTCTGCGTCTTGTAAGTCTGTCTGCTCATACACTTGCTGTAACTTGGGTGGGAGGGCTGTCATCGTTTTCAGGGTATTAGTTCACGTGAGCAGGAGCCTTCTCTTCGTCGTCTTGATTAGTGGTCGAGTTTGAGTAGGTGTGGAAGCGTGTCTGGTTGGTGCAATGAGACGTCCAGATAAGATACAGTAGAGCAATTCGAAATGACGCTTGATGTGAGCGGTGTCGCTCATGTCATGAGTTAGCACAGGCACAACCTGGCGCAGGAACATCCAGCCGAAGAAAACTCCACAGCTAAACTGGTCAAACTGAATCGAATTGTTATGCGGCACCACAGCGAGGTCATTAAGTTCATTGTACTTTAGATACGTCGCCACTCTTTTTGCTGCATGCATGCAGGACCTCTGGTTCAAAGGGTCGTAGTAGAAGATCCTCTTTACCCCAACTTTCAACACAACGCAACACCAGTGAGCGTTGCCGAAATTCAGCGGCAGCAACAACGTGTCCACATCCAGCTCGTTAATTTGCGCAGTAATACGATTTATGACTTCCTTCGTAACCAATTCTTTGGCCCGAACCGACATGGTAGTTGCTTCTTGTTCGCCAGAAAATCTATAGGTCGGGAAATTGGTAGTGCGTCTTGCATACAACCTTCTAATGGATGCGTCGGTCAACCAGGAGGATGGAAGGACACGGTACAGCATACAGCATACAAACGCTTGTGCTCTGCAATAGGCGACATTGGATACGTGCTCCAAATTTGGTCTGCAACCTGTCTCGCCTCATCATGATACTCCGCGCCAAGTGCAGGGAGAGCTACCTCGATTAACCACTTGTGGGTGTACCAAGCTGCACTGTTTGCTTCAAAATATCTTTTCGTTTCATCACCTGGATCTGTTCTCTCGAAAATGACCCCACATTGCTGATCGGAACCACCTCTACCCCGGGACAGGACGATGCCACGGAGCCATCCACAATGGGTTCCACAACCACGGGGTTAAGTCTCGTATTGGAAACTGGAAGAGCTTGCATGCAGTGGTCCAGGAGATTGGATGGGAGGATATTGAATGGATCCAGGATTAATACAGGATTTCACATCTTCCGAAACAGAGGTCACTGGTCGGCGGCGTGTGCAAAATTCGTTAACACACCGCGGTGCGTTTCCACTAGACCGGGTTGCTCAGCGTCCAAATAATTAATAAATCTTCTAGTGTATCCACTCCAGCTGTAGCTCCCCCTTTTTCAGCTACCTTGAGCCACTTTTGATCGGATCTCTCGCTGGATGCCGTAGTCTTACGCTGCTTCTGCGGACGTCCCACTTTGCGCGTTTTTGCGTTGATGCGCACCTTCACTTGGATATAAGAGGTTTGCGTTTCGGAGCTTGCACTGTTTGTATCGGGACACTCAAGTGAGCTTCGGTCGCTTGCTTCATGACTCTCGTTACCACTATCCTCCCCCTCCGTGGCTTCTTCTCGTTCTCGTTTGTGATCTGTATCCTCAGAAGACACCTGCTGAGTTTACCTAAAGTTTCTCCACTGCTGGAGAGCGAAACTAAGCATCTTTTCGAATTCCTTTTTATCACTAAGATCTGCAAGTTCAGACGCAATCAAATGCGTAGCTCGAACTGCCTCCTTGTAACGTTCTGTGTGTGTGCGAAGAATTTTACGTCTGGAAACGGATGCATCTTACTGAAGCTGACGCACTGGTTGCAACTTCGTTATTGGGCTTGTCCATCTACAATCATATATAAATCCTGTTATAATCCTGAAACAATCCTGTAATAATCTATCACGACGAAACTTTCATCAATACAACCCCATGGTATACCTGGACCAGCGACGCCGACGTGCTTTCGATATGAGATTGCGTGACGGCACGGGAATCGCAAGGATGAAGCGAAGTCACAGTTGCATCGCCAATCAGACAAACGAAATCGATGCGATCTGTACGCTCCAAACACCAAAACGATATCGGTATCTTCAGAGTCCACCTCGTACTTGTTGCTGTCAGCCTTAGACAATGTGGCAGCATACGCTGGCTCGATCTGCTCAGCGACGTAGTATGTAGTGAATCGTAACACGCTCGCCATTTCTTCATCGTAGTTTGTATTCACAAACCGCCCGATTCGGGTCAAACGGTACTTGTACTCGCCGGTCGTTCGAAACTAAGGCGTCCACACACTGCGCCATACTCATACTGCTGTTGATCACATCCTTCAGCTTTTCAAAACATCTTTTCAAGTCGGTTATTTGTATGATTACGGAAGTGCGGCAGCTTTGCTCTCAAATGCGTGACCCACATTTTCTTGAGACTAATCCCAGTTACGAGTTAAGTACTTACAAAATCCACTAATTCCAATTCTCGAGCAAATCTTGTGAAGTGAGGCTCGTGTTGTGACATATTCGTCTTGACAAGACGCATACACAAGATTGTGTACCGCTGCATCAACTTGAGAGGCATCGTCAGCAGAAACTTTTTAAAATTGTGGCTTCGAACGTTTCTCCTTCAGGTACGTTATACGTGGAAGTGACAAATCAAAACACGAGCTTCTGGAAGTTGTGACTGCAATACCCGAACTTCATTCAGATCCTTGTGTACCACAATCACTCGCAACAAATTGAGACCGTCAGGATGTGCTCTTTTAAAATGAGCTATTGCTCAGTCCATATGCCAGTCTCCCAAAAGGGAATGTTGCATGACTACACCTTCTCTAAAATCATTCACCGTCATAAACGTTAAAAGCTGGTAGTTGTATCTGCACACACACCACCATGATGTATTAATCCTGTTGAAATCAAAAAGTAAATCCTGGACAACCACATAACCTACCTGTTAGTTTTGTGCGTACAGTCGACCAACAGGACTTCTTTAAAGCGGCTAAACATCTGACGCATGAGCGCTGTACACAACGAAATCACCCAGTCTCCCCGTTCTCAGTTTCAGTTATGCTCGTACAATTCATTGGGCCAGCCGCGACCAAGGTACCAGCTTCAGCAGCAGTAGCGTCGCTGTCGTCCAGCGACGACACTGACGACGCAAAATCTTGCACCAAATTGGCCACATCAGCTTTAATCACTTTCTGATCGTGCTCCAGCAAGTAGTCGTAAATTTTGGAACGTTTCGCTCCAACGGCAAGCATCCCCTCCACACGCGCTGCAACCACAACATCCGATACGCCGCTCGCACATGGATAGGGTAGCATACGTATCTCTCGATACGCTATGGTTGTGAAAGAACCTGCCCACTTTCACCCCCAGCTGGCAAAAAATATCTTGGCTGTTCTGCCACTGGACCAACTGCGTAACTAGTGCTGGTTTGCTAATTGCAGCCCATGGCCACCACAATTTTTGCTCTTCCCGCACTGCACACAGACGCTGCAATTTATTGTGCTGGAACGGCACTCTGTTGTGGTAGCACATGTTTGTGGTGCCGACGCAGACAGACTGTGCCAAGGCTTTATTGTTTGGTGTCAGCTAGATGTAATCAGCAGGGATGTACTGTAATCATTAATTAATGCCAGTACTTAACGTTATTACTGTAGATAAAAAAGGATCCTTACAGAATGTTTTGAAAAATGAAAAAATCAAGGTTTTGTCATCAGTCCCCGTGAAGATGCCACAATTTGTCATTCATAAAAATTGTAAGACCCGTATATTAATTTCGAAAACATTGGAGTCCAGGATTCGAACAACATAATTTGTTTAGATTGTACAGGATTTTAAATATTCCAGGATCGGTAATTTAAAAAATTATCTTACACGGGGTGGAAGTCCCATTTGAAAGCGACGCGTGATTGGGAGTCGACGTCGAGGACGACTGGAAGCATTCGCGATGGGGCGCACGACCGCTACCGCGGAGAAGGACAAGCTCGCCGCTGACAGCATCGCGCGACGCACGCGCAAGAGCCGGCAGTCATCCCGCGAGGGCCATGCTGCGCCAGTCAACGAAGATGAAAGAAAAGGTGCGCCAAACGGTGACGAAGAAGACCCGAAAAACCAAAGTGACAGCGATTAGGAGGGCGGCGACGACGCAAATGCTAGTGACGACAATGCTGTCGGTAAGATGGGTGTTGGGGAGGGGACCAGTGAAGGGTACCCGCGAGCTGCAGACAATCACCTTAGTTCTCTGCGGATCCATCACTCGCTTCCACAGCAATTCGCTACCCCATAGGAGGATATACCCTCCTTAAAAACAGTGCAAAACCTTGTCAACCACTACGACCGCACTTGATTGAGAACCACGTACATGCACAAGGTCAGAGCCAATGGTTCAGACGTTTACGTCTGGCCGGGAGATGGCGAATGGAGGAAGACCCGTAGTGGTCAACGGCTCGGATGACAAGCTCTTCATCGTGGGCTTATCGACGGAAATTGATGTTACGCTTGATTGTGCATGTGTCTGCTGCCAAACGAACGCGCCGTTCGGCGATGAAGCGCGTGATACTCCCGCACCGCAGTGCATCCACGTAAACGTTGTTTTTATTTTATATATAGCATTGTACAGGAGTGTTTACCTGCTGATCTGCTTAACAACCTGGGATGTCTGTCCCGTAGTCACCGCTGGAAACTCACTTAACTCACCGCAACACTCGCCGACGATGTCGCCAATGTCCAGATTAGATGTAGTATAGATGCCAAGGCTCACGCGACCAACATAAAATAACTTCAGGGTCGTAAGTGGCCGCGGCGCATTGCTGCAACGCGGGTTAAGGTTGCACCCGCGGGAAGTGCAGAACGACTCCGTCGCGACGTTCTTGCACACACCCTAGCCGCAGTCATTTAACGCATTTGCAGGCGTTTATATCCCAATATCTGGGAAAGAGATGCCGTGCTTCTTGCAGAATGTGGTATTTCTTACTCAATGAGGCCACAGAACCTCTTCTAGCTCAGTGCGAGTTTCTTTGGTTGTGGAATCCGAGTAGGTGAATCGTCGTGCGTATAGGTGGTTTTGCTGCGATCTTCTCTACGGAGACCGTGATATACATTGAATTTGAGCAGACTTGACCTTTTTCACGTGGTAAATTTGAGAGCCGCTGCTGGTAATTGTGCACTTAGCGGGATCGCGCCTTTATCGCGATCTGGCGCCGTGACACTACCCGTTCCACGTTTTCGTTTCGTGGCGAATTTTGGAGCGGGCGAAGCGGCTAGTAATCTCGCGTACTTACGTTTCTGCCCCAACAGGTGGCCTTGTCCACAGTAATTATAGTACTCGACAAGGATGCAGTTGGCGTAGCCTCCTCGTCTACAGGCGAAACCACTTTGATTATAGCGGTAATAGACGTATGTTGTCCGGGATCCTGCGTTGGTTTAGGCTCTGTTTGTTGTTTGGGTGGATCTGTAGGAGGCGTGTCTGCGGTCAAGTCGAACGAATGCAGCACGCGCAACAGCACCGAGACAGTGTCCTCGTAGCGGCCTCAGGCGACAGGGGGTTCTTGGGGACAATCGCATCATGCATATCGTGAAATGCGTGCCGAACCGATGTCATCGAGTCATCGACGGCTTGTTCAAGTGCAAGTTTAAGTCTACCGGAGCGTGAAGGAGCTGAAACCGAACCAGCCTCGAGCTGGCACGTGCAAATTTTGCGCCACGTCGTGACCTCTGGCTTCAGCGGATTACCGTAACAGTCGGCAACTCGCTTGGCCACCTTGTCGACCGGCAGGATCAGCTCCATATCCACACATCCGGGAATTTATGCTCCCTTGGTGTCGTCTACCCCTGTGCCGATTTCGTAGCGGTGACCATTTCGGTCTCCAGCCACGTAGGCCCGGCAATAATACTCAAGCGTATCACCTTCCTGTAGTGTCTCCGGCAGGAGGTGCAGCTTGGCAGTGCTGATTTGTATGGTATTTGTTTTCTGTGGAGAACGTTCAGCGGTTTCCGCCCAGCCCTGGACTACATTCAGAACACATTCATACTACATCCACATTGTACCATAATATGGTACCGGTTAACACCTATGATACAATCAGATATCATTCAGACTATGTCAGCGATTGTGATGCTGCAGCGTCACAGCACCTTGGCCACAACTACCCCATTGTGCGCCAGGCAGATGTAAAAAGGAATCACCATGTTGCACCTTCCCTGTCTATTGTGGAAGATGGATTATTGTGGTACATGGATTTCTACTTTATATTTCCTCATCCCTTCTGCCAGGAGCAAATTAGACGACAGATTTTCATCAAAATAGAGACGGTCGTTACCCCGGACATAGCAAGCATTTAAACGACCCCCTAATTTTCTCTGAATACAAATCTCACAATCTACTTAGCGACGATGAAGGACCGTGCAGCCGCTGACGCCAGCGGGGGTGACGAGGAAGCAGCTAGACCACTATCGTCCCCGCGACTTGCGCAACGGCTTGCTTGCTCTCGATTCCATGATATAGCAACGAGCAGGAGAAGTTGGGCTAGATGGAGAAGAGCACGCGGAAGCTGGCATTAGCTCAGGGCGAGCGTAGAGATCTGCTGGACCAATAATCGAATGTGGGATCGAGCTCTCCCCCCTGGCGTTTTACGAGACGTCTTTGGGCGACAAATACGTTCTCTTGCTGTCAGTACGCCTGGCCGAATACTGCAAGATGATGCAAAACAAGCAAGCCCGCAATTGCCAAGCTAACGTTGCTCAAATTAAATGCTGCTTTATAACGTTGCTGAATGCTCCCGTCGTTTGTATATAACGTCGTCTACAGAATAACGTTGTTTTTATTATTCGATAGTATAGTTCACTTCTCTGCAGAGATCACAAAGCGAGCACGAAGCACCACACGAACGCTTTTAGTTGGATTTTATGACAGCGTGATCTCGACGCAATGTCCGACAGCAAACAAGGCAATATGCCCCCTCGGGACGTTCAAGACGGATTAAGAGAGCTAAGCGACGCTGAACTGGTCGGGTGCAGCCGGAGCGTGGTCAGCGTCCACAGACCCAAGCTCGTGCTGTCCAAGTTCAAGCCCGTCCTGCTCAAGCTTATGTCAAGGTTATTGACTTGTCTCAAAAGGGACTTATTGATTTAGCAAACGATTCAGACTAAGATCAGGATGACAACATTCAGAAAATACGAGCAGAAGTTGAAGTAACATTGAAATGTGTAACAGCCAAGCTATTTTCATTAGTTCCAGATTTTGTTTCTTGCTTGCTTTTTCGAAAGCGCTGGCCAGCTGCCTGTCTATCTGTTTAGTCTCTTCTTTCTCGGCCGCCCCACCAGGTTCACTGCGTGATCTGGATAAGATAAAAGACATCTATTTCAGCCGAATTATTTTAATAACGTCTCTCGCTACAGCATCGGCCGTGAGCCCACGTCCGCCATAAATGAAAGAGTGTGTCATTGCCGCGACCATGTTACCGCAGCTGTATCCATCCGGTTGGGCGGGCGACATTAATTATTCAATGTTCACGTGTCTCGGAAATGGGCCTTCTTCTTCGCGTCATATTCTTACTAAGAATTCCATTCTCGTAGATATGGCAGCATCTTACTCGTCCATAAATTCACCAAATCGGATCTGTAAGATGCGGTACATAGTGGATCGTACATGCACACCGTCTTCGCACCATGTCTGTACACCGCCACCAAAATGAGCGTCCAGTGGCATCCCTCGATGTTGACGGGTAGAACGCATCATTTCATCGAGGAGAGCGTTGATCGCGGTGGAGACGAAAACTGCTTGCTGCCGACCACAATCGACGACAGTGCACGAGCGCCTGTTTAATTGTATGTCACGACGTTTAGAGTGCAGATCAACACGGCATCATTTAGCCACGCACGATCCGCAACACACCCTAGCATTTCCTCAAAGTAGATTCCCTCTATAAAGTTTTTGTGGTAGAATTTAAAGCGCAGGCACACTGTATCAAAAACCGCATTGACCTGAGAGCCTAGATGCGCTAGTCTCTCCTTTGCTTCAGCTGCTGGCTGACCCTACGAATCCGTCTCGTCAGAAACAAAACCTCAACGGGGCGTTCTGTGGCCTTTGCCCAGTCCTGTTTTATCCAATCCTGGTCTCTTTCGCACCATTTGCAACTTTTCTTGATTCTGTAGAAAATCTTCATAACGTGGACGCATTCACTGTAACAACGAAAGGAAACGACATTTAGTAACGGATACAATACCGTTGCTTAAATACCAATAGTGTCGCTAATGCAACGTTAATGCCCATCTAACAACGTTAACGTCCGACGTTACCGTGATAATGGTTCCAGCAGTGGCGTCGCCCAGACCGCGAGCGTCTTTCCGTCTGCAGAGCTGGGCGTAGAAGTTAGATCCACCACCTCCTGTATCTTTCCTCTGTCCTCTTTTTGACAAATCACGTAACTATTCAGTGCAGCTTGAAATGAGACCATTCCCGACGTTACCGTGAGAATGGTTCCAGCAGTGGCGTCGCCCAGACCGCGAGCGTCTTTCCGTCTGCAGAACTGGGCGTAGCAGTTAGATCCACCACCTCCTGTATCTTTCCTCTGGTCTTTCAGTCCTCGTTTTGTCAAATCGCATAGTTATTCAGTGCAGCTTGAAATGAGACTATCATGTCTTCCGGAATCACGTACAATTTCTATAGCAGTACGATGGTGCAGTCAGCTGGGTCACCTCTCTGATGCGGAGCACGCGACCACGCGATGTTTGCCCATTCATAATGAACGAATACTTCTCTAATATATCAGAAACGGCGTTTAACCCCTCTGTGTGCTGAAACTGGATTGCGTGGCTAGGGCAACAAAGCGACCAGGTGCATGGAAACACTGGACGTCAAATCAAGGGTAGTGCTCGTTGTATCCTGACGCTGCTGTATGTTAACGGTGTTCTTGTTAAACATTGCTATTGCTAGCGTTGCTTTGACAGTTGATACCAAACGAGACTGCAGCCCATCAAACACCAGTCCCGCTTGGCAGTCGTCGACAAATCTCCGTCTGTACTCGCCCCATGAAGTCGACAGAAGAACTTTATTATCCTGCAAGGATGATGAGAAGAGTAAGACATGCATTGGACAAGATGGAAGAGAGTAGCGACGAGGAACCCCACCCGCACCTCCAGTTTGTTGAACCAAACCAACCACGTGTGCGCAACAGTAACACGAAGAAGGAGCGCCAGTAGATGATTGCTGCTGACACCAATGTGGATAACTACGTCGGGTCAGCTCCACGAAGAGGCTACACAAGCTGGACGTCTTGGGAGGATGCGTATGCAGACTACCGCCGTACGCAACGTGACGTGCACCCTCGTCACCAACGACAACTTTGCCTTTCGAGGAATCTCCGAGCGTCGGATCTTCTCCGTCTCCGCCCTCGCACACTCTTGTTATTGCCACCCGTGTCGCCGCCCAACTTTGACGGCGCTTTGCGAAGTGGTTCAAACAGCGTTAAGATGCGTAGCGTTTATGTTCATAACGTCTCTTTAAGACGAATTAACGTCGAACGGCTTATTGTAAAATTCACGAGCAAAACGACAACACTTTTTATCCAAGAGAAATAAACCGGTAAAGTATCGGTAAAAATTACAGTTTTTTTTAGTTAGATACGATATCTGCGAACCGCGGCGGAGCACCATGCGCAACAATGGCAGAAAGAGCCGGTCAGTGGATACGGGAGGAATCGCTAAAGAGGGCGGCCAGCTTGCTGTGGCCCCGCCCAGTACAGCCCGAACAGGCAAGTGCTGTGCAATGGTTTGATAAGCGTTTATCTACTAACACTAGATGCGTTACAGCTCATGGTCGTTGCTACATCTTGGACTCGAGAATAAGCAAACAGTTGCGCAAGGCGCGGGGACGACAGTGGTCTAGCTGCCCCCTCGCCACCTGCGCTGAAGTCAGCGGCTGCGCTGTCCTTCATCGTCACTAAGTAGATTGTGAGATTTGTAGTCAGAGAAAATTAGGGGGCTGTTTAAATGCTTGCTATGTCCGGGTAACGACTGTCTCTATTTTGACAAAAATCAGTTGGCTAATTTGCTCTGATTGTTACATTTCGGAAACCGATAAAACAGTAAAAACCAGTTTAACGTCGCTAGCTTTGCGCTAAACACGTCGTGAACTTGTAGAAGGGTTTAGTAACGTTGTACCAACGCCACCCGTTGAGTTTCATATTTTTAAAAGAAACATCATACATGTATGATTTTCATTTAAATACATGATGCAGCGGGGCTGCCGTTACTTTGCGTCAGAGGAAAACGTTCGACTCAAAGAGTCACTAATACTAAGTTCTTTATCCAAAGTAACTTACAGCCCACGAAAAGGGCTCAAAGCTAATACCTTAACTTTTATGCCTTAAAACAAGAAGTGTTTTATTTTCTCTTATTGCGGCCAAGCCGCCTAGGGGTAATTGTATCTGTTTAACTATCTAGCATAGCTAAACATAAACAAATCAAATGAATAACGTGTGGCTTTCAGCCAACGTACTGAGAGACTATGTTAACTCTCCGACTTATTTACTGATAGTTTGTTAGCTATTCGGGTACTCCGTACCCCTGTGCGTTTCACACCATGTGACCCCGTTACACCCCCCCCCTCACTAAGATGAGAACATTCCGTTCTCGAAACTTCCTCAGCAAGGACGCGTCTTGTCAAGACGGCGGAGGTTACTACACCTCACACCAGCGTTGTACAGATCCGCGAGCTCACAAACGCCTATGCATCGTTGATGCCCAACATCATATCGTCGGCCCAATGTTCCACGCGCACCGGGCGTCTTGTTCTTAAGTCCCAGACCTTTGCTCGCGCTCCGATCCTCAGTACGTTGTGAAGTGGAGGGGTTACCCTCACTCACAGCACTCGTGAGGGTTTCAGGTTGTTCTCCGGCAAAATTGCCCTGACGTCGAGGACGGGCAAAGCCTGTGCCAAAGCGCCACCAATACGTGCAAGAGCGTCGTCAGGCGCTGGGCGCCTCCCACTAGATTGGGGAGCGAACAGGTCAGTAGCTGAGCTCAGTCTCTGGTCAGTGGCTGTATCAGCCGGCTCGTACGTATGAGCAGTGCTCGCAGCGGGAGCGTGATGTGGAGAGACCTCGGGATGCTAGGGACGTGGACCCGAAGGAACCAGGTGCTTCGTGTTGTGCTGAACAATGTTCAGCTACAAGCGTCCCGAAGGACGCATAGTGGTTTTAGAATAACTTGCTCGATGAGCTTGATCCAGATGTGGGTTCGCTGTAACAGCGAAAGTGGTGTGTCGCGGACGGGATCGAACCACTGGCCTTTGGTTTTCCCGGCCGGAGCTCTACCATTGAGCATAAGGGCGATGCTCGTACCTTTGTCCGAGTACGGACTACGCATGGTATGCGAGGGCTGCGCCCGGGTGGAATTGAACACCGACCTGTGGCTTCCAAAGCCAACACTCGACCACTAAGTTTACAGGGCGTTGCCCTTAAGCTTGCCCATTGTAGGACAACCGGTCAGAAAACGAGAGGGCTGTACCCTGTTGGGTTCAAACCACCGACCTGTGGCTTCCAAAACCAACGCTCGACCACTAATTTAAAAGGGCGTTGCCCTTAAGCTTGTCCAAATGTGAATAAATGTTCATGGAACGAGAGGGCGACGCCCTGGTGGGAGAGAACCACCGACCTATCGCTTGTGAATCTAGTGTTCAAGGGCTGAGCTGATGTCGACGACTCGGCCGAGTCAAGAGCCTAGCACTAAGCGGTTTGCAACTCTTGGAGTGGGTACGTCACTGGCGTCTACGCCGCGCCACAAGGCATTCCACGTGAAAGTGGATGTCATCATGCTCACCGAGCAGAGCAGGAGGAGGCCTTGCCTCTGCCGGGCTCTCGCGAAGAGAGTCAGCACTTGCCGGAACGGCGTTTGCGTCCATACGACACCGGCGTCCACGACAGCAAACGTTCACGCTCACCGCCCATCGAGCAATCTCGAAGAGATGATCCACCTTGAGGATAGGTTACAGTCTCCACAATTGAACCACAACCAGGTCTCGCGCCTAGACTGTCCAATCGCTCGGCTGAACATTCAGCTAGCTTTGCTCCTGCATCTCGAGCACTTCGCTTCGCGACATTTGGCTCTGCCCTTCCTGTTGATCAGCCTGCTGTGAGTCCACCACTTGCTGTCGCTCAGCCTACCGTGGCTCTACCACCTGCTGCCCTGCAGCTGTCCGTGGCCCAGCCACCGTTAGCGCCAACGCCTTTGCGCTCACTTGAGCAGGGCTTGATATGGCTTAAGCAGGCCAACATGGAATACCGGATGCATGCGCATCTTTGGGAAGGCTGAGCGTATACGCTAGGACCTTCCTAGCCACGACCGTAAACGGTCCTATGGACCGAGGTTTCACTTTCGTCTTGAAGACTGCAGACACTGAGGTTGTAGATTTTTCGCGTTTAACAATATTTGGTCACTGACCTCAAACCTCTTAGCATTGCTTCTGCCCTTGGGATCTGCATGACCCTTCTGTGCGTCTTGTCTTTCAGCCATAGCGTCGCATACTTGCTTGCAAAGCCGCAACATAGGTGACATCAGCTAGCCGCTTGGCTATCCCACCCCCCATCAAGCCCTGATCCACTGGGTGGCGGCGTCAGTGGGACACGAGGACTGACCAAGCCGTTCACATAGAGCGGAGTGCAGCCTGTCGAGACGTGCACTGCATTATTTAATTCGAGCTCAACGAGTGGGAGCATCTGGCTCCAGCGTTTTGGCGCCTCAGCGCATACGCTTCGGAGGATATCCTCCGCAACGCGATTCGCGCGTTCAGTTAGACGGTCGGTCTGCGAATGGTCCGCGGTGGACATGTCCAAATGAGTGCCGAGCACTCTGAATAGGGACGTCCAGAACCTCGCGGTGAAGCGCGGGTCTCGATCCGAGCCAATTATTTCAGGCAAGCCATGTTAGCGAAAGACTTGGTCTAAAAACAGCAAAGGTTTATCTTCACCATCAATGGTGTCCCGCACCGCCGCTACATGAGCCATCTTGCTCAATCGGTCTACAAAGATAACAATACCCGTGCTTTCCGCGTTATTCTTGGGAATGCCAAACACAAAGTCCATACTCATGGACTGCCAACATCCCTTGGGGACAGGCAAACTCGCCAATGGCGCTGCCGTGCTCGGCGCGGACTTCGTCCGTTGACACGTCTCACACGTGCGTACATAGGTGCCGACCCACTTATACATCTTGGGCCACCAGTACATCGAGCTCACCGAGCCATAGGTCTTCTCCCGACCTAAGTTTCGCCACGGGCGTATCATGAACCTCATAGAGGATTCGATATTTTAGATCCTCATCATAAGGAACGTCTACACGAGGGTTATCCTCAGATTCGGTGCTGTAGTACAGCAGACACCTCTTCTAGGAAGCAGAAGCGCTTTTGCGAGGCCGAGACGGCCGTAGTGCTGGGTATTGGTATGTCAGAAATTGTTAGCAACGAGGTTGCCGTTTGCCATGAGGGCGTACGTGGTGCGGCACGTTCGACGCTGAGCTGTGCTGGTCAGGTCAATGACCAACCGCTGGGTCCTGGTGAGGACGAACGCGGAGTGGCGCGTAATCCACTGAGTGGCACGGATCTGGTCGATGTCCTACCGCTGCGTGGCTGCGACATGTGTGTGGCGCTGCTACGGACTCTTGGGAGCAAAGTGTTTAAATATTCTGACAAGGAATTGTCTGGGCGTAAGCGCGGGAGGCTGCATGTCAGGAATGGCATGCCAAGAAGCGGATGTAACCTTGTTGGCCAGACTTTTGCACATGATAAAGCAGTAGCAGACATTGACGTCGACGTGAGTGACGAGCGTAAGTATCTGGAGCCGTCAGAAAGACGCGGTGTATGTTAATAGTTTGTGTACGATGCTTAGCTAAGAGGTTGATCTTGCCAGGCTCCATTGTTTGTTATAGGCTGAGTGAAAAATCTGAACTGCTTCTGACAAAAATACTACGTCTTCATAAAACCACTTAGAAGTCTTCAACGTCGTCTTCAAGATCATTAGCCAATCAGCTTTCCGAGTCATGTCATATGCTACATACATGGCCCGTCATGAAAACTTTGATGTTTTTACGGTCGGTAGTGATAACAATCCCAGCGTACAGCTCATTAAAATAATATTTAAAATCTTGGTATTTGAGGGTAATTCGCATCACAAAACCCTTTTTATTATTTGTAAACTAGGGCAAACTTTACTTTTACCTTGTGCATGCTCTTTTCATTTGTCTATGCTTTTTGCTAAAATAGCCATTCAATCTTTTGTTGTTTATATTATGCATAAAGTAAAGTGAACTGTTATTACTAGTTTATTTTCTGGAATCCCTTTTGTTCTGGTGACAGCGAAAACTGCTTTCGATGCACTGATTTTGCGTCGGCGACCTCAATAGTGGCACCCATGCCGTGTTGACGAGATGGGGGGGGGGTGTCGGAAGGGTCAGAGCGGAATACTTGACATCAGTAGCTTTTTTTTAGCAATATACATACTTGGATTGGCTGACAAGGAAGGCATTGATCATACTTCCTGTGAGGATAAAGCAGTACCACACACAGTCGGCCAGACTGTAACTGAAGAGGAACGCATTGATCAACAAAAGGTCCGTGAGGACTCTTCTCGTTTTAGAAGAGTAGTTCCTCTTTGTCCCATGCTTGGAATGTCGACAGTCGCATCTTCGATGGACACCAGAGGTAGGAGTTGAACTCCTCCTCTGTCTTGGACGAGGACGTCTTGGAAGAGCTGAACAAGCAGCGTCAGACGCGCTTGAGTTCTGAGATACTTAAGAACCCAAGGATCCAGTATATCCTTTAATGACGGAGTAAACACTAAAACAGAGGAGGCATGCAACACCTCCGGAGTGGTCTCAGGTCTTATGAATACCATTTCTGCAACCTTCCCAGCCTCGATGCTGGCCAGAAAAGACTCGACCGTCATTTCCGCGAGGTTCAGTATCTCTGCAACCTCTGCCAACGGTTCCGAATGGGCACCAGTTGCCAAATATAACCCCACTTAGTAGTTAACACTGAGAGTCCTTTTGCTCTACTCGCATTCGAACATTGAACATGATAAGCCATGGGTTTCTCATATTCTCATTAGATCGAAGCTACTATTGCAGCACCAACAGTCTACATTTAGCTGCGTTGCCAGGCGACGCAGCAGGGTGCGACGCACCCTGCGTTTTCGACGCACCCTGCGTTTTCGACTTCCAGTCGATCCATGGCTCATGGCATTCCAGCCATACCATACCAAGGATGAGGTCATTCCTCGCATCCAGGTCTAAGACCAAACTCCATTCCACGCTATCGAAGTTCTCAAACTTCACTCCAAGGTCGACAGAGACCTTCGACACAGTTACCAGTGTCCCCGTGGACAGAGATCGTATCTCTCGTTGGCACTTCCAGTGCCTCAGCATACAGCTGACTCCCTTCCAGGGTGGAGCGACGGGCGTAGTTGCCTGAGGATCCCGAGTCAATCCAGAGTCTCTATGGCTTTGCAAAGTACTTCACGTTCGCTTGAACAAAGAAGTGATCAGCAAGCCCGGCTGGCACACACGCTTCTCGTTAAAGAGCTCAGCTCTCTTCGGGGATGCCCCGTTGCCCTCTACCTCCTCGAAGCACAACAGAACTCAGTTCTTTCCCAGTAGGCCGCCTGTGCCTACTGGAAGTTTCCGTTTCCCGGCGATGACCCGGAGGTTGGCTCGCCGGAAACTCGCACCATTTTGCGCAGAGGATAATATGCTTAGCGCTATCGCACACAAAGCATCGGCGGATGCCGGAACGTTGCTCCGCAGCAAGAAGCTGGGAGGCCGGAGCGACACGGAAGGGGAAGCATCTAGCTACGAAGCAAAGGTACTGGAGTTAGTGAGAGAAGCCCCGTTAGACCCAGAGACGCCTGGGAACTGAGTGTGATTACGACCTGGACAGAGTGAGAAGCCGAAAGCACTTGTGTCGGGAGCTCCCCGAGAAGAGGCGTTCTCGTTCGACCCGTCGCGCCCCTCTCTGACGCCGCTTAAGGATGCTGGTAGTACTAGGGAGACAGCCATCCCGACGAACGTAACAGCGGAAGTAAGACTCACAGGGGGTAATACGACCCCAGGAGCGACTACACACTATTCGAACCGACCTGAAGACCAGCCGTTGCTTTCTCGCCTCGTTCGTTCCCAGTTCCACAGTATCGGTTTCGCGTTTGAGGCTGGAACGCCTCGAGCATCTTTCACATTCGTCACACTCCCCTCGAGAGCCCTCTTGATTCCACTAGCAGTTCTTCTTGGTGGATATTTCTCAGCGTCTCGCCCGTTAGGCAAGAGGAAGGGCAGACACTTCCTTTTCCTCCCATCTGCCCCCTTCATTGTTGAGGCGTTCTGGATGACGCGGTGACGTTCCCAGTGGCCGTGTTCTGCATCAGGCTACGCAGTCGATCCAGGCTAGGGCACACCACCTAGACGGCGTTCCCCGTTCCGATATGATCCTTGTGGTCTGGACCAGTTACGGCCCATAGAGAAGTGACCCATCTCGTTACACCTGTTACATCGCCCTTGTCCTCTCGGGCAGGTTTCACGACCGCAACCCACTCGTCCACAGCGACCACATACGACTTCTCCCTCCATCGTGCGGGAGTCGGGTCCGATTCTGATTCTAAGCGGTCTCAAGTTTGACAGGGCGTTCCCTGAAGTAGAAGCGTTCTCGGTAAGCGAGGCGTTCTTAACTGCAGTAGGTACGCTTTGAGGTAGGGAAGCCGGAGGCGCCACGGCACCGATGTATCCTTGCTGTACCCCCGCACCCTATAGCTGTTTCTGCATGGACTGATTCATTAGCTGTAGCTGCTGTAACATCTGCAATTGCGTGGAGTTCGCGATGTTTGGACGCACCTCAGGCGTTCCATCGCCTCGACCGACATGTGCAGATTCTTGTAGTTTAACAGGTCACAGGCCTCCCTTATCGTTGTGACCATATTGTCGTTCAACACCGCCTTCATCTGTATGTTCCGCAAGCCTTCCAGGAAGAACGCGTACCTCGTGCGAGGCTCATGGTAGTTCAAGGCCTCGCACATGGTCGGGATACGATCACCCTACTCTTCCGCCGATTCGCCACAACTCCGTTTGGCGTTCTTGAGGAGGATCCGGAGCTGTGCCGGAGTTTGGCATATGAGTCGGTTATGGAACTGCACTCGAAGGGTCCCGACACCGTAACTCCTTGAGTTATACTATTACTTCTGGCCCAATTTACCTATGAGGCACTGCTCGAATGTCGTCAACCGCATCTGGCTGTCCATCCCATAAGAGCACCTCTTGAAGGAGCACCAGAAAGCCGCCGCTTTCTCGTTCGTAGCCGTCTCCGAGTAAAATGGAACGATTTCGGGTACTGCGTTCATCAACTCGTTCGGGATACCCACGAATGAAACAGCTTGACGAGAGTAGTCTGCACGTTCTGATACGCCCTTACGTCGATTTTCAGCACCGTAGGACTAGATGCTTCCTCCGGGCCCAAGGTTTCTCATCAACGTCGGCGAGACGCCTCTGGCTACTAGTGGCATCCCTATCGTAGACAAGTCCGGATACTCATGGGTCGGTGCTACGGGGGCTGCGGGCCAAGCGGGTAGCGCTCCACCCGGGCCCCACCCGGCAGTAGGCTGGGTCATCGACTGGTACTGAGAATAGAGCGCACCCGTTCGGGGCGTTCCACATAACATCCCGTTCCCGTAAGGGCTAATGTCCCTAGGAGGTACGACTCGATACGCGGAAATTGGTCCAAAGGGCATTTCTACTGACATTGAGGTAGTTACTGGCGTCGAGGCGCTACGAATTGGAGGCATCTTATACTCAATTCGGTGAGCACTCGAAGGTCGTTTCAACCCCGTAGACTCCCATCTAGCCGACCCAGGCTTGTAGCGCGCTTCTGGTATTGCTTCTTGTGAGCGCAGCGTTCCAGCGCTAGATTCACTAGACATCGTCAGCATCCGGAGCACTCGCTCAATCAATTCTTCCACCAGCGCTTGCAATCTCAAGTCGTTGGATGGCGTGCCAGACCGGGCAGACGCCGCTACCGATCGAGCAGGTGTAGGCACAGACTTGACAGACGTCGACATGGACTTTGCAGGCGTGGCCATAGATCTTACCGACGCTGTCGTCGATCGGGCATGTCGCCACTGAACGAGCCGGAGTTGCCCCCGATCGGGCCGGTGCTGATACCGACCTCACAGGCGTAGCCGCCGATCGATCGAGCGAGGCGTACAGCCTAACGGAACGGGTAGGCTCTATACTGGAAATGAACGAGGTGAGCAACCCAACGGAGCGGGTGGACTCCAAACTGAGAGCGAGAAGAGAGGGTAGTCCAACGGAACGGACCGGCTTTCAACAGGACAGGGGAGCGGATGGCTCTTGGATTGGGCCCGAGTGAAAAGGGTTGGACCCGGAACAAGCAATGAAACGCTTGGTCTTGACATCGGAACGAAGGGATGGAACGGCTGAACATTCCGAACGAGTAATGGATTATGAGCCTGATAAGTTACCTATTACTCTATCTCATCTTATTACCCATTTTCGAAAGAAAAGGATATGAACCTTTGATCTTCTGACGAGACTGAAGCTACGAAACGATTCGGTGCGACGTCTGACATCAAAGGAAATGCCTTGGAAACGACGACTGAAGACGCCGCGGGTGCAAAGGCAAGTGCAAAGGCAAATGAAGTTTCGGTGGTAATAGGGGTGGATAGTGCGGCTGCCACCCAGGAGACCGAAAGTACTAAGGGCAAGGATTCTACATGGCGCTACGACCGCCTGTTCACCGACGAGGATCTAGATATGCTCGAGCACGGTGAAAGCCACAGAGCAAATGCCGAACCGAAGGAGTACGAGAAAGCATTTGAGGAGCGACTGTACCCGTGGATGAACAGGGGGTTCTGCTGCGAGCGATACGGAACGCCGAGGAACAGGGGACGCCGACTCTCGCGGAAATCAGTGCGGTACTAGGGAGCTCAGAGGAAGTGCTGGAACGCACGCGTAAAGTCTGGTCGGGAGAGATCAGAACGCCTGCGTATTGGCTGGAGTGGTTTGACCAGAAGATGGAGGCCTCTTTGGGTGCAAAGCAAGCTTATCGAGACGTCAAAAGGGGGTTTGTGAGACAACGGAACGGCTGCCGAGAAGGTTAGTGTAGTATCCGAAAGCGTAGATGCGGTCGCAAGCTTAGAAGAAATGGCTGATGAAGCCGAAGAACGTGAGTTTGAACGGAATGTGTGTTGCGGACTCGACGACAATGCCGTTCCCACAGCGTGTGTTCCCGAAAAGAAAGTTGAAGCGCTTACATTCAGATGGTTTTCCTATATTGGGAAGCGAGTGTACGAGCCCCTGAAACATGATGCAGCGCGAACTGGAACGTCCGGAGAGCGTGGAACGAGCCGATACGATGGGAGATATTCCTCCATTGCGTAACAAGAAGGGCGAAGACTTTCTAACTGAGGAGGTCCTGCGCGGGGATTTCCTCGGAGCAGGGCGAACGCCTGACAAGGCTTTCCTAAATCGAAGGACGACTTGGACTCGGAAGTATTTTACGACGGAGGCCCCGATTATTCGTGTCAAGTTGTGGGACAGGGGGGGGAATATCGCGGCGACCGTTGAACCAAATCTACAGAAAAGGGTGGAGTTCAGGTTGCCAATCAGCAAGAGAACCTAAAAATAGCAGAAGAGACCCCAGAAGTGTATCGCGCGAGCACAAGGAGGGCGTCGAAAGGGCGGATGAAGCCGGGGCTGCGCGATGCGGATACTGATGAAGCCGCGGGCGATTACGAAGACGTCGTCTCGACAAGCAATCGCGTCATCTGTAGTGTTGGTGGAGTCCATACTCTATCTGACGGCTTCATCGACTGCTGTCCGTCGGAGATGCTGGCCGATACGGGTGCCGTCGCCAGCCTTGTGCGAAAGCGAGTGCGGAAACGACTCGGACGAGCGTCGGTTTCTCTGAGGTCTTTTACAGGGAGTTTGAATAGCGTATCAGGGCCCGCGATTCGAGGGGTCCTTGACCGGTCCATGACACTGGGAACGCTTGGAAGAACGCTTCCGTTCGTGGTGGTCGACAGCTTGTTCGCTGACGCAAGTTTCGGCACGGACTCGTTGAGGGCGTTCCGCACTGTGATCGACCTGGAAGAGCACACGATGACACTAAATTGGACAGGGGATGTAATCCCTTTGAGTGAAACGAGGGTGTAAGAGACGTACACAGCTACAGTATAGTCAAAAGTGCGTCTGGAGACGGGTCGTCAAGCGCTTGTAAGATCAAGATCTCGAGGAATAGTGAAGAAAACGCAGTGGTGCTGGTGAAGGGCGTTCCAGGATCAGACGAATCACTGAGAGTTGCTAGGACGCTCTGCGCGGGGACGGAGGGAACTGTCTTGGTGGGAGTGTGCAACGCCTCCGCCGAAGAAGTGAAAATTGAATCCCGAGCCTACGTCGCTACACCGGCGGTCGTTCCTGATACGGCGTTCGTGGCGTGCGCTTCTTTCGGAAGCGGAATGTCTCGGTACGCCAGCACTTTGTTGAGTGCTGGGGAAAACAGCGTGGCCTCCGAAGGCGGAACGCTCTAGGAAGAAATGGCATTCAACATGAAGAACGACAAAGATAATAACTTTGAGGTGGACTTTGAAGACTCGTCGATGGGTGCCGAGCAGAGAGGGCTTTTGCGGAAATGCTAAGACTCCTGCGAGATTTGATTGTGGAAATCTCGAAGAAACCTGGAAGTACGGAAATCCGTAAGTTCAGCATCGACACGGGAACGCATGCGCCGATCAAACAGCCGCCGTATCGCGTGTCGAAAGCTGAAAGAGACATCATGGAATCAGAAATCCATGCATACCTGGACCTGGGTCTCATCCGACCGTCGATTAGCCTTTGGGCAAGTACGGTCTTGATAATCAGGAAGTCCGACGAATGCATTCGTTTTTGTTTTGATAATGGAAAGCTGAATGCTGTCACTGTGAAGGACAGCTATCGGATGCCGTTGATTGATGACATTCTCGACGTCCTCAGGAACGCGTCTTTAGTTTCTACAATGTACATTTCCTCTGGGTATTGGTGCGTTCCTATGGACCTTGGCAGCGTTCAGAAGACGGCATTCATGAGCTAATTTGGACTCTATGAGTGGCTAGTGATGCCGTTCGGCTTATGCAACGTCGTTCTGGCTTTTGAACGCCTTATAGAAAACGTTCTCGTCGACCTCAAGTAGAGGTCTTGTCTCATATACCTCGCTGACTGCGTAGTGTTCAGCAACGACTTCGTCTTATCTGGTTCGTGTGCGCCAAGTGCTGGAACGCTTCAGGGCTGCTGGGTTCAAGTTTAAGATAAGGAATGCCTTTGGGGACGTGACCAAGTGGCGTTCCAAGGCCATATCGCTCACGCCTACGGGCATCATGCCGAGCCCTGTAAAGGCGAAGGTCGTGATAAACATCGAAAAACCTCATGATCCTAATACGATGAGGGCTTTCCCGGGGCTAACCAGCTACTATAGGCGTTACAAACCGGCCTTTGCGGCCATTGCAGCGCCTCCGGAACGCCTGAAGCAGAACGTGCAGTTCCAATGAAACGATAACTATGAGGTGGCGTTCCGCCAACTTCAACGAGCTCTTGTGAGGCCTCCCAGCAAGGTTTACCCAATTTCAAGGCACGCTTTAAACTATATGTCGACTCGTCTTCCCTAGCTGTAGGAGCGTGCCTCATGCAAGAGGTTGACAAGCGTGACAAGTCCACAGCTTATGCGAGTAAGATGTTGGTGGGGTCACGACGGAACTGTATTTATAAGACGAGCGGAACTACTGAGATCGAGTGCTTGGGACTAGTCTGGGCGACGCAAAAATTCCGAAGTTACCTCAGGCACGCTGAATTTGACCTATACATAGATCACCAGGCTATGACATTGATTTTCGAAGAAACGACTAGGACGACAAATGCCAAGTTGGCTCGTCGGGCGATGGAACTATCGCAGCTGCAGCTCAAGATCTACTGCAAGCCGGGGACGTCGATGTGACACGCAGATGGCTTGTCTCGGTGGTATCATCCACTGGACACTCAAGTTGTAAAGGCTATACGAATGACTGACCTGCTCAACGAGGATGACGGTGCCCCAGCTGTTCCCAATAGCGTGTGCGATAAAAACGTCATGATCCAGGTTTCTGGAACGGCTTCCTTGGGTAGCGGAACGCTGAGTTGGAACGTTCCCCGTGTGTCAACCGCCTGTGTCGGGAAGGCTCCCGACACAGGCGTTTTACGTGGCACACCCGAGAATGTCCGATTGACAGAAATGACCCCAGGAACTCCGGAGACCCTTACTTAGGATGGGCAGGAAGAAGACTTGCAGGGACGTGCTCCGAAAGATGACCTGTCTCCGGTTGATGCATTCGAGATAGACTTCGACAAGTTTGTATTAGAGCAAGAACAAGAGCCTTGGATGAGGGCCTTAAAGGCGTTCCTGGAGGACGGTGCTTTGGCTCTCGATCCCCAGTTGCGAGTGACGATGCTGAAGATGTCGCCACACTACCTGATCAGGAACGTTGGCTTGATGAGACTCGTTCACTTGGGGGCAAGTGCAGGGCCGGCCAGAACGATAAGTGTTCCTGTCGTGCCGTTACCGTTCATCGAAACCGCTCTACACTACTGCAACGCTGATATCTTCTCTGCACACCTCGGTAAGAAGAAGACGGCTGACACAGTGAGACGTCACGCCTATGACATGGGTGGAGAAAAGCCGTGGTTAATATGTGCGTGAGTGGGCGATATACAGTGGTGGCAAAGGGCAAAGATCTTGAAGAGCTGGCTAAATGCAGCGTATGCCAGTCCAAGAACTGTCAGGGCCGCTCTCGTTTAGGTGGTGGACGCAGTCGGGCCGAATGTAGTTACTCCGAGAGAAAAAAGTATGTTTTAGTATTTATAGACTACTTTACGTGATGGGCAGAGGCGTTCGCAGTCGCGTCGCTGGTCAGTATCGCCTTCGTGAGCGTGATGATAAAAAGCGTCATCTGTCGACATGGCGTTTCAGAACGCCTACTGAGTGATCGTGGAACGAGCTTCCCGTCCGAGCTGACCAAGTCGCTGTACCGAACGCTGAGCATTAAGAAATGGTACGACACCGCATACCACCCACAAACACAGGACTTCGTGCAAGGCTTCAATGGAATATTGATGGAGATGATAAGGATGTTTGTGAACGAGACGCAGACGGATTCGGACGTGTACCTTCCCCCGAGTTCTCTTCGCCTATTGGACGGCTTACCACGAAGAACTCGGATATACACCGTTCTTCCGTTTGTATGGGCGTGACCCGGTATTAGCAATTGACTTGGCGATCCGAAACACGAGCAATGACTGGGGGAGCAATGAAGTTCCGGTGTATCGAAGAAAACTCTACCATTCACTACGAGACTCACGTCGCCTCGTGGAAAGGAAATTGCTCAAGGCTCCGGACCGGCACAAGCAATGGCTCGGCAAGTATGTGGAGGCGTCTAACACCGAGGGGATGCTGTTTGGGAGTACCTGTTCCTCCAAGCGCGAGCTTGGGAGCGCCGGACCAAGAACCTTGGCACGGCCCATACCGGATCGTTGGCCAAGTCCGGGAGAACGCCTACAAGATTGCGACCACCACGCACCCTAACAAGATCGTCACAGTGAATGTGAATCGCATGAAGCGCTTCCGTGATCGTTGGAGTCGGCCATACGCAGATGCGAGGCCCGACGAAGCAGAAGAGAACTCCTCTGAGGAGGGAACGGGTTCACTGCAAGAAGGGGACCTGCCCTCAACGAGCTTTGGGGAACGAATTGATGGTGGGAGTGGACGAAACAGCCCTGTCGGGAGGATCGTCACCTATCGTGGATGTGCCGGCAAAGCGGATTGAAAAATACAAAGTTTAGTATTTGGTGCTCACGGTCACATACGAGACGTTTTGGTTGTCTCGAGCGGCTGTGGCCCCCGATTTTGGAACGCTGATTCGCTCTTTCGAAGACGCGGGCCGCATGAAGCGGGGTCGACTGTAATTACGTCGAAACGCCAGGTTAATAGAAGCCAACGCTGACGTGGACAGCGCAGCGATATAGCTCTAACGGGGGGGGAGTCCAGTTGGAGTGAGTGTGGTCGGGGACCGCACGAGAAAGAAGGCCGGTGCGAGATATTTGCGAGGTCTCTGCGTACCGAGTGACATGTTTGCATTTTATATTTAGAGTTATTTTCAAGCTGATTAGACCAGAGCAGGAGAATTATGAATGGTGGAACGGCTCTGTGTGATCGACGAAGGAGCGGTTAAATTCGGTGAGGGTACGGCACGAGCCGCCAATTGAACGATGGATTACGGGCGAGGATAGAAGGAGGGTCTGAAGAAGAACGCAATATGCTACGGCGCTAGGAGATGAAATGCTATAAGTAACAAGGAAGGGGTGAAGAGGGTTGTGTAAGAACGAATAAGGGACTATGGTGATGCGACGAGAGGTGTACTTGGAACGTGGGTGCGAAGCTTCAAGAGGGAACGCTATATTAAGTACTATCGATGGAACGGCAAGAAAGGCGCGAGTCGGAATACCGTGGTTACTTGCTGGAAGACTCCTTATCGTCGTCACAGCCCTCGTCGTTCTCAGCATCATCTTCGCCTAAGCCTTTCTCCTCCTCTTCTTCGTCCTTCTCCTCGTCCACCTCTTCTTCAGGAGCCTTCTCGTCATCCACAGCGGTTGGCGGGCTCGCTTCATTGCCGTCTTCATCACCGTCCTCGACGTCAGACCCGTCTTCTTACTCGATCTCCGCTCGAGTCAGCGCGCTCACGCAAGGTAGCTCGTAAGAGCCCTCGATGATCTGGGCCGTTATCAGATCCTGCCCGTCTTTAATTTGTAGCTGTTTACGATCGCCTTGCGTGGGTGAGCCGTTCGATCCCCGACCCAGGTATCCTTAGGCCGGACGCTGGACATGATGTCCTTGCGGATGCGAACCAACGCAGCGAACGAGAGCCTGTTCTTTTTGTCAGCTGCCGGGTTCAACGCTTCGGTAGGTACCCGTAGGCGTCCACCTTGTCGGGATCCAAGCCATTCGTGATGGTAGCGTCATACCGTTTCCGGTTCTTCTCACGAAGAACGACCAAGTCGTCCATGACAGGTCCATCGCACTTCCGAGTTTCAGGCGAAAGGCGATCGGGTTGTTCTCCTAACCAGAACATCGCGTGGTGCTTACCCAGATTCTCCATGAAAGCGCACAAGTCCCACGTCTCGATGCAGGAGCTGGTGAACGCGAACCGAGCTTGGATGGCGCGCATCTTGAGTTTACGGCGATCCGACTGAGCCGTTTCGGGCTCAAGTGACGCATGGAGCGCCCAATTCCAGAAGGCACGACAATTCGTCACCCAGAATCGCCCGTGGGCGCGAAGCACGTGTTCGTATTTCTTGGGGACGTAGAAACGTGTCCGACCCGACCAGGGGAACGCCAAGCACCACGGTTTCTTGCCCGCATCGGCTGCCTTGGCCAGAACGGCTAGGATCGCCTTGCGTACGGGGGCGGGAGCCTTCGCTCTCAACTCGAGGAGGTCGCTGTAATCTTCAGCGGGAACGCGAGCCGCCTTCTTGCCCTTCCCGGAGGAACACCTCTTGACCGGCAATCGGGTGGTCGCCTTCGCTTGGAGAACTTCTTGGACTTGGGCGAGGCCGAAGCATTGCTGGAGGTCTGCGAACTCGGTGGAGAAGGGAGAATCACCACGGGACCCCGAAGAGTGACCGTCGCGTCTCCGTCAAATACGTCATGTGCCAGGTGCTGAAGGTGCGCCAGTTCCGACGTCTGCGGGTTATCACCGAGACGCGCGATCAATTCGCTGAGGAACGCCTCGTTGAGCGCCCGGGCGTCACTACCAAGCGTACCAAGCCCGTCCTGCACGAGGGCCGCGTCGATAACTGACGGACCTTCTTCTGCTCAGTGGAGGTGAACCGCGACGACATGGCGAGGAAACACTGGGACGAGAGGTGCTGTCGGTGAAGGAGATTAAGCAGTGAGAGGCTACAAGAGTGAATTTTCAGCTTGATGGCTGACTCCGATGTACGTGCGGGTGGCGTCGCTGGGAAGTGGCGTCGAAAGAGAAACGGTCTGATGAAAATTGACCCAGGAAAGACCGGCCGGCCTTTTAGAAAATGAGGGGTGGCCATTTGAAGATCGTCAGGCAGATGAACAACTGGGCTGCATGGCTGGAGGTGACGGCCCCGCTAACGAGGAATGAGGATGGCGTTGAACTGAGACTTGTGGGCAGCACTGTGATTGGCGTCGTGACGTGGGTGGTAGCCACGCCGCTGCGGAACGCCTCGTGGGCGTTCTTGGAGGGCCTAGTGTATAACGGTTAAGCGGCCTACTTCTTCTTTTACACGTGTGGCGATCGGTTTGCTGGAGCTGCCCGCAATGCACACGCCCTCGCCTTGCCTCCCTCCGAGATCGCGACTTCCCTGTTGACGCTGGCTTCCCTAATACCGATGGCTGTGCTAAGGGACTACGAGGTACGTTTTGGGTTCGGCGGCGCCTCTGCTTGAAGTGGTGCAAGGCGCTCCATTATCCCTGGTGTCTATTCTTCCCTGAAACAGTGCCAGTACTGTGGAAGACTACCGGGCGATACGCTCGTGCTACGAGGGAGGCTACCGTTGCTGTTGCTGACAGAGTGGGTGACATCGTCGTAGGTGGATATCTGTTGACGTCGCTGTTGCTGTATATCATGATATACATTCCGCGGCTTGTGTATGCATGTACCGAAGGAGTGCTCCATGGTTGGATGGGTGTGGCATTGGTAGTGCTATTGTGGGAGTTTTCAAGGCGTTTTCTACGTGGTGCTGCTACTGGAACGGTTCTCTGTTGACGGTCAGCTGTTACAGTCATTAGATTCGCAACTACTAGACGCTTCGTGTTGATAATGAACGAGGCCAGCAGTGAGAGCCAAGCAAGGCTGGGAAGGGCTCGCTGGTCGAAATGGGTGACGTGAAGAGCGAGAACGTGTCAGCGGGGAAAGATTGCGAGGCGATAAGAATCAAGGAACGCCTTCCTAGGTCGAAAACGCGAGTCCTGCTCCGATTGGAGCGTGTTCCCACTAATGTCGCTGGTGGTAAGGTGGAATCCGGGTCAGGCCAGGCAAGGCCACCAAGCGATAGTCGGGAAAAATTGGCACGGTACACAGCTAGAAGGTGGACGCCATTCTCTCGAGCTGCGACCGGAAGATCTGCTTGCTGCAGAACTCGCAGGCCACGTCCAAGCAGCTGCGCCCTTCGACACAATGAACAGCGTTCCACGCTTATCGTGGTACGCCTGGCCGTCGCCAAGAGTGGAAATTGACGTTGGACCTCCACGTGGTAGTGGTTTACGGAAAGGAGAGGAGCTTAGTGCCCACTTCGGAGATTCAGTCAGAAGCCCATTCGTGATTTTCCTTCTTACAAGAGAAGTGCTCACGAATAATAACAACAAATTAACATTTATGTGACTATCCGAAGTTCCTACCTCGGCCTGCTGGATATAGTTATGCCGGATGAAAAAACCTTTTTTTAAAAGTGGTCGTTTGAAAAACCTTTTTTTTAAAAGTGGTCGTTTGAAGAAAACCTCTTTTTGTGTTATCAACTAACAATGGGTGATTTTTCTTCTTCAGCACTGAGATACGAAGAAAGCAGCGCGGCGATAGAGTCCCTGCCTAACGTGGTTGGGGATAGGGGAGATGTTGACCAAAAACTTTCCCCGTTTTCGTTCGGATTCGCAAGTATGTTGCGTACGCTTCTTTGACAGATTCTGGCACATGGTGAGTTACATGAATTTCCATGATTTTTCCAACGCTGGAACATCCTATCGCGGTAAGATGTGTCCCGCCCCATTTTCTCCAGCTTCAGTGCAGAGAACATATTCTCTCCAAACTTCCTCTCTTCCTCGCCGTGCTCGTTAGTTTCGACCTTGTCATCTGTCATCTGGTGACTTCGAAGAAATCTCTTGTCCTCGGCAGCGAGAGCATTTGAGGAGTGAGCATCCACGTTCAACTCACTGGCTGATCGACATTTGACACTGCTGTGCCACTTGCAAGGAGGCCGGCTGCAAGAACCACAAGGGTCATGTTGAAAAGACGCATGGTTGGATGGGTCTGGAGGACCGAGGAAAATTGCGGAATGAGAAATGCGGCAGTTGTGGGTTGGCGTCTCGAGTGTCTCATGACGCCGTATCATGTACATGTGGTCTCTGGTCTCTCGTACGCCCCAGAAGTGCAAGTGGATTCGGGGCAGCAGCACTAGCAATGCTATGTTAGTAGCATGTTTGTATTCGTTTTCCAGCCCCCACCTTTATGTTTTCCATCTTCAAGTTTCTCTGGTAAATATTACATGCATGTTTGTAAGCGCGGACATGATGCACTACGGAGTGATGATAGATCTTTGAGGCAGCTGCGAAGTGACCAAAACGTTTTGACTTCGAGCATATTTGTTTGGACGTCTCCCGTATAGTAGGTGTCGGCAACAGCTGGTCTGAGAGACAGTTCCAGGATTATCTCATTTGCAAATTAGGCGAAGAAATAAAAATGTCAGCGTAATGTGCTCCGCTAAAGAAGATTTGCTTTTTTTTCCTCGACTGATTACTCCTTTTGCATGAAATTCAATGATGCTTTGGAAACATAACGGTACATGTACCTACTTTAAGTAGTGCCTAGCGAGTGGATGCGGATGTGATATGATTAGTCCCCCCACAGTAATCACAACTACATGGACAGTACAAGATTTGAGCGTTGTACCTTGTTCTGAACTGTATGATTTAAATTTCAAATCAAAACTAAGATCGTGTTTTAGTCCTATTCCGGAGAGTTCAGCTAAAAAGCTAGGTGGACAGCCTCTCTGTTGGCCTCGTGGGTGACGCGTTTGTAGATTCCATTTGCCCACTCGCACGAAAAATCAATTTTGCATCGACCTTTTTAACACGCCCTATTCACGGTAGTTTTGTAAGCTTACCGTCAGAGCTTTTTGGTTTATTTAGAGCTTGTTCGCTACACACATGCAGGAACCATTCCAGTACATGTACCTACTTTGAGTAGTGCCTAACGAGTGGATGTGGATGTGAAATGATTAGTGCCCCACAGTAATCACGACTACATGGACAGTACATGATCTGAGCGCTGTACATTGTTCTAAACTGTATAATTTAAATTTCAAATCTAAAGCAAGGTCGTGTTTTAGTCCTGTATTCCTGGGAGGCCTGATATAAAGCTAGGTGGACAGCCTCGTAGGTGACGCGTTTGTAGATTCAATTTGTGTCGCCCAATTGCTGTCAACCCAGCTTTTAGCTGACCTCCCAGTATTTTATATTAATACAGTTCATGTACAGTACTCGTGATACTGTGCAATAAGATCCGTAATCCTGATCCTCATTGCTTTTTTAAGTACGTTGCAGTTCAACAGCGACGGCACACCGTCCAATGTACGGCTCTGCCATGTGCTAAATGAGGCTCCCTTTCCAGTTCTCATTCGTGGCACGTGTTTTGCAAGGGGATCCTTCCTTCTCTTTCTCATTCGTGACCAATTGAATTGCTGTTAGCTTTCCCTGAAAACATACCCTTTTATTTTAAGTACAAAGCCGTGCGTCAGCTATTCCGTTTGTTTTGGTGCAACGTTTTGTCGTTTTAACTGGTGCTTCGATCGACTACTTTTAAAATGTCTTCCTCGTAAAAATCTCTGGATAACATTTTATAAAATCCAAAACAAATCAAAATAAACTCCTAAGTGAACCCACTTATCACTGATATCATGTCAGATGGAGTGCATATCAAGGATGTGTAAATTGGTTGTCCGAATTTGCCGCAAGTACATGCACGGCATACAAGTTGAATAAATTTTGTATTGGTGCGTCGCTTATTTTCCTGAAAACTTCTAAATACACGAAGGGCTAAAGGAAGACGATTGTGAACAGCCAGCAGTAAGCCGTTGTAGCTAAGCTACAACGGCTTAAGCTACTATTAATAGCTTATCTCCCCAATCGGTATCCATAACAAATCTAGATTGCATCTGCCATGCTCTCCAACTTGTCTTACTACAGTACCAGCAGTTGTCGTACTACAGTGCTCCAGCACGTAGTACGGCTCTGTCTTCGTCAGACACCTCATTCTGCAATCTGCTCGCACTCTCTCATTTCGAGAACAAGCTCTCAAGTGTCCTAGCTGTTGACCCAAGCGACAACAAAAATGCGCCTCACGTGCATCCTTGCCGTGCTAGTCGCGGTCACTTTCCACGCCACTGGTAATGTGAATTTTGCGGTTGCGGGCAAGGCTTCGAATGAATATGGTGTTGATATGATCATCACGACCGACGTGCATGACCCGCGTTTACTGCGTCGTGTCGGAAACGACGAAGGCGAGATCGTGGAAGAGAGAACCAAAGGCTTCAAAGAAAAATTGAAAGCTGTACTGGAAAAAATCACGCCCAAGAAAAGCTTGGACAAACTCAAGGAGACTGTCGTAACAACACTCGATTGGGTGAGGATTGTAAAGCACAAGACCGATGAGGCAAAGCGACTGGGTTTCAAATAGAGCAAAATCAACTCGTGGTGGGACACCGACTGGCTGGTACGTTTGGTGCCAGGTAACCAAGTGTGAAGGAAAAGAGTGTCAAGGCTCGACCTGCAGTGTGATGTGGTGCGGTTAACCAGCTAATAGCGCAAACATTGATGCGAGCTAGCTTTCTTTACTTTTCTTGCTTCGTTTTTATCGTAGGATTGAGGGGTCACTGCATTGTGTGTTATATGACGGATAGTTCAAGAAGTTGCGCGGTGCATGAAGAAGCTCTGAAATTTGATTGTGGTTTAATTTAATCAACCACTGTCTGAAATGGAAGTAGTATACATTGTTTACTGTTTGTGGTCGCTTAAAACATGTTATTTTAAAAAAGAGAATCATTAGCGCTATCTATCTCGCCCGTAGTAATTGTCCTTCTTCATTTAAGTTTCTGCGTAAACCCTGTTTAAACTTCATATGCGAATCGCACACTGCGCGGTGTGTCGTTAAAAAGGATGTGTCCATAGACGAAAACGAGCAAGGACCGGATATTCTATTTCTTGCACGCACATGCTGTAAATAAAAGCGAAACTACAGTATAAAGAAGAAGAAATACTACCTCTACTCGGAAAAATAAATCACCTTTCCAAAACTATTTCGCATCGCTCCGCCTCCTCTTTTTCATGATTGTAAAGTTTGCAGAGGGCTGCTGATCCTTCTGTAAAACAGGTGCATGCCCAGTGGGTACTGTGATACCAACCTTGCTTTGCCAAACAAGACTGCATTCAAAGAGCTTTGACCTTTAAAACGATAATAGAACCGGACTTTGTTGAGAATTTAGTATGCTCTACAAGTTGAAGCAGCACTCGCATTGGAGCAGCCTCCCACAGGAGGGACCCGGCAAGTGTCCCGTGAGTGAAGGTCGCTGGGGTTTCTCACGTTGTATTTACATTTAGTTAGCTCAGTCTCCATTTTGCAGGATAAGAAACACGTTAGTGTCGAGAGAGCTGAAGGCTAAGTAGTCAATAGGAATTCGTGTGTGCATTACATTGGATTATTAGCTTACGTCGAGAAGTCTCTGCATACGCGTAACAGGGTTATGAGCCCAAGCTATCAGTAAGGATAGTTGTGAGCACTCTGAAGATCCCAGATGTCAAACATGGTTGAACTCAACAAGAACGGACGCCCTATTGGTTGGCATGGCCAATGCTGGGTGTACTACAAGCAAATGATGGAGATCGCGTTCGATGACAAGAACGTTCTCGAGTACGCGAGTAGAACCAAGACGTTGGCTTCCAACGCGACGGACGAAGAGAAGTCGAAGTTCAAGGAGGGCCAAGTCAAGGTGAAGCAGATCATTATGTCCTCGCTGTCGATGGAGCTCGGACAGCAGGTCATGATGAAGAAGACCGGTACAGAAATGTGGAAGTACTTGATGGATACGTACGAGGGTACGGCGAACGCAGCGACCCGTACGAACCAAGAGATCATTCTGTACAACAAGCTTCAAGCTGCTAAATGTAAGCCGAACTGGGACGCTCGTCTACATGTTAACAATATGTTCCTGATAAAGGAGCAGCTTGCTGCTATCAATGCTGATGTAAGAGATCCGATCTTCATAAACTTGTTGATTCGGTCTTTGCCAGCAACCCACGATTTGATCGCCTGAGAGGAATGGTCGAAATCGGAACCAGTGAGGTGGATACTCCTGAGAAACGCAAGGACCAGATCCTGCGAATGGACAGTTACAACAAGTGTGATAAAGAACTTGGAGTTACTGGTGGCAATGGTGCGCACAACCAAGGGCAAGGACAAGGACAACGAGCAGGACATAATCAAAAGCAGAGCTTTGGCATCAGTACGACGACTGAGCTACCAGAAAAGGCGGCTGCTATCGCGACCAAGAAGTTGGATCAGCAGCAGAGCAACTGCTTCAGATGCCATCAACCAGGTCATCAGCAGAAGGATTGTCCGAAGAAGTCGCTGGCATCTACAAATGCGCCGAAAGCCAAACAAGCCACGTACACTAAGCGTCTCGAGAAAAGCGAGAGCCCCAAACAGTCGGTGGCTCCTGTAGTGCCTGAGCAAACTTCGCAAGTTTCGGCTCCGGACACTTCTGCGGTGCCTGTTTCTGGGACGACAGCTACACCAGACATAGCGACCCCCACTGACCACGGACGGCATGGGAATAGTTCTAGAGGTAGTGATCAGCGTGATCACTGTGATGAGGAATATGCTAATTGGGAATGGTGCCTGGACAACGCGGCAAATGTCCATGTAGCATCGGACCAACGTTACTTTACAGAAGACAAGCCATTCTCGGACCAAGAAGCAGACAGAGTACGCGGATTCCAGAAGAAGTTCGCGGCTGTTCCGCTTGGCCATGGAACGGTGAAGATTGAGGTGAAAAACAGTGGACCTGTCGTGATCCTTACTCTTCGAGATGTATTCTTCGTTCCGGATAGCAAGAATCTGCTGTCACACTCGCAGGCTGAGGACCAAGGTTATGATATTGAGTAACATGGACGAAAGGGCAAGAAAGTGTACGAGCTCTGGGAGAGAGATAAAAAGCTTCTAGAAGTGGGCCGTGACCCATTTGGACTGTACACATTTTCTGCGCGGAACTCATTTCTTTCGAAGAACACCAGGGAGAACCCGAAGGTTGAGGAACAGACCTCCTCGTACCAGCCTCCGCCCTGTGTGAGCATCACGGCTGCAGACGGCGCAGCTGATCTGCAGAGATGGCACGAACGACTGGGCCATCTGTGCCCGCAGTTTGTCAAGATGATGGTCGACCATGATCTTGTTACTGGTATGTTGCTGCGACAGCGTAGTTTTGCGGACTGCAAAGTATGTCACTTGGGGAAGCAGAGAAAACCTTCGCCCAAACAGACGCTAGAGCGTGAGATTACGCGGAATAGCCAAGTTATCTTTGCAGACCTGTTATTTCCTCACCAGAGATCAAGTGCCAAACTTCCCAAGGCTGTATTAGGTATTGTCGATGGCTATTCACGCTACACGACGGTCTATCCGTTTAAGTCGAAGACTGCCTCTGAGATGAACACGGCCATGCGACGCTATATCGCTTGGGCTGAGCGCCAGTTCAGCGAATGCAAGGTGCTGAAAGTGATCACGGACAGTGGCAAGGAGCTCGTCAACGAGGAGATAAATCAGTGGTACCAACAACAGGGGATAGCGTTTCTGCCAACCCTCCCCATGGATCGCATCTGAATCTTACCGAACGAGCAAATCAGACATTGACACACATGATGAAGACAATGCTCACCATGGCAGGCTTGCCGAAGCCTCAGTTTTGGATGTATGCTTTGAAAATGGCTACATTTATTTGCAATCGATCGTACTGTCAAGCTATCAAGGATACGCCGTATCGCTTGATGATGGACAAAAAACCTGATCTACATCGCCTGAAACGATTTGGAACAGTAGCCTACGTGCACCGGGCTAAGGACCCGTCGCGTCGAAAGCTAGATAACAACTGCCGTATTGGCTTTGTGGTCAGTTACCTGGAGGGCCAACCAGAATATGAGGTCTATTTCCCAACAGAGAAGGTGGTGCAGCACGTCCTGCATGCGTCTGTCAACGAGGAAATTCTCTACAAGGACCGGTATCAGGAAGGCTACCCCAACAACGTCAAGAACTGGATGTCATCGGTAGATGAAGAACAACAAAGAAGAGACGCACCTGGTAGTACGTATAGGAGCGCCATTGACGAACAGGGTATTGCTGCCGAGAAGGACAACAATTCGCCACCTGATTCGTCAAATTTGCCAGATGATGAGGAGATTGAGGAATTATCGCCTGCTGCGCACACTCACTATGACACTATTGAGTCACCGGAGAGTGACCTTAGTGGGACTAAGGAGTGGATGAGTATGCCATTGTATGCTGATTTCCCGAAATCAAGGGCAGATCAAGAAGTAAGTCGTGCTAGTGAAGACGAAACGATGTCACAGCCCGACGTCTCTTCTCAAATACCGGAAAAGGCTCAAGATCTAACGGAAGTAACAGCTCAAGACGCTGGTCAACAAGCTGAAGATCATGTGAACGGAGATAATACCCCGGAGGAGAAGTCCGAAGAGAGCGAAGATCTTAGCGGATCAGGCGAGCCTATGATCGATGATTCTGCTAATAGTGATGATGAGGCCATGGAGGTGGAACCCTCGCCGTCATCTGATCTAGAGAGCCATATGTGCGAAGAGCCTCATGATACCGATGAACGCTTCGGACATGATGGTGATCCAGGTCAAGTTTCCAGTGAAGAATGCGAGAATTACAAGGGAGAAGGTAGTTCACCTGCTTAAAATGATTGGACGCTGCATTCACCGTGGGATAGACTAGATATAGTGGATGCCTACGACTGCGAGCATCTTGAGCGCTATGAAGCTCAGTATGCAACAGACACTACTGAAGAGGATGCGGGAGATGTATTCGCACTGCGGCGTGAATCCACGGGATTTCAAGAAGAAGTGGAGTACCTGATCATTGCAGTTGATACCGGCAACGGAATGAACACTGTGATGAAGCCCGAAGTACTTACTGGTAATCTACGTTCTTCGCTGGAGGCTGAGCTCGACGATGTGCAAGAGCACAAGCGACTGAAAGACGCCGGAGGACAGCCCCAGCGAATGATCCTTCGATCGGAATCTGAGCGTCATGTTCCTTACCGTCTAGGAGACTACCATCTCTATGCAAGCTTTTGCAGAAGAGAATCAGTCAAAGAATCAGATTTTGGACCTGACGAAGATCGATGGCACATCAAAGATGTTAAGATACCTCGAAGCTTTCTAGAGGCTATGCGCTCGCCTCAAAGTCGTGAGTGGCTAGAGGGAATGGAGCATGAGGTCATTGCAATGTTCAAGAAGGATGTTTTTGAGCTGATCGACGAGAGTGAGATGCCGGACGAGGCGCATCTACTGAGTACCATGTGGCGATTCCAGGCCAAAACGGATGATGAAGGATATGTTACACGGTGGCGACCTCGCTTGGTCGGACGTGGTGACTTTCGACAATTCGGAGTTGATTTTGAGTGGACCTTCTCACCAGTGGCTCGGATGGTAACGTTCCGTGTAGTTGTGGCTATTGCAGCAAAACTAGGGCTCGACTTATACCAAGGGGATATCGATACGGCATACTTGAACGCTGTTTTGAAGATAAAGCAGTACGTTCGTGGGATCCCTGGCTTCCCTTGCCCGAAAGGTCAAGTGTATCGAGTAAGCCATGCCCTATACGGTCTTCACCCGTCTGGAGCAGAATGGTTCAAAGAAATCGACCGCTGGCTAAAATCGATGGGATTCGCGAGTACGCAGACGGAGCCGTGCCTATACGTATACTGTAAGGACGGTGTGTTTGCAATGATTCCGTTGTACGTCGACGACGTAGTACTCGCTACAAACTCAGTGGAGTTCAAGAAATCACTGTTCACAGCATTTGACGAAAAATATGGCTTCAAAGATGGAGGTAAACTGCATTCGTTTCTGGGAGTGCAAGTTGAGCAATGTGACAAATGCATCCGCATTCACCAAGAAAAATACTGCAACGAGATCCTGGAGCGATTCGGATTTGATGGTGCACACGGCAGTGTGACCCCGATGGAAACAACAGCAAAGTATAGTCAAAGCACGAGAGTTCAAGATGAAGAGCCGTCTTTCGATTATCGAGGTGCTATTGGAGCGCTGATGTATCTAGCTACAAGCACTCGGCCAGATATTACCTACTCGGTAGGCTATCTTAGTCGATTCGTTGCCAACCCGACGCAGAAGCACTGTGGCGCAGTCAAGCGTATCTTACGCTACCTGGTGTCAACAAAGAACCTGGGTATTGTGTACTATCTGGGTAACACTGGTGTTGATTCGATTGTGATAAGTGCCCACAGCGACTTAGACTGGGGAAATGACCCTGAATACCGGAAGTGAATCACAGGGTTCGTGATGACGATTGCAGGTGGTGCAGTGACTTGGGCAGATCGAAGACAGACAATCGTCGCGCAGTCTACAGCTGAAGCTGAGTACGTCGCTGTTTGTGAAGCTGCGATGGAAGGTCGTGGGATCGTCAATATGCTGGACGAGGTGCTTCCTGTGATCAACGTTAGCACCAGTTTGGAGTGAGGCATGGACAACAACGCAGCCAATGCGTTGGCTACAGCTCCAACGTATAATAGTCGTACCCGCCGCATTGAACTTCGTTGGCATTATGTACGCGATCAAGTAATGAAGGGTTTGATGGAGATCCACAAGGTCGCAGGCTTGGAGAACCCGGCTGACATGTTCACTAAGCCATTGTCCAAGTGAAGTCTGGCAAAGTATCGTGAGAAAATCGGAATGGCTGCTGAGTTGCAGTCAACTCACGATTGATGTTCCGACAAGTCGGAGGGGGCCGTGTTGTGAATTCAGTATGCTCTGCAAGTTGAAGCAGCACTCGCATTGGAGCAGCCTTCCACAGGAGGGACCCGGCAAGTGTCCCGTGAGTGAAGGTCGCTGGGGTTTCTCACGTTGTATTTACATTTAGTTAGCTCAGTCTCCATTTTGCAGGATAAGAAACACGTTAGTGTCGAGAGAGCTGAAGGCTAAGTAGTCAATAGGAATTCGTGTGTGCATTACATTGGATTCCTAGCTTACGTCGAGAAGTCTCTGCATACGCGTAACATGTGATACCAACTTTGCTGTGCCAAACAAGACTGCATTCAAAGAGCTTTGACCTTCAAAACGATAATAGACCCGGACTTTAATGTTTAAACTGCTCAACTGCGGGTGTGCTTGTTCCACCACATCAGTGTAGCTGCAGGCGTTCTTGTTCGCCAACTCAGCAGCAAGTTCGTAAAGACTACAGAATCCGCGAGCCACTGCAGAGACGTTTGCCTCGAGCATGCGCTAGACTTGATTCAAGACAGAGGATATCGTTGAGCGACAAGCGTGAAGACTTCGTCACGTTCATCCGCTCGATACACAGGTGTTCCGAAATTATCATTGTATTGGAATTTCAATACAATATTATACAATAAATTATTTATTTTTGAGATGCCAGATATCACTTTCAATAAGTTATTTTCACATGGTCGTTCCAATGTTGTTTCTCGCTTACTTTTCTGTGTTTTTAACTAAAAAAAGCGTTTTTATATGGACGGCTTATTTTGACTGCAATTATTTATTTTTGCTGTTGGTTTCAGAAGAACAATATCTTATTTTCAAGGGCTGTGATTATATAGTTGCAATGTTATTATCGGAACACCTGTCGATACAAAGTCCTTGACCGGCATCAGCAAACTGGACATTGTCAAAATTGAATATAAACTTACAGGCCTATTAATTCCTTAATTGACCCCTATTCCTCAACCTATTGCTATTCTTACGGTTGCGCTCAGCCCGAAGCAAAAGAGGAAGTGAGGAACTAGTCCTCTCCTCCTGCCCACCTCCTCATCGCAGTTAGTGTGTGCCTCGAATATAGATGGGCTTCTTTACCAATCACCGGTCAGAGTACCGTAGACTACATAGACACTTCAATAGGCATAGTAAACCCATACCCTTTATATTATTATGTCTCACCCGGCACTATCTAGCCCATACGGGGATTGATTGTCGCATTCCTTTGGTGCTGGCGCCAGTGCCGGGCTCAGCAAACATGTTAGGTGTCCATACCTTCAGTATGGAATGCAATAATCGGGGACCGCTGCAAGGTGTCTAGTGTCTAGCAGCGAACGTTGCCTTCAGCAGGCACACCAACGTTTGTCACGAGGGACACAAGATTAGGATCATGATAAGCGAAAGCGACTCCCTTGCTGAATGTCCTGTCCTCACGTATCCCACCCTTAGGTGGAAGGGGACCAAAACAACACCGCACTGTGTGCGGTGTTGTTTTGGAACGTAACATAAGTAGATCACAGTATACATTTATTATATGTAGCTTCGCTCTAAGTAGAAATTCTAAGCACACCGCAGCGCAGCGGAGGTGTCCAGCCCACGCTATCCCACCCTTAGGTGGGGGGGGGGCTCCGCTTACCACCGCACGAACACCAGCTGCATCGGTATTTATCGCAGGGGATATCATAGCGCATGGATATCTCGGAAAGCACATTTTGGATCAATGAATAAATACGCCCGAGGCACGAGATAACAGTGGTACATCGTATAAGGCAATACGATTTACAGTGAAATTTCAATTATAAAGATCATTGTTTCGCAGCCAGTCATTCAGGATCGCAGCCGATACCAACAATCTCTTTTTCACTTTGCTGGAGGCGTATTGGCACAAACACGACACCAATGCAAGACAAGAGGCAGCGGCTCAAAAAAAGGCAAAAGTAAAAAAAGTACAAACGGGTTGCTATAACTTATGAGTATGGGTTGCGCGTTCTGAAATATTTTGATTCATCAACAATGGCGGCTACGGTTTATTTTTTCCAACTAGCAATTCTAACTCGAAACAAAGGCAGGTACACGCTTGGAAGAAGTAGAGCTGTCATATAGGCCAAGGTTGCTGGTGGTTCTCGTTACCATCAGCGTAACCGCACCCTCGGCATGAGTGCTACACTGTCAACGAAGGTAGAGGAACAATTAGTTGGATGGGAAAACGAGCCGAGAGCCGATGGTGTGGCTATGACGAGCATCAGGCTCAAGTTGCAAGCTCAGGAGCTTTACAGGACCAGCGGATCACGCAATGGGTGGTTCAAGGGCTCCCGGAGCTAGCGAAAGCATTTTCTGCGCCACCACAAGCTTTCTATTCGCCGCCGAACCCGAGAAGGGCAGTCTACACCGGCCGACGCCCAGCAGAAGGTGGATGGCTTCAGCGATTAAGCGTGTCTCAAGAAAGACGTGCTCTATGTTTTTGTTGTTTACAACGCTGACCAGACCGGTATGTATCAATTATATACAACGTGTGAGACGTGGGAATAACATTAGCTTCTAGGGGCCAGCTCCGAGTATGTGCCTACCTCTACAATCGCTACTCGCGGGGCGAAGCGTGTATGGGTCAAGTGCGCAGGAAAAGGCAAGAAGAGGGTGACGGCAATACGTTTGGCCGCAATCGACGGCTCCAAACGAGATTCTTTACTCGATTTCAAGACTCAACCATCGACCAAGCCCAATGTCACGAGGGAGAACAAAGTGATGGGCCACGGTATAGGGCGCAGACGTTGGGGCCAGGTCCACCCATTTCAACAAGGTGTCCACATTCAACAAGGTGTCCGTATTTACGGCAGTGCTACTGAGTGGTAGAATAGCGAGCTGTCTATTGAGTTTCTGTCTGTTTACTTCGGTCAGCGATCAAACATGCATGTGTCTATTCTTCTGCTCTGGGACGACTTTTCAGGGCACTGGCGGACATATGTATTAATCTTTGCTCGTCTCCTTAATGTCGTGCTAACAAAGGTGCTTCCTGGATACACATACGCGTGGCAGACCGCAGACGTAGCATGGAACAAATTACTCAAGAACTTCAAACGTAAGCCGTACCGCAGAGATACAGGTTAGCTGACCGTGTGCCTGGTAGCAGATATATACGCGCGCGACGGGTGTATCTATAACCACCCCCAGCTCTGATCTTGACCACTGTGAACAGGGCACTAAAGTACGGTACTGCGTAAAGACACATCGACTTGCCACATCCACTTGTATGATCTGCATTACCGCACACGTATTCGTGTCTACGTAGGCAGCAACGTATTCGTCGCATGTAGTGCTCAATTAATACTGTAGTTTCAATTTATGAGCGCACATTAGTGGAATATACGCTGTGAACATTGATGATAGATATAGCGATGTCTTGCCTTTGCCAAGTGAGCGAGTGTACGTGTGACGCGTATGCAGATAGGGGCGGTCAGCTTGTCGCTGTCCACAGCAGATACCCGGTGCTTATTATTCTTTGAAACGAGCTAAGCTATTTAGGAGTGTCAACACTACTGACTGCGCCATAGGCGGCTTGCCGTATGTGTGGCTCCAAACCTCGCACTGTAATCCGGTATACTAAATACAAAAATAGGTAGAAAAATGTTGGCCTAAAAGGGTATACTTACCGATTACTTGCTCTTCTGCTGCTTATTTTGCTCGATGTACTTGGCGTTTCGGGCGGTCGGCTTGCGAGGGCGGCTGCGCCTTTTCTTCTTCTTGGGGTACCGTTCAGGACCCATGGCTTTCTTGACGTTCGCCAGGCTTTTCTTGGGGCGCACGTCGGCCGAATCAGGTGGTGGGGGCTTTTCCTCCCAGGGCTCAACAGCTTTCGGGCCGTTCTCACAGGCAAAACAGCGCCGCACGATGTCCCGCCCGCTGATTTTACGGAATGCGTAACCGTACTGCAGCTTCCCGCAGCAGACGCAGTGCGCCCGGGAATCCGTCGTGGACCGCTGCGGGTTCAGCAGAAGCAGGATAATCTTGGCCTTGCACGTGGCCCTCGCCATGTTGCAAACTGTGAACAAACTATTATAATTACTAACGTGCGTAAAAATATCAGATATTCTAGCCTATATTCTGCTGGGTGTATATTATTAAACAAAACATTAAATACTATTATTATATCAGAAACATATTATGGTTTTAACCATAAAATACGTCAACGTATTTCAAGCTAATGCATGACCACTTAATGCGGGTACTCATTATGAAACAAAGATATTATATTTAAAATTTTGCAACCGCTTAAACAATGCTATTCTCATTTTTTCGAGCCAAACATACTTTAAAGCAATAGCAATGACTTGACGAGAGGTCACATCCCTTTAGCGGGAGCCCCTGCTCGACCGCGGTAGTGTTCAGCGGGATCACCAACTGCTCGACCAACGGCTCAATTGACGGGATGTACTGCTCGACTGCCATCGCATTCGTCTGCGGGAGCCACTGCTCGACTACCAGTTGGTCTACATCCCCGCGTCGCCGCGGGGATTCGCCAATTAACAGCACTGCGGAAGCCTTGTAGAGAGGGCCATCACTCACTCTGTGCACAACGTGCGTCGTGGATGACCGGTCCACGACGGTGACGTGAGGCCAATCCTTCTGGGTGCCCAGGAGGTGTATGAACACCTCGCTCACATCATACTCACTGCGACGCTTGACCGACCGGGCCAACCAGTCAATCTCTGGTTGAAAGGGCGTCAACCACGGCATACCCAGGATGCAGTCAAAAGCGTAATTCATTTAAACGACGAGGCAGTCGTCGTTGCTTCGGAAACCGTCGAACATGTAAGGAAGTGTAATATTGCGTCGCGCGACGCGGCATGATTTCCCGTCGGCCAACTTGACAGCGACCTCCCCTCTACCTTTGCGGACAGTGATGTCCGACGGGAGTACCGACAAGCACGACGCGCGGAAGAAGTTGTTCGTCACTCCTAAATCAAGGAGCGCTCGCAGTGGTCGCCGGGCGCCGGCTAAATGTAGACTGACAATGATCTATCTTAAATCGCTCGGCGTAGAGGTGGCATGAAAGTGTGCATGCAGCACAGGAGGGCTAGGAGGTTTGGTTGCCACCGGGGGGGCGAGACCTTCATTCCAGCCAGTAGGGCGCCCCACACCTACTGACCCTGACCGGTTTTTGGCTGAGCACAGCTCACGGGCTCGGCATCGACATGCGCAAGCACTGGAGCTGGCGCGCGGCACTCCGCCGCCCGATGACCGACCTTCCGGCAACGGAAGCAGGTGAGAGAACGACCGTTCCGAACACCGTTCCGACGCGCTACATGACGCTGACGATTGGTCGTCGCATCGATAGCGTCGATGTCCATCGGCCCGGGCGCAGATTCCCGAGCTGAAGTGGGCAGCACGTGAGCGTATGACGCCGCAACCACGTAGTCCTCGCGCAATGCGAGGGCAAATGCCTCTTCGAGTGTAGAGGAGTCCGGTCTTGTAAGGCAGTAGCGCGTCGCGCCTTCGCGCATACCGAACACGAACACTTGAACCTGAGAGGCCATATCAATGGGCTTGGACACGACACACGACACGAGATGTCGTGTCTTCTGGATATAGTCGCGCATAGTCATCGTGCCTTACCGAAGGGCGAAGAAATCTGCCCGAATTCGGGATTCATCATGCAGCGGCTCGAACGCGAGCCGAAGGTCACTTTGGAGGGTATCCAGAGTGGGGAAGGCGTTGGGGTCGACGACCAATTTGCCGAGGGTCCATTCCTTGGCTTTCCCAGACAGCCGCGAGAGGAGGAAGTGGACCTTCGAAGAAGGCGCCTTGATAAACCTCGAGGCGATGGCTATGTCATTCTCGCGAAACCAGCGATCCAGCGGAAGTCGTCTGTCCGGCACAGGAGTACGTGGACGTCTCTGGCTTCACGACGTCATTCGTGGAGATATGCGAGGGAGTTGACAATCGCCGATTCGCATCGGCGAGCTCGCGTTCCATGAATTCTTTTGCCACAACGCGCTGCTCGTCGGGCGTCGCTGAGCGCAGCAGCGACGTGACGACGGCTTCTCCGGACACCGCCGCGAGACGGTGGAGAGCTTCCCACTCTATCGGGGGAAAACAGCGCGGTCGAGGTCTTGCCTCATGTCGAACTTTGTCATTGGAAGGACTACTAAGTGCTATTAGGTGTAACGAGCCAGGTATCTACTCCGTTGCTTGCTTACACTATAGTGGTGAGGAAGCTCGCAATAGGACGACTGAGGCTTAGGTTTACGGAAAATCAACTCTGACTTTATTTTAGGACCAAGGCCACAACCCTGGGCACTCAAATACACGCCAAAGGCCAATTGGCTAATAATGGGTCTGGCTCCCCATATATCAGCCAATGGTATGACGGCATTTCAGCACACGCTAGTCGTGTGCTGATGCACCTACTTATGTAAAGAAATCTACCTACTTATGTAATGGAGGCGCCCATTACAAAATGCCACTCGGAAAGGATCAACACCACTCTGTCAGTCAGTAGCTATGCATATAAGTCAGTAAGTGCGTCAGCTATGCAAGTAAGATCAATGCATGCGGAAGATAGTGGAAATACTCTTCACTAATATCATAAATAGCTCAGCGGAACTTAATATTGGTGTTTGTGGCGACCATCTGCAAAACCTTCCTGTCCCAAAAGATACTTCGCGCGAGGAGCTGACCAAACCTTGCTCTAATAGACCGTCGTAATCAATGATATGCCTTCGACTGCCTCACGGTGATGACATGACAGATGGTATAATGTTTGAGAAGGCGTATTTACGCCAGCTAAACTGGGATTACTCACCGATCTATGCCACATTTGGATCATCATTAATAGTGACATGTCTTTTGAACAGTATGTATTACATTTGCAAACACCCGCGCCTCTAATTGGCGTCATTTTGGGAGCTATGCACTTAAATGAGATTATAGATAAAACCTTCCCTGGTAAGATGGTGATCATCTTGCAGATCACGTTAAATCCTGGTCACGTCTACCATAACATGTGAACAGTAAGAATATTGTCTGCAGTGTTGTTTAGGAACGTAGCATAAGTAGATCATAGTATGCATATATTATATGTAGCCTCGCTCTAAGTAGATATTTGAAGCCCACCGAAGCGCAGCGGAGGTGGTCAACCCCTACTACGTCAATAAACCATGTCCTAGCGTCCGCGGAGCGGGCGTCCAGAGTGCTAGTCCTAAACTATCAAGGCTAGCACGGTGTCCCCGTCACACGAAACGCTCAATTTTTTAGCCTTCCCATTGGCTGCCGAGCGGTGCGAAGGCGGCTTCGATTGGTAAAAACGGAATTATGTAGCTTACATTAATATTTTATCGTGGTTCACAGAGTACATATGGCGAAGTGCACAAGGCTATCCCCGAACGCGGCATCGTTTTAAGTATTTAATTTTTTAATAACGCATGTGGCTTTTAACATGTGAGTTCGAAACAGACAGAGCTACTTATTCTCAAATGAAAAAGCTCCCTCAAGACACTCTCTAAGCTGCAAGGTGCTTAGCGTACGCGTAGTAATGCGTGCTTTTTTATACTATACGTATACTCTCTACTTAATAGTTTATGCAAGTTACAATTACTTTAATAACTACAACTATTTTGTTGTAGATATATTACTAAATTATCTAAGAGTGAGGTAGCTGACTGAGCCGCCAAATCGTAGTACATGTACAGCAGAAACTGAACGTAAGAACTGGCCGTAAGAACAACCCTGCAAATACACGTTATCACTTGAGACATAAAGATAATTGAGCTCTTATGTGTTACAGCTGTAAACCATTGTTTTCTAAGCGCTGTTTAGACAACAAAGTCCGATACTACTTTACTGGCGGACGTGTCGTCGACAGGGGCGTTGAATACGAGTTTAAATGGAGCGGCAAGACAACAACAAAACCCGAGAGGTGAGAATTATAGTTGGTTAAATAGACCCCATAAAGAAATGTAAATAAACTTGGAGCCTAAATGGCGTTTAGCCATCTTGATATTTATCGGTAAACTATCAATTAAATAGCACTACCGCCAACAACAACAGCAACAACAACAACTGCAAGGAGTCTTGCGACACATTATTCAAATGCTTTAATCATAACTGGCACGAACGCTGCATGCATAAAATAAATTGCAATTTGAATATTTTCTAGCTTTCATTGAGTTTTGTGTGAGAAGTAAACAATATTTAGATACTTACAAGCTCTTATAGGTAATTCAAGCGGGTAAGTAGTGCAAGCTGGACAAATTATTACTATCATGTAAGCCTAGTTTCATAGCGGCTCAGGAATGGTCTGTGATATCGAGCATGACGCTAAACTAAACATATTGTGTAGCGTTTGTTCAGATGATTTTTAGAGTGCAGGTGGAATACGAAGATACAGTGATAGTTAATAATAATAATAATATTGCATCAAGAAACTTGATTTCAGATCATTAGAATAATTATTTTTAATCAGGAAATATGATGCAGACTAATGAGATTAAGAAAAAAAACGATTTAGGCGCACAGGGGTTCAGCAGGTTTTTTAAATACAATTTCTCCGAAGCGCAGCGGCGGCAAGCAAATCTTAATAAAACTAAAGTTAAATTACCGCCGCGTAGCGGCGGTGCTCGGCTAGTTATTATTTAATGATAATACCGCCACCTGCAGCAGCGGGGAGATATAAGACCGGCCCTAAGAGAAGTCAGCACAATTGTAGCTTACAAAAACAAAAAAACCGGTTTTGAGTAGATCGCATCGACACTTTAGTACAGTGTGCTCGGTTGAATTATTAAACTGGTAGATTTGTAGCCTTGGCGTCAGAGCGTCTTGATACCGGTTCATGTATTTACTTAGAGTGTGTTCGCCACACACCTGCAGGAACCATACCTGTACATATAGAGAAATTATCACAAACACAATATAATATCTAATCAACACAGGACCTTACTGACGAGCACAAGTACAGTGACGAGACGAGATAATAGCAATGCATGTATGGTACATTGTACCGGGTAGTAACCAGACCATTGGGAAAGTTCGGGAAACGTTATCTGAGGCAAAGCATTGTCCCATACATTAGCGATGCCGACACTTGCCACCAGCAGCCGACACGGTCGTGATTGGTGAAGCAGGTAGTATGTCAACCAATTACCCATTCAACTACAACTCGAATTCTATTGGAGAAAAAGACAGAGGAACCATGGCAGAGAAAGGCTTAAGAATACCAGTCTTCAGAAAGGAGGTCCGCACAACATATTAACGAGAAGAGGGCGCAGGAGCGGCGCGAGCGTGCCTGGAAAGTCCGCAGGCGGGACCCCTCGCCACGAGTAGCAATCCGATAGCAGCACGGACACACCGAGGTCCTTCTGCATAGTACGACAGCACTGAAGGAGCGGATAAGGTAGGATAACGCCGTACGTTTTGGGGTTACGATGTTGACTTACAAAATGTGGATTCTACCAGTGATTGTGTGGGCTTAAGGGATGCATTAGCACCAGACGAGGAGCAAAGGAAGCGTAGTGTGCTGTTTCTAGTGAAACGTTGCTGTTCTGCCCCTCAACACCTTGCCGCTGGACCATGTAAGCTTGGTGTGCTGTTATACAGCGAGATCCTTGCTGTGAGATGTCGTGCGTGGGTACGAAGGCTTGGTGGCATGGTAATATATGCAATTGATGTTGTTCTTATCAGCTCTTCTTGTCTGTGCTAAGCATCGGCAAACCGGCGGAGACCGCGAAGCGGTCGACGACGTGAACGTGGAGCATCAGCGGAAGGGCGACGGCGCTCGCGGGTGTGACCAGCTTCATCTTCTATGAAGGCTCGACGAACCGGAGCTCTGCGACGGCGATTGAAGGCCGCGACCATTTCAAGAGGAAGGTTGTCCGCAGGCTCCTCGGTTGACTCCCAGTCTGTTAGATACACGCGCCGTCCATTCCTGATGTAGGGGCTGGTGATGCTACGAACACAGTAGTTCCCAGCTGCCAAGGTCCCGGTCGGCTCCGTCTCCTTGTTGCTACCGCTGCTATCGCCGTCCCCAAGCGCTTTACGCAGCGTCGACTTCGCCTCGGCTACGCGCGGCGGTGGGATTCAGATAACGTCGCTGTCGCTGTGGTCGCTGTCGGCGGTGTCATAACGCGAGGGTGTCGGCTTTTTTTGTTCGTTGAGCCTGTGTCTAAATGCTATTCCTCGAGTGCATTTTCTGCTCCCATCGGCGCTGCGTTGTCCTCAGCTGCGTCACTGGACTCGCGCGATAGACCTCGCTATGCTCTGACGTGGCAGCCTTCGATGCGGCGCCTTCCGCCTTGAAGAAGGGCGGTGAGCGCTTCGGATAGTAGACTTGTCAGCTCGCTGGAGTTTGATTCAGCTTGGGTAAGCTTGAGTCTCAGGAGTCGAATGACTTCGTCCTAGAATTTTACACGAGGGTAATGTTGTTTAATAAAAGCTCTACCCCCCTGTCCCACAACTTGACACGAATAATCGGGGCCTCCACTTAGAATACTTCCATGTCCAAGTCGTCCTTCGATTTAGGAAAGCCTTGTCAGGCGTTCGCCCTGCTCCGAGGAAAACCCCGCGCAGGACCTCCTCAGTTAGAAAGTCTTCGCCCTTCTTGTTACGCAATGGAGGAATATCTCCCATCGTATCGGCTCGTTCCACGCTCTCCGGACGTTCCAATTCGCGCTGCATCATGTTTCAGGGGCTCGTACACTCGCTTCCCAATATAGGAACACCATCTGAACGTAAGCGCTTCAACTTTCTTTTCGGGAACACACGCTGTGGGAACGGCATTGTCGTCGAGTCCGCAACGCACATTCCGTTCAAACTCACGTTCTTCGGCTTCATCAGCCATTTCTTCTAAGCTTGCGACTGCATCTACTCTTTCGGATACTACACTAACCTTCTCGGCAGCCGTTCCGTTGTCTCACAAACCCCCTTTTGACGTCTCGATAAGCTTGCTTTGCACCCAAAGAGGCCTCCATCCTCTGGTCAAACCACTCCAGCCAATACGCAGGCGTTCTGATCTCTCCCGACCAGACTTTACGCGTGCGTTCCAGCACTTCCTCTGAGATCCCGAGTACCGCACTCTTTTCCGCCAGAGTCGGCGTCCTCGGATCCTCGGCGTTCCGTATCGCTCGCAGCAGAACCCCCTGTTCATCCACGGGGTACAGTCGCTCCTCAAGTTCTTTCTCGTACTCCTCCGGCTCGGCATTTGCTCTGTGACCTTCACCGTGGTCGAGCATATCTAGATCCGCGTCAGTGAACAGGCGGTCGTAGCGTCCTGTAGAGTCCTTGCCCTTAGTACTTTCGGTCTCCTGGGTGGCAGTCGCACTATCCACCCCTATTACCACCGAAAATTCATTTGCCTTTGCACCCGCGGCATCTTCAGCCGTCGTTTCTAAGGCATTTCCTTTGATATCAGACATCGCACCGAATCGCTTCGTAGCTTCCGTCTCGTCGTCCATTACTCGTTCGTAATGTTCAGCCGTTCCATCCCTTCGTTCCGATGTCAAGACCAAGAGTTTCACTGCTTGCTCCGGGTCCAACCCTTTTCACTCAGGCTCAATCAAAGAGCCGTCCGCCCCCCTGTCCTGTTGAAAGCCGGTCCGTTCCGTTGGACTGCCCTCTCTTCTCGCTCTCAGTTTGGAGTCCACCCGCTCCGTTGGGTTGCTCACCTCGTTCATTTTTAATATGGAGCCTACCCGTTCCGTTAGGCTGCTCGCCTCGCTCGATCGATCGGCGGCTCCGCCTGCGAGGTCGGTATCAGCACCGGCCCGATCGGGAGCAACGCCGACTCGTTCAGCGGCGACACATGCCCGATCGACGACAGCGTCGGTAAGATCTATGGCCACACCTGCAAAGTCCATGTCGCCGTCTGCCAAGTCTGTGCCGACACCTGCTCGATCGGTAGCGGCGTCTGCCCGGTCTGGCACGCCATCCAACGACTCGTGATTGCAAGCGCTGGTGAAAGAATTGATTGAGCATGTGCTCCGGATGCTGACGATGTCTCGTGAATCTAGCGCTGGAACGCTGCGCTCACGAGTAGCGATACCTGAAGCGCGCTACAAGCCTGGGTCGGCTAGATGGGAGCCTACGGGGTTGGAACGACCTACGAGTACTCATCGAATTGAGTAAACGATGCCTCCGATTCCTAGCGCCTCGACGCCAGTAAATACCTCAATGTCAGTGGGAATGCCCTTGGGACCAGTTCCCGCGTATCGAGGCGTAGGAAATTAGCCCTTACGGGAACGGGATGGTATGTGGAACGCCCAGAACGGGTGCGCTCTATCCTCGGTACCAGTCGATGACCCAGTCTACTGCCGGGTGGGGCCCGGGTGGAGCGCTACCAGCTTGGCCCGCAGCCCCCGTAGCACCGACGCATTAGTATCCGCATTTGTCTACGATAGGGATGTATCTAGCAGCCAGAGGCGTCTCGCCGACGTTGATGAGAAACCTCGGGCCCGGATGAAGCATCGAGTCTCAAGGTGCTGAAAATCGACGTAAGGGCGTCTCAGAACGCGCAGGCTACTCTCGTCAAGCCGTTCCATTCGTGGGTATCCCGAACGGGTTAATGAACGCAGTAAACGTAATCGTTCCATCTTACTCGGAGATGGCTACGAACGAGAGAGCGGCGGCTTTCTGGTGCTCCTTCAAGAGGTGCTATTAAGGGATGGACAGCCAGATGCGATTGACGGCATTCGAGCAGTCTCAGAGGTAAATTGAATCAGAAGTAATAGTATAACTCAAGGAGCGACGGTGTCGAGACCCTTCGAGTGCAGTTCCATAACCGACTCACATGCCAAACTTCGGCACAGCTCCGGATCTACCTCCAGAACGCCAAACGGAGCCGTGGCGAATCGGCGGAAGAGTGGGGCGATCGTATCCCGACCATGTGCGAGGCCTTGAAATACCATGAGCCTCGCACGAGGTACGAGTTCTTCCTGGACGGCTTGCGGAGCATACAGATGAAGGCGGTGTTGAACAACAATATGGTCGCAACGATAAGGGAGGCCTGTGACCGGTTAAACTACAAGAATCTGCACATGACGGTTGCGGCAATGGAACGCCTGAGGGGCGTCCAAACATCGCGAATTCCACGCAATCGCAGATGTTACAGCAGCTACAGCTAATGAATCAGTCCATGCAGAAACAGCTATAGGGTGCGGGGGTACAGCAAGGATACATCGGTGCCGTGGCGCCTCCGGCTTCCCTACCTCAAAGCGTACCTACTGCAGTTGAGCACGCCTCGTTTACTGAGAGCGCTTCTACTTCAGGGAACGCCCTGTCGAACTTGGGACCGCTGAGAATCAAAGTCGGACCCGACACCCTCACGATGGAGGAAGAAGTCGTATGTGGTCGCTGTGGTCGAGTAGGACGCGGTCGCGAAATCTGCCCGAGAGGACAAGGGCGATGTAACAGGTGTAACAAGCTATGTCACTTCTCTATGGACCGTAACTGGTCCAGACCCCAAGGATCATATCGGAATGGGGAACGCCGTCTAGGTGGCATGCCCTAGCTTGGACCGACTGCGTAGCCTGACGCAGAACACGGCCGCTGGGAGCACCACCGCGTCATGCGGAACGCCTCAACAATGAAAAGGGGTAGATCGGAGGAAAAGAAAGTGTATCTCCTTCCTCTTGCCTAGCGGGCGAGACGCCGAGAGATGAGAGTCCACCAAGAAGAACTGCTAGTGGATCCAAGAGGGCTCTCGACGGAAGTGTGATGGATAAAAAAGATGCTCAAGGCGTTCCAGCCTTAAGCGCGAAACCGAAACTGTGGAACTGGGAACGAAAGAAGCGAGAAATCGACGGCTGGTCTTCAAGCCGGTTCGAATAGTGTGTAGTCGCTCCTGGGGTCGTCCTACCCCCTGTAAGTCTTACTTCCGCAGTTACGTTCGTCGGGGTTGGCTGTCACTTTAGTACTACCAGCATATCCGAGCGGCGTCAGCGAGGGGCGCGACGGGTCGAATGAGAACGCCTCTTCTCGAGGAGCTCCCGCCACAAATGCTTTCAGCTTCTCACGCTGTCCAGGTCGCAACCACACTCGGTTCCCAGCCGTCTCTGGGCTTAACGGGGCTTCTCTCACTAGCTCCTTCGTAGCTAGATGCTTCCCTTTAGCATCACTCCGTCCTCCCAGCTTCTTGCTGCGGAGCAGCGTGCCGACATCCGCCGATGCTTTGTGTGCGATAGCGCTAAGGATTTTGTCCTCTGGGGGTCATCGCCAGAAAACGGAAACTCCCAGTAGGCACAGGCGGCCTACTGGGAAAGAACTGAGTTCTGTTGTGCCTCGAGGAGGTAGAGAGTAGCGGGGCGGCCTTGAAGTGAGCTGAGCCCTCTTACGCCAAGAGTGTGTGCAAGCCGGGCTTGCTGGTCGCTTAAGCGAACGTGAAGGGCTCTACAAAGCCATAGGGACTCTGGATTGACTGGGGCGCCTCAGGAAACTACGCCCGTCGCTCCACCATGGAAAGGAGTCAGCTGTATGCTGAGGAACTAGAAGTGCCAACGAGAGATACGATCTCTGTCTGCCTCGCGACGGGGACACTGGTAACTGTGTCGAAGGTCCCTGTCGACCTTGGAGTGAAGTTTGAGAGCTTCGATAGCGTAGAATGGTGTTTGGTCTTAGCCCTGGATGTGATTACGAGGGTGTGTGTTTCGAAACTGCTTTTGTCCCTCGCCTATGTTTATCGTTGTGCTGTTAGCAGAGCGGTTGTGATTGGTTTGGTTGTGTCCATAGATCCAGGTGCACGACAGTTGTCTGGCGACAAGAGTGATAGCGACAAGCGCGGTAAGTCCGTAGTCGAGGGTCCGTCAAGAATGGACGTTGCGAACAAGGGTGGTGCGATTGGTAGCGTGGCCGACAACGGTGGGTTATGCTAAAGAGTAACGTTTGTAAAATTTTAACGTTGCTTCATGTTAATGTTACTCTATTCTAACGTTACGTACCCTATGTAATAAATTTGAACCTATGCCAGAGCCCGCAGATGATGCAGCTGGTGGCATTAATGCTGGCAGCATGAGCGGTGCTTCTCCGCGCGCGGAATGTGGAATTGCGTTGTCAAGGCAACCATGGCGACCAAGTGCGCGATAACGCTGGACGTCAAGTCAAGTATAGTGCTTGTTGTGTTTTAACGTTGCTTTAGGGCTGCAATAATGTGATTAACGTTGTTTTTGATAGCGTTGCTTCTGGTAGTTGCTACCAAACGAAAGAGCAGTCCATCAAAAGCCGGTCCCTCTTCGCAGTCGACGAAAATGCTCCGTCTGTACTCGCCCCACGAAGTCGACAGAAGCCCTTCATCATCTTACGAGGTTGAGGAGAAGATTGAGACCTGCATTGAAAACAGCAAGAGGGAGGAGAGTAGTGACGAGGAGCTACCCCCGCACCTTCAGTTTGCTGAGCCAAAGCAACCACGTGTGCGCAGCAGCAACACGAAGAAGGAGCGGGAGGAGATGATTGCCTCTCACACCAATGTGGGTAATTACGTCGGGCCAGTTCCATGGAGAGGCTACGCAACCTGGAAGTCCTGGGAAGCTGCGTATGCAGACTACTGCCGTAATCAGCGCGTGTACTATCGTGTTAGCACGTCTAAGGACGTTGACGAGTACAAACGGTACGACGCCTCATTTGTGGTCATCAACGCTATATTAGTTGTTATGCTGTTATCTAGGAAACACAATACGAACATTACGACGGCCCAGTTCCACAAGTTCTTTTTGAACTACCGGTGCAAGCATGGTGTCTTTTAAAAGCGTCGTAAAAGGAACGCCACCGTGAACTTCACCGGATGTCCGGCTAGATTTGACCTCGAGCTCATAAACGTGGCTTCGGCTGGTGAGCTCCCACGTCATTGACCCGTCGTTCACAGTGAGTGATGCATGCACAATCATGCGTCTGAGGAAGCGGCCGCTACAGCTGGTATGACGGACATGCCAACACGCGGTGCTGTTGTTGACACAGTGGCTGCAATGCATGACAGCAACACCTCGTCAAGCAAAATTGCTGGGTACATGAGTGAGAAGCTGGTTTATATGCAGAACGCTTTTACGTATTATTCTAATTGTTTTGAAATTACAAGGCTGTCCTGTCACTTCTCAAGTGGTAAGAAACTTCGTTAGGAAACTTCAAGGTGAAAGCACCGCTCAATCGCGGTTGACGGTGATGCTCGACACATTAACAGAAGAAAAGGACTGCGAGGCCATGGTTAGCGAGGATCAAAATGGCGTTACGTGTTGTATAATCATCCAGCTTGCTCAACAGAAATTGGCCTTCGAGATTTGGGGGACACATTGGCAATGAACTGGACGCACGGTACCAACAACGTCGGGTATTATCTGGGTAACATAATTTTTCACTGTAAATCGCTTACATGTCATTTCCAGTGGAAACTGAGTACTTTGATTTGTTTATATTTCGTTCAGGGAGCCTCGTTGCAACCACGGCGACTGGCCGAGGCTTTCCTGCTCTCGTCTTCATGGTGTTAAACCAGAAGGCTGTGACTCTGCAGAAATTTTTTGAGTTCATCAAAAGCAAGAACTCGTCTTGGGTAAGAATCCGGACTGTCATTTGCCAAGGACTTCGTCGAGAGGAGAGTTCCGGAGGACTGCTTTCCTAATGCGAATGTCCTCCTGTGCCAATTCCATGCCATCACGTATTGGAAAAAGATGTGCCGAAGTGGCTTAGGCTTGCAGGTGGCGGACCAAGATACTGTACAGCGATACTTTGCTACGATGTTGTATAGGTATAATAGAAATTATTGGTTTAAGGCAGGGTTATGTTTTAATATTCTGACTTTGTTACTTTTTCGTTTTGGTAGCCCTTCTCTTTCTGAGTTCGATCGAACGTACAAGCAGCTCTGTGATTTCTGTGAAAAGAAATGCAAAAACGTACGCTCCTAATTCGACAAAAATTGGAAAGGATGTCAAGCAATGCGGTCGAACTATTTGCGGGACAACTATTTCTGCGCAGGGAGCACTACCACAAATAGGATCGAGTCCAATTGGCATCTTTTGAAACAGTCACTTGGAAAAAAGACTGCTGTGGACCAAGCGGCTGCTGGAGTGCTGACCCACCAAACTACCATCAATCGTCACGTGTTCCAGTCATTCCACAGACATAACTGTACATCAAGAAATCCAGACACAGTACCCGTGTTTTTGCGCTGAGTCGCAGGTATCTTGAGTAATTATGTTCTAAGGAAAGTTCGTCAGATGGCACCTGTTCATGGTTGCATTAAAGGATGCTTCGTGCAAAAAGCGCAGCCGCGAGCCGTGTATGTGGGACATAGTCGCAAACGGAAAGACGTACACTTGCAATGACATTGACTGGACATGCACGTGTGCCTTTTCAAAAAGTCAAAAGCTGCCGTGTCAGCATGTGATGTTTGTTTGTCGGGATGGACATGGGTTTGAGGAATTGCCAAGTATGACGATTTGTTCTCGTTGAAGCATGGCTGAGGCCACCAAATTGTACCGTCAAATGGAGGATGGAGCGGCATCAATTGAAGCAGTCACAAGCACCGTCAAGCTGAAGCATATTGCGTGGTTCCGCGATTCACCAGCTTCAACGTTAACCTCAAGAACGTCTGCAACGTTAGATGGTAATAGCGACGTCAACGCCATCAGATCCAAACCCGCTTCCAAGTCTCGAGTAGCCTACGGCCTTCTTCGACACCGGAAAAGCGGGAATGTCGTAGTTCTGTCTTCTAAGAAGAAGTATGTCATGGCAAAAAGCATGTTTAAGCCTCTGTTAAATCATTTACAAAGTTTATCTAGCGCTGGGTTCTAAAAGCTCTAGGGTAATGGCAGCATCTCGTGGAGAAATCGGTGCACCGTACCGGTACGGCTACCGATGAAAGCCACAGAGACACTTGTGGAGAGGAGGCGAATTTCGATGTGGACATCGCCGATTATCACAACACGGTGACGTTGATGGAGGAAATGGAGCTGGTAGTGTATTCGGTTTACGACAGGGATGAGGACAGCTGTCCACCAACACAGCCTTCCCTTACAACAGAGGCTACAACGTCGCTCAACCCGATAACGTCGCCCTCATCTACAACGTTATCAGATGCAGCACGTTAAACTGTATGGAACCAGCCGATTCGATGGCTGATCTTGCAAATGACGGCGGTATTACAGCTGCAGAGATGCCCTTATCATCTTTCGCACCATCGACGTACACCAAGTTCGAAGATGCCTCTTTATCTCAAGTTTCCCTTGGAGACCTGGACCTATCCGAATCCTCGCAGCGCATTATTGAGACTTCGAGTTCATCTGAACCTGGCATGAAAACATAGCAATCGCAAGACAAATGGTGTGCATCAAAGAAGCGTCACGGATTGAAAACACCCTGGCCACCAAGAGGACAGGAATAAATCTCAACATCCCGCACCCCCGTCAAGGCAAGACACGAAATAAGTTGCGACAAAACTGGTCGAAGCTCGCTGCTCAAGCTCGGTACATCGCAATAGAGTATCCGACTAGACTGACGGCAAAAGTGACGGATGTCGTGAAATGGGCGCATCATACAGCGGGGTTGAACGCCGTTTCTGATATATTGGAAAGGTATCCGTGTATTATGAATGAGCAAACATTGCGTGGCCGCGTGCGCCGCGTCAGAGAGGTAACGCCGTTGGCTGCATCATCGTACTGCTATATTTACGTGGTTCCGGAAGACTTGATAGTCTCACTGCAAGCTGCACTGAATAACTACGAGATTTGTCGAAATGAGAACCGAAAGACGAGAGGACAGATGCAAAAACAGATGCAGAAGGTGGTGGATCGAACGTCAACGCCCAGCTCTGTACACGATTAGTCGCGGTATAGGTGACGCCACAGCTGGAACCATTTTCACGGTAACGTCGGCAGATAACGTTGCTAGATGGGCGTTAGCGTTGCTTAAACGATACTATTGTTGTTACAGCAACGTTATTGTATCATTTTCTATTGTTTGTTTCCTTTTGTTGCTGCAGTGAATGCGTCCACACAATGAAGCCTTTCTACAGAATCAAGAAAAATTGCAAAATGTGGGAAAGAGACCTGGATTGGATAAAACATGATCTAGCGAAGGTCACAGGACGCCCCGTTGAGGTTTTTGCGGAGGCGACGGATTCGTCGGGTAAGCCATCAGCTAAATCAAAGCAGATGCTAGTCTATCTAGCCTCTGGGGTCAGTGCGGTTTTTGATACAGTGTGCCCGCGCACGGAATTCTACCACAAAAACCCTATGCAGGGAATCTACTTTGAAAAAGTGGTAGGGTATGTTGCGGATCGTGCGTGGCTGAATGTTGCCGTGTTGAACTACGCTTTAGACGTCAACACATGCAATTAGATTGGCTTTCAGGCAATGTCGTCTATTGTGGTCGGTAGCGAGAAGTTTCCGTCTCCACCGCGATCAAAGCTCTTCTCGATGAAATGTATTGTTCTGCCCGTCAACATCGAGAAATGACACTGGGCGCTCATATTGGTAGCGGTGCACAGACATGATACGATGACGGTGTACATGTACGATCCGCTATGTACTGCGTCTTACAGATCAGATATGGAGAAAATATGGACGAGTAAGATGCCGCCATATCTACGAGAATGGCATTCTCAGTGGGAATGCGAAGGGACACGGCAAGAAGAACACCCGTTTCCAGCACACGTGGACATTCAATGATTTATGTCGCCGGCCCGGCCGGATGGATACAGATGCGGTGTCATGGTCGCGGCAATGGCGTACTCTTTCATCTATGGCAGTCGTGGGCTCACGGCCGACACGGTAACGAGAGACGTTATATAAGTGATGCGGCTGCGGTTGATGTGGATTCTCTTATCTCGATCACGCCGTGAACCGGTAGGGGGTGGGTGGGTGGTGCCGAGAAAGAAGAAGCTAAACCGATAGGCAGGCGGTTGGCCAGTGCTATCGCAAAAGGAAGTAAGAAAAAAAACTGGAACTAAGTGACTAAGTGAAATATATTGACTGTTACAACTTTTACTTCAAACTTCAACGCGTATTTTCTGATTATCTTGTCATACTAATCTTGGTACGAATTGTTTGTTAAATCAATAACACCCTCATGATACAAGTCAATAACATTGCCTGAAGCTTGAGCGGGGCGGTCTTGAACTTGGACAGTTTGAGCTTGGGCCGGTGGACGTTGAATACGCTGCGGCTGTATCCGACAGGTTCGACGTCGCTGAGCGCTCCTAATGCGTCTTGGAACGTCCCAAGGAGCCCTCTTGCTTTGTTCGCTGTCGGTCATTGCGTCGAGATCACTCTGCAAAAACATCCTTATAGGTGCTTTGTGCTCACTTGGTAATCTCTGCAGAGAAGTGCACTATACTATCACTAAGAAGAATAACGTTATTCTGTAGACGACGTTATATACGAACGACGCTAACTTTTTAGCAACGTTAAAAAAGAAACGCTGTATCAGAGCAACGGTAACTTGACTATAGCGGGCTTACTTGTCTTGCATCGTCTTGCAGCATTCGGCCAGTAGTACTGACAGCGAGGGGGCATATTTGTCGCCCAAACACGCCTCGTAAAACGTTAGGGAGGACAGCTCGCTCGCGCATTCGAATTCTTGGTCCAGCAGATCTTTAAGCTCGCCCTGAACTGCCGCCAGCTTGCGCGTGGCCTCCTCCATTTCCGTTAACGCCTCCTAAATCGTTGCTATATCTTGGACTCGGCAACAAGCAAGCAGTTGCGCAAGTCGCGGGGCCGACCGTGGTCTGGTTGCTCCTTCGTCACCCGCGCTGGACTCAGCGCTTGCGCGATTTTTCATCGTCGCTAAGTAGATTGTGAGATTTGTAGACAGAGAAAATTAGGGGGCTGTTTTAAATGCTTGCTATGTCCGGGTAACTATTGTCTCTATTTTGATGAAAATCTTTCGTCGAATTTGCTCCTATCGCTACATTTAGAACACCGATAAACCAGTAGATACCAGTTTAACGTCGTTAGCGTTGCGCTAAAACCACGTCGTGAAGTTGTAAAAGGGTTATTAATATATAACGTTGCATTAACGCCGCTCCATTTGTTGTGCTGGTCGTCGTACATGTACCTATTGCCTAATGAGTGGATGTGGGTGTAAAATGATTTAGACGCCCCCACTGTAATCACGACTACATGTACAGTCCATAACTTGAGCGTTGTATATTATTCGTACTGTATAATTACAATTTCAAATCAAAACCAAGGTCGTGTTTAACATCGATTAGTGACGCCCGCACTGTGATCACAATACATGTACAGTACATAACTTGCGCGTTGTACATTGTTCGTACTGTATCATTTCCATTTCAAATCAAAACCTATATCGTGTTTTAGTCCTACATTCCTGAGATGTCAGCTAAAAGGCTATGTGGACAGCCTCTCTGTTGGTCTCGTGGGTGACGCGTTTAAAATTCCATTTGACCACTCGCGCGAAAAAACTATGTATCGACGTTTTTATCACGCCATATTGCGGTTAGTCAAGCGAGTGAAATTAAGCATTTTCTTAAGTTTAATTTACAGAGCAAACAAGTCATTCGAATAACTGGTTTTATTTATTGATTAAGTCACGTCCAGGTGTTTTGTGTATATAGTTCCAATTCGTGCACATGTATTTTTTTATAAGAACTGCCTAACAAATCAACTAAATACGTCTTATAAAGCGATCAATTATGCTGACTGCAACGACGACAAATATGTCGACGTTCATCTCGCGCTGTATTGCTAATGCACCGTAATAATGGTCAAATCATGACCGGACACTTTTTTTTCAGCGTGCCGTCAAAATGCGCTATATTGAACCTCAAATTTACCACTAATGGTAGTGTCTAGCACTGCGTGGGAGCTGTCTGCGTTATTATGTGTAATTTAGTTGCCTTGGACTTTGTCAGCATTGCCCTCATTTTGGCGAAGCATCTTGCTCACAGATATACAGACTGGTGATTTCACTTTCAGCTGGCGTTGGTCACCGAGAATAAGTTTGTAATAGGTAGAGACGCACGGTATACGACGCCTATGACGGCCAGTACGAACTGGTCAACGACAGAAGGAACAACGCGAGGACGGGAGCTGGAGCTGACGTGGTTGCAGCACGTCTGGTAGCCTGGACCTGCGGAGATGGACGAATACGATGGCCAATGGCGGCCAAGGAGACGAACGACAGCAGAGTGGAGCCCAGCGAGCAGTCGCTGGTGTGCGTCGTAGAGCAGCTGGCACCCGCAGCCACGAGGTTTCACAGATCCACACGGACCTTAAGGGCTCACACTTTCGAATCGGCGGTGCAAGACGCAACTGAAGCGAACGAACGTACTTACGAACAAGTGCACTCGCCACAGCTGGCGGAAACGAACAAAGGACTGAGGTCGCTCGAAGACGCCTGTAGCGGGGACAGCGAGCCTCGACACAGAAGAACGAACGACTGTTGACGGACCCGCCGCTCGGGTCCCGAAAACGAACAAAGGACTGAGGTCGCTTAAAGACGCCTGTAGCGTGGATAGCGAGCCTCGACACAGAAGAACAAACGACTGTTGACCGACCCGCTCCTCGGGTCCCGATAACGACCAAACGACTGAGTATGCCCGAAGACGCCTGCAGCGTGGACGGCGAGCCTCGACACAGAACGAACGACAGCATCGGTGGACGCATCGAGGCTGGCGAACGCGCGGACGAGTGGACGGCGGTCACGGACAGAGTGTGCGTGGTGGTTGCAACGGCGAAGTGAGCCTGGGCACAGCACGACAGTGGTTGTGCGCGCTGACGGAAGGGCTGCGTTGAAGCAGGACGAGCGCCTGCGGCGTAAGGTCCGAGTGGCTAAGTTAGCGACGGCCTAGACTCTGGTGGAGTCGTTGTGGCAGCGGCGTGCAGGAGGACGTGGACGTGAGAAGCTCGTTCGTTAACGAACGAAATAGGAACGAAACAGAAACGCAAATTAATAAATAGGTCGTGTTGTCTTAGAGGCACACTACCGGCGCGGGCGATAAGTTATCGACCGTCTGCCTGCGAGTCTTGGACGTAATCGGTACTGGGCGACCAAAGCGCCGTAGCTGGGTTCAAGAAGCTATTGCATGGTGGTCATACAGAGGCCTTAATTTGACAAAGATTGACGATTGATACGAGAAACGATCGATTACGCAAAAGTTACGAAGTTACGTGGGGTTACGTCGGAGCTCTACATAATGGCGAGAACCAAAACGGTGCAGATATCGGCGACCCCTGGCGGAATGGTGACGCGTTCGCAGTCTCCAGGAGTGATAAGATCGGCGCCGACAAAGACAGCATCCACGACAGCGAACCCAACGACACAGCCAACGATGGTTATGGTGTCCTCGGACTCGGCAACGGGTACAGGAGCGCCAGCACGACGACAGGCGGCCTCGGAGAGTCAGCGACCAGCAACGCCAATGGAACAGGCGGCAGTGGACTCTGCGGACGGTGTCCGGCGGCAAGCAAGAAACAATGAGCCTGACGAAGCGCAGGACAATGAAGACGACGTGCCACGGAAACCGGAAGCAGTACATGGTGCAGCAACGCGCAACCGACGTGCGACGAACACAGACAGAGTCGATGGTGATGCAGCAGTGCCGGTGGTGGACGCAGCGGCACTGGTAACAGCGATGCAACAACTGGTTACGACGATGGCACGGCTCGAATCACGAGTCGGGGCCATGGAGACGACGCACGTGGCGCCGGTGGCAGCAGTACAACGATCCGCAGCTCCCGCGCAGGAGTCAGCGACGACGATAGTACAGCAGTTGGCACCGGCACGGCGATCACCCTCACCGCCAGCAGCACGAGTAGTACAAGCGGCGGGGGACGACGGACGAGTTCGGGTTGCAACTGGGACAAGGATGCCACGCAGGCCTCCATCACCCAGCGATAGCAGCGACGAGAGTGATGACAGTAACGGAGGGCGCAGCAACGAACGCGGGGGACGGAGAAGATTTAGCACCGACGGCGACGACAGTAGCAGCAGCGAGAGTAGCAGCGAAGACGACCAAAGTGACGATGGACGTCAACGACGAGGACGACAACGCGGAGTCCGGCGAGTGGCGGCACTCGCAAGCTCACCACGACACCGACGACGCAAGAAGAGTATCAAGGACTTGGAGCTGGCACCGTTCAAGCCTTCTCCGACGGTGTCAGTCTCCACTTGGATTGCGAAGGTCGACTTGGCTCTGGAAGGTGCACGGGTTTCCGGCCGAGGCGATTGGACGGACGCCGAGCTGTACTACATCCTTGGCAACAAGCTTCAGGACAACGCCGCAAGGTGGTGGGTCCAGATGGATAAGGAGTTGCCGGTAACGGAGCGCACATGGACGAAGTTGAAGACGTCGTTGCAGCGTCGGTACGGCGAGCGACCTGACAAGTCTGCAGCAGAATGGCGAGTGAGTCGACGAAGAATGATGCCGAGAGAGACCTACGCCGACTTCGCGGCTGGCCTACGGGATCTCACTGGACAAAACAGGATTAGTGTGCGGGTCTTATTGGCACAGTTTTACCGCAGCGTAGATAAGACTTCGAGACAGCTAGTAAAGCAACGACCGAAGCCGAGAACACTTGAAGAAGCTGTGGACAAGGCGACGGAGATTGATGACCCAATCGACAACGTGGCGCAGGGTATGCATAACATCGGGCAGCCGTGGGCGACTGCTACGAACCCCTATCTGGTCCCCATGGACGGCACAACCGGACAAGTATTGGTGATTCCGGGTGTTGGCGGTGGAGCCAGCGCCGGGAACGATGACACCTTGATGATGAAGCAGGACGGCGAAGACTTAGTCTACTTCACAAATCCACAGGGCGTCTGGAACAAGTACACGGGCACGTGGGACGTTCCAGATGGTCGCACGTGAAATGGGCGTTACAGGAAGCCCACACGGAAAGAACGACGACAGCAGGCGATGACTGGAGCGCAAACTACCGGTAAACGACCGGCTGGCAGAGGAGATCGGAAAGCTAAGACGATGATGGTACGAACACCACCCGAGTCCAGCGACGAATCGGAAGCAGGGGCTGAACCTCTCCCGCCGCCGAAACGCAGACGGAAGGAGGCGCCCATCTGGCAAGTGAAACTAGTAGAAGCTCGGACGGAGAATACGGACGGAAGAGTAGACAGGCGACCGGGCGAGGTGAACAGGTGCTATGCGTGCGGCCAGGCTGGCCACTTCGCCAAGGAGTGCACCGATTCGGCTGCCAAGGCTCGAAACGACACGTATCTCACGGGACGTGAATCGAAGGCGAAGACGGCGGAAAACGGAGAGCGGACGCAGTAGGGGAATTACTGTGTCCGAG
>NW_003303729.1:1382503-1406321 GCF_000142945.1 Phytophthora infestans T30-4
TGCTCAACGACGAGAGCGGTGCGCGCAGGTGCGTTTTGGGCAACGGGCGCAGGACGATAAAGTGACGAGCATTGAGGTTGAAGACGCATTAGTGGCGGCCGACGATGGTCTGCCTACAGCACGGATGGACGTGAGCGGGGCCCGTTACGAAGTCAAGCTGGATAGCGGTGCTAGATACTCTGTGGTTGGTACGGCATGGATCGAGCGTGGAGATCGAGTTCGTGGAAGGAATCGGTGGATTTCTCCTAGATGTCATCGGTGTATGGAGGTTCGAGATGCGCAATGCATTTGGTCAGATAGTACAAGTGGAGGCGTGCATTATCGAGGGCTGCACTGACGAGTTCCTCATCGGTGTAGACTTCACGAAGAGACATAAAGCTAACATGGATTTCGAACAGCACGAGATCAGATACTACGAGCGCAAGCAACTGGTGGTGATTCCGTTTAGAACGAATGGTGTTGATGGGACGCCCACGGTAGCGACGGTGAGACTAGTTCGACGCGCGCGAATAGTAAGGAACGCAGTTACACCGGTGGAGATCTCGGTTGCTGCAACGGACGGTGAAGAAGGCATCTTCGTGCCAAATGACGCGTGCGGTGCAGTGCTGTTGGCTGCGACCGTGACGACTGTGAAGAACGGCAAGGCGTTGGTCCCTGCGATCAACATGCGTGGTGACAAGACGAAGCTGCCGAGTAAGAAATAATTAGGCAAGTGGGTACCGCTTGACACGGACCTAAACGTACTAAAGCTGAACGGCGAACTGAGGCATGAACGGCTGGGCGAATGGTTGGAGACGCTTGGTGACGCGGCGACTCCACTGGATAACGAGAACGAAGCGGATATACGAACGGACGAGAATTATGAACGTGTATTAGTGTTAAAACTTCTACGAGCATATCGGAATGTAACGACGAGCGCGGGCGATTGCCCACCGGTGACGAAGCTGGACGTGCATCATCATATTGACACCGGAAGCAGCGCGCCAATCATGCTCAAAAGACGACGGCAAGCTCAGGGCGAAGACGCCATTGTAGAAGACAACGTGGATAAGATGTTGGGAACAGGAGTGATTGAAGAAGGCAACGGAGCCTGGGTCTTCCCCGTTGTTGTCCTTGTTCGTAAAAAGGACGGAGAAGTCAGATTTTGCATTGATTACCGCGCTCTAAATAAGGTGACTAAACGTGACGTCTACCCTCTACCCCGAATCGATGAAACGCTGGAAGCGCTCGGTGGTTCGCTGCTGTTTACGACACTGGATCTTCGCTCCGGCTACTGGCCAATAGGAGTGGCGCCGGAAGATCAAGATAAGACGGCATTTACGACTAAACAAGGGCTTTACACGTTTAAACGCATGCCCTTTGGTCTTATGAATGCGCCTTCGACTTTTCAACGGATGATGAACAGAGTGCTACGTGGCCTGACGTGGACTTCATGTCTAGTGTACCTGATATTGTGGTATACACTCGAGGTGGAATCGAGAGACATCTAGTGCAATTGGCTACTGTACTAGAACAACTATCGACAGCCGGGCTCACGCTTAAACTCAAGAAGTGCGTGTTTGCGGCGCGTTCGATGGAGTACCTTGGACACGAGCTCAGCAACGACGGTGTTCGGCCAGTAGAGCGGTTGATCACGGCGGTCTCGGAGTTCCCGACGCCCAAGGACCCAGTAGAGGTCAAGAGGTTCGTACACCTCGCTGGCTACTACAGGAGATTTATCAAGGCCTTCGGATCTATAATGGCCCCGATGACTCGACTACTCCAGAAAGATACCGAATGGCAGTGGACGGAGGAGCAACAGCTCGCGTTCGAACGAGTGAAGGCGGCACTGACCACGAAACCGCTGCTTATCTACCCTAACTTCGCACTTCCTTTCCGACTTGCGAAAGATGCTAGTAAAGTTGGCTTGGGCGCCTGCCTGATGCAAGATCAGGGCAAAGACTGGGCAACCCATTGCATTCGCTAGTAAGGTGAACAGCACAGCAGAGTCGAACTACTCTATCACCGAGCTCGAGTGCTTGGCGGTGGTCTGGTCGATTAAGCTATTTCGACCTTATTTGTATGGGCGTGTGTTCGAGATCGTCACGGACCATTCTGCACTAAAATGGTTGATGACGCGCCCGAATTTAGCAGGGAGGTTGCACAGATGGTCATTAACCCTACAAGAATACGAGTTTACTATCGCGTACCGACCGGGTGCCACGAACGCTGTGGCCGACGCTCTCTCGCGTGCGCCAGCGGCAGTATTAGCAGCAGTAGGAAGACGACCATTACCGGCGGTGACTAGGACGGCAGAGACAAACGGTGCGGACGACGACAAGCACGGAGACAGCGACGAGGAGCTGGCGATTTAAGTGCACGCGACGGAGAGTGACACGGCGCAGGAGGTACCGGACGACACGAACTGGATGGATCCTGTGACGACTACGGCGGCTGCAGATACGGACGAAACGGCGGTAACGACGCACAGGACGGATGCGAGTGACGGAGTGCCCATGACGACGAAGAAACGACGCAGAACGTCGACGGTGGTGACACCAGTACCACAGCGACGCAGTGGAAGACTAGCAGCGCGCACGGCAAGTACGGTGCCACGCAGTGACACGGATTTGTACGCGACGGGGCCGCGAGAAGTGACAACGACGGCAGTACAACCAGGAGACCCAGCCACGCGACGGGTTACGTGGGCGGAACAGCTGTGCGAGTACCAGGACGCGCGAGACGCGACGGAGAGTGCGCAGAGCGTACGCAAGATGAGTTTACCGAACGAAGTCGACAGTACGGAGAATGCGTGCAGTGAGAATACGGAGACGGCGTCGACTGCAACGAAGACGGCTACGCAGAAACCGACAATGCGGGAGCGAACGACGACAACGAGTGCGAGAGCACGAGATGTGGTGGAAGACGACGAAGAGCTGGTTCCGATCGAACCGACGCTTCAAGTGACGGACGACGAGATCGGGCATGTACAGAAGCGCAGCCAGTTTGTACGGAAGCTGGTGACGGACGGTGTCTACAAAGGCATGAAGGTCGAGACGACATATGGCCTCGTGACTATCAACACGAAACACGGACGGCGAGTAGTATTATCACTCGCGCTGTGGGCGGTAGTATTTAAGGAATTACACGGCTCGGTATGGGCTGGACATCTACGCGGACCGCACACCTACGGTCGAGTAGCGCAGTTGTATTGGTGGCCACGACTGCAAGCTGAAGTGAAACACTGGGTACGAGGTTGCCCAGAGTGTGGAAGTCGCAAAGCGAGACCGAGAGAAGTCATCCCACCCATGCGGAGCATTCGAGGAGAAGACGTAGGCGATCGCTGGGTGCTGGACATCGCTGGACCATTCCCGGTGGCAGGTGGCGGCGAACGGTTCGTAATAGCGGCGTTGGAATACGTGACACGGTACGCAGTGGCGCGAAGTGTAACGCAACACACGGCAGAGAACGTCGCGATGTTTATTATGAACGACATCGTACTACGATTTGGCGCCTTTAGAGAGTTGTTTACTGACGGAGCACCCGAGCTGACTGGCAAGGTTATAGAGCAGCTCGTGGAACTGCTGCAAGCGAAACAAGTGAATCCGGTGCCTTATCGGCCACAACCGATAGGACTTGTCGCGCGATTTCATCGAACGTGGAAGGACTGTGTGTCCACGTTCATGACGGACGAGAAACAGGATGACTGGAGTCAGTGGGTGCAGTTTGCGGTGTACGCGTACAACTCCGCGAGACACACGACTGTGGCTTTGACGCCGAACGAGTTGATGATGAGGCGACGGCTACGGCCACCCAACGAATTGATTCGACGGATGGAGCGCACGGAGGCAGGTGATCTGATGGAGCACCATCAACGATTGGTACGAGCATTGACACGGAGCCACGAAAGTGCAGAACAAGCCCGACGCAATGAGCAGGAGCGCCAAGCTCGTTACTACAACCGACGGACACGACAGGGACGGACGGTTAGTGTTGGCGACCGAGTGTGGGTGTTCAACCCGCCTCGAAGACAGAAGGCGACGAAATTTGTCCACCAGTGGATGGGCCCCATGCGCATTGTAGAGCCAGCAGGATATGAAAATTGGCTGCTGGAGCACGAAGACAAGGTTGGACCGCCGGGGACGATAATAGCCCACACGTCGTTTCTAGTGAGCTATCATTATCCGACGGCCCTTCTTCCGCAGCAGGCGGACGACTTGGTGGAGCACTTGGACGATGAAGATCAGAGGGCGACGAGGAACGATGTCGAGGCGAAACGAGCGGCTGTACGAGCAGCGGCGGCACCTCGCAAACGAACAGCGACAACAGGAGCGAAGCGAAGACGACCTGAAGCAACAGCGAGAACGAACGCAGCCGGAACCTCGAACGATGGACTGGTGGAGCTACGGCGACGAAGACGACGCAACCGAGTTGGGCAGTACCCACTCGAGTACGAGCTACGGCCGACTGGCGAGCGGCCATGGTGGAGAAATGATGACGAACGACTTTGGACGACCAAGGACGGACGACCGGAAGCCCGGTGGGTCTCAGTCAATGAGTACGACGCACTGCAGCGCGCCGGACGGGTCGTAAAAAACCCGTGGAATGAGGAAGTCGTGTAATAGGTAGAGACGCACGGTATACGACGACGATGACGGCCAGTACGAACTGGTCCACGACAGAAGGAACAACGCGAGGACGGGAGCTGGAGCTGACGTGGTTGCAGCACGTCTGGCAGCCTGGCCTGCGGAGATGGACGAATACGATGGCCAATAGCGGCCAAGGAGACGACGCAGCAGAGTGGAGCCCAGCGAGCAGTTGCTGGCGTGCGTCGTAGAGCAGCTGGCACCCGCAGTCACGAGGTTTCACAGATCCACACGGACCTTAAGGGCTCACACTTTCGAATCGGCGGTGCAAGACGCAACTGAAGCGAACGAACGTACTTACGAACAAGTGCACTCGCCACAGCTGGCGGAAACGAACAAAGGACTGAGGTCGCTCGAAGACGCCTGTAGCGTGGACAGCGAGCCTCGACACAGAAGAACGAACGACTGTTGACGGACCCGCCGCTCGGGTCCCGAAAACGAACAAAGGACTGAGGTCGCTTAAAGACGCCTGTAGCGTGGATAGCGAGCCTCGACACAGAAGAACAAACGACTGTTGACCGACCCGCTCCTCGGGTCCCGATAACGACCAAACGACTGAGTATGCCCGAAGACGCCTGCAGCGTGGACGGCGAGCCTCGACACAGAACGAACGACAGCATCGGTGGACGCATCGAGGCTGGCGAACGCGCGGACGAGTGGACGGCGGTCACGGACAGAGTGTGCGTGGTGGTTGCAACGGCGAAGTGAGCCTGGGCACAGCACGACAGTGGTTGTGCGCGCTGACGGAAGGGCTGCGTTGAAGCAGGACGAGCGCCTGCGGCGTAAGGTCCGAGTGGCTAAGTTAGCGACGGCCTAGACTCTGGTGGAGTCGTTGTGGCAGCGGCGTGCAGGAGGACGTGGACGTGAGAAGCTCGTTCGTTAACGAACGAAATAGGAACGAAACAGAAACGCAAATTAATAAATAGGTCGTGTTGTCTTAGAGGCACACTACCGGCGCGGGCGATAAGTTATCGACCGTCTGCCTGCGAGTCTTGGACGTAATCGGTACTGGGCGACCAAAGCCCCGTAGCTGGGTTCAAGAAGCTATCGCAAGTTGCTGGATTTTAAAATTGCTGGCTTAGCTGTAGGATGTCAAAAACTGCACGAACACAGGTTTCGAGCTGCGAATACTTGTTGTTGCTTTTGTTTTGACAACTCAAATAGAATTGAGCTACAAATGCTGTGTGATTCTCTAACCATTTGCTAGAGGTGGTTACAGGATCAGACGACCTTAGTTACTTTAGTCCTCACAAACATTTGTTGTGTCGGGCTCAATTGCTGTCCACCCAGCGTTTAGCTGACCTCCCAGTATTTTATATTAATACAGTACATGTACAATACTCGTGATACTGTGCAATAAGATCCGTAATCCTGACCCTCATTGCTGTACGTTGCAGTTCAACAGGGACGGCACGCCGTCCACTGTATGGGTCTCCCCGTCTAGTTCTCATTCGTGGCACTTGAGACAAGTGCGAGTGTTGCATAGGAATTCCCCTGTCTCTTTTTCATTCGTTACTAGTTGAAATGCTGCCAGATTCTGGCCCAGAAACCATGCGCTTATTTTATTTAGAGTACAAAGCCGTGCGTCAGCTCTTGATTTGAATTCCGTTTGTTTTAGTGCAAACTCTTGGTCGTTTAACCTGGTGCAAATATCGACTACCTTGATAATCTTTTCCTCGAAAAAATCTCTTGATAACCTTTATAGTATCCAAAAAAATTCAAGAAAATGAAATTGGCTTTTCCTAAGTAAACCCTCTCATCGCTGATATAATGCCAGATGTTAAGTCCATATCAGTTTACCGGCAGGTTTTGAAGATTGACTACACGTAAATTGGTAGTCCGATTTTGCTGCAAGTACATGCACGGCATACATGTCGAATTTGATTCCTTGTAGGTACGTCGTTTTTTTCACAAAAAAATCTAAATACACGAAGGGCGCAAGGAGGTCGATTGCTAAGAGCCAGTAGTACGCCGTTGTAGCTTCTTCCCTACCAGTTTTCATTACAAATCCAGATTGCATCTTCCATGCTCTTCAACTTGTCTTACTACAGTACCAGCAGTTGTCGTACTACAGTGCTCCAGCACGTAGTACGGCTCTGTCTTCGTCAGACACCTCATTCTGCAATCTGCTCGCACTCTCTCATTTCGAGAACAAGCTCTCTAGTGTCCTAGCTGTTGACCCAAGCGACAACAAAAATACGCCTCACGTGCATCCTTGCCGTGCTAGTCGCGGTCACTTTCCACGCCACTGGTAATGTGAATTTTGCGGTTGCGGGCAAAGCTTCGAATGAATATGGTGTTGATATGATCATCACGACCGACGTGCATGACCCGCGTTTACTGCGTGTCGGAAACGACGAAGGCGAGATCGTGGAAGAGAGAACCAAAGGCTTCAAAGAAAAATTGAAAGCTGTAGTGGAAAAAATCACGCCAAGAAAAGCTTGGACAAACTCAAGGAGACTGTCGTAACAACACCCGATTGGGTGAAGATTGTAAAGCACAAGACCGATGAGGCAAAGCGACTGGGTTTCGAATAGAGCAAAATAAACTCGTGGTGGGACACCGACTGGCTGGTATGTTTGGTGCCAGGTAACCAAGTGTGAAGGAAAAGCGTGTCAAGGTTCGACCTGCAGTGTGATGTGATTCGCTTAGCCAGTTACCATCGCAAACATTGATGCGACGTTGCTTGCTTTACTTTTCTAGCTTCAGTTTTATCGTAGGATTGGGGGGCCACTGCATTGTGTGTTATATGACGGATAGTTCAAGAAGTTGCGCGGTGCACGAAACCGCTCTGAAATGTTATTGTGGTTTAATTTAATCAACCACTGTCTGATATGGAAGTAGTTTATACTGTTAGCTATTAGTGGTCACTTCAAACATGTTAGTTTTCAAAAGTGAATCATTAGCGCAATCTAGCTCGCCCGTAGTTATTGTCCTTCTTCATTTAAGTTTCTGTGTAAACCCTGTTAAAACTTTATGAGGTGTGCGACTTGTCGTTAAAAAGGATGTGTCCATAGACGAAAACAAGCAACGACCAAATATTCATTTGCCTGCACGCACATACATCTTCATCTTACCAAACTATTTTACAGCGCTCCGCCTCCTATTTTTCATGTTCTTGAAGGCTGCTGATCCTTCTGCTAAACAGGTGCATGCCCATTGGGTACTGTGCCATTAACTTAGCTGTGACAAGCAAGACTGCATTCAAGGATCTTCGACCTTTAAAAAAATAATTGTGACGGGTTCACAAAGCACCTAGTGCTAGAGGAAATTATGCGCTAAAGGAAATTAGCTTCTGAGAGTATACAAACGATCCGTGAACGGCAGCTCACAGGTCCCCTGAGCGAAGTGACCAATTTAAGGTAAGTTATAAACGAGATACCGGTATATTTAAAGGTAGACTAAGCTTGAGTTAATTTACAAACTATAAGTCACCTATAGAAAAGCAATGTCATCAGCCAATGGTTGGCCTCGGACGACCCTGTTACCATGTACCAGATATCCCGAAGTATGACGTGTCACCCTTCATGTAACTAGAGGTACACTTGGAGCTACGTACCCTGCTACATCTTTTTCCACTTAGGTTCGATTTACGAAATAAACAGAATAAAGAATTGTACGTCACAAACTTTCATTATCAAAGTCGAAATACATCGGCTTGGTTGCGCGAGCGCTCACTTCACAGTTTGAGCCTCGAGCAGCGGTTGAGCGCCTTCTTCTTGAACTCCACATCGACCGTTTTCATACCCCATGACACTGCAAAAAGCGGTGCGAAGCCATGCTCCAAGGCTCCTGCAGGAAATACGCAAGCCAAGAGCGCTAAGCCTCACGGCAAGGACTCTGCACACCAGGAGGCTACTAAGGTGGCCCTGAAGGCGATCGGCTCAGCGCGGCTGTGAGCAAGCATGCGAGAAAGCGCCGCATCCCGTCACCTTCGGTCTCCCCAAACAACCGTCCAAATTCTCGGTTCGACGAATGTGAGTTCAACTCGGGCAGTGAGGACGAGGCCAAGAGCGGGAGCACTCACCATGCTCCTGTGAACTCCGTGGGAGGGCACACCCCAGTGACTAGCGAGAGCAATGACGACAGCGTGCAGTCGCTACCTAGTGATCACGGTGATCACAGTACCACTACGTCTTTGGGCTCTGAGCGTCCTGCCATCAAGGCTAAGGACACTCCCATAGCTAGCGACGACGAAGAGGAGAAACCTCGCAAACATCTCTCGCTTGCCGAGGGTCTTGCGCGAGCTAAGGCCACTCAGGCCGAGGGCGCCAAACCCTCTGAGAAGCGTACAGCTTTGAAGTCTTCACTCCATGAGGAGAAGGAGACAGGGTACTTCTATCGGAACATCTTTGGTTCCTTCGGATGAAGAGAACGAAATGGAGAAGGATGAGGAAAAGGGTGCGTTTCCAGATCCCTGGAAGATCACTGTGGTGTAGTAGAACACACAAATACCGTCAGATATGGATTCCTTACACAAACCACAACAAATCGCCGAGCTAGGTCGGCGGTTGTATGGCCTGCGCAGAGGGTGTCCCCTCGCGGGTCGGCCCTTCCGGGACAGACGCGTGGCTCGCTTCCACTCGGTTCCGACTAACCAAGTCAAGCACTTCCGAGGCTCCACCGAGTTTGGTTCGGATGAGCTCGTTCACAAACCCTGTGCTCTCCACTAAATCATGGATGACGGCGCGCGAGCGCTTTTACAGGTCACCGATCGCAGAGGCTACTCAGCTAGAGGTGTTTCGGCACCCGGGCCATCCGACGTACCGGCCCGCTGAGTATGCGGGGCTTTCTTTCGCGCGTAGCGAGACTTTGTCCTACCCAAACCGACCTAATCTCTTGGCGCTACCAGTCAATACCATACAAGCTATGCCTCTCGGGTATCAACGGCAGACATAATCCATCCCTATGCAGGGACTTACCGGAAAAGTGTACACGTGACTTGGACTAGAAAAATTCTGCTATGTTATCTTCCGGGAGCCTTTTCGGCTCCCCCTATTTAATCCTATGCTTCTTATAAAATGTAGTCGTTTCGGATTTCTACCGACTCTTACGCTGGGTTCAGGCGACCGTTAAGCTCAGCGACTATCCGGATAGCATCATCTGGACAGATCGCTGAGTACTTACCATGATTCTTTGCTCCTAAGATCTGGGTATCATATCCGAAGAAGCTAAAGTGTAGGGATCCCTACACCACAACTTCCCCGGTTATGATACGAGCCGAACTGGTGAGCGACTTAATCCTTCATTGGATCTGCCACCGTTGGTCCATACTTGGCTGATGTCATCTCGCGGCTCTTCACCACCTTCTTCGGTACGTTTGTTGCTTCCGCTGTCGCTCACTTGGCAGCTCCTTACTCTCGCATGTCACTTCAGCACAATTCGCGGCACAATCCGTCTCTTCCAGCTCTATGTCGGGGTGAAGGCGCGCCAGCTGAGTCGATAGCTCGACCCGTCGGTACTCGTGGGGAAGCGACCGGCATGAATATGGGTTGGTCGACCAGACAGCTTTCCATGAGTCTGACGCGGAGTCGGCGGAGTCACTTCGCGCGCGCGCTCCTGGTCCACCGAGCTTGCCGGGCGACTCCACTTCGGGCGCCGACCGTCAGTCAAGCTCGGCTGCTCCAGTGAGTCTTGACTCTCTCATGACCAGGGTTACTGAGCAAGGATACGAGCGGCGAGAAGAATTGACCTTCTTGGCGAGGCGCATGGCCTACGGATTCACTCGTCTCGCGGAGCCTTCTGATCCCGTGCAGCGGCGAGCGATCCTGTAGGCTTCTTCCGCGGGGGAACTATTGGACAGCTTGAAAGGCAGCTACCCCGCTCTTGATTATCCCCAGATCATTGGTGATCTCAGGGCCGACAATCAAGCTGTTCAAGAAGCGAACCGCGCATTGACTCGGCGATTGGACACTCTTGCCCTCATCAATGTTGACTTTTTCACTCAGCTCTCATGGGCGCGACAACAGGTGTCTCGATTGAAGGCTGTTGCCACGCAGTCGGCTAATATCATTGCTTCACTGCGAAAAGCTGTAGCCCTGAGTGAAGCGAAACTTGCTCGGGCTATCGAAGCTGAGCAAGACAAGGTTGAAGCTGCGTTGAGTCAGGCCCAGCTCCATCATCAGCAAGTCTTGGATCGAGATGCCGACATCGCAGTCCTCCTCCGATCTATTTCCGAGAGGGGTGCGGCGTTTGTTACTCTCCAAGGCATTAATTCTAAGCATTTCGCGCAGCTGCAGGAATCGGTGCAGCTGTACAGCTCAACGGGCACCCAACCCTTGCCACACGCTCTGTTGGTGATCGCTGAGCAGCGGTCAGTGATCTTGCGGAAGAAGCGGCTCATTCGTCGGAACGGCGTCATTCCAATGCACGAACCTCACAAGGCTGCTGCTGCTGGCGCCAGTTTGGAGGTTCCTGGACTTGATCTGTCCGATCTTCGTCTTAACACTCGGCTGTGTCGCGTTTTGGAGTCTCGCTTTCCTGAAGTTTTCCGCATTCCAGCTGGCGAAACTCGGCGGATGGAGTTGATCGTCCAGCCTCGCCAAGATGCCTCAGTGACGGGTTCTGCTGCTAGTCCTAATGTAGCTCCTCCAGCGGGTTCGGCTTCTTCTGCGACCCCTTCGGCGGCAGCTCCTGTCAGCTCAGCGACGGCTACGAATCAACCCGAGCCGACCCTCGCCCAGCTTTATCGTACTCCGTTGGCGGACTTGACGTCGACGCAGCGGCTTCGGCGCTATGCCAGTCCCAAGTCTCCAACTGCTGCAGATCTTCCTCACCGTTCGCCGGACTCGCATCCGCCTCAGCAGTACGCTTGTCCACTTTCCGGGAAGGAGGGCCCGAGGCTATCAGTGCCATTTTGCGTTCGAGTTCTCCTCAAGCTACCGTGTCCGATGGAGGGAAACCCCGCTCTGGTAAATCTCGTCGTCGGACTCGGCGGAAAAAGGTTCGTCACCTCCAGTTGAGTTCTGCTACACAGCGAGCTGTCTCAGCTCACTCTGAAGACGACGATGAAGCTTCGAGCGAAGCTGAGTACGAGTTTGAGATGCCCGAGCCTGCCGACGACACCGCTCCTGCGTTTAATTCGACGACTTCGGTGGGTTCTTCGTCTTTTGGTTCTTTGTCGACGTCGTCAGTCGTGGCTATCCAATCATCGTTGGTGTCCTCTTCTGACGTCATGACTTCACTACCAGTCCCGGCTACGAGCGTTTGTGCCCCAGGTTCGACCTCACCTATCTCAGCTGAGTTGCCCCTGTCAAGTGTGCCGCTCAGCATCGTCTCAATGGAAGTTGAGCTCTCCCGGTCGTCATCTGGTCCTCGGTCTTCTCGCGTCTCTCCCTCTCAGGGCATTAGCGAATTCACTACACCGGCTGACCTAGTGACTCCGGCCGTGAGTGTCCTCAGACCGTCTTTCCCTACGAGCTCGGTTGTGTAGACGTCCCCGTCTAGGCGCCTCATCCGGAGATCTCCTGCGACTGCTCGCACTGTGATTGCCCAGCTGCTTGAGGACCTTGACGCATCTGATGACGAGGTCTTGGGGCCCGACGACGGTTCTGCACCGCCCGCCTGCTCGACTAATCTTGCCGCTAGGTCACTCTCGGATCTCATTTCTTTATCCGAGAACTCCGCGGGTAGTCATTCAGGTTCCGACTCGGCGGTCGAAGATGCTCGTCGTTCTGTCAAGGCGAGAAGCCTTCATGCGGCAATCTTCGGCTCTGACGACGAGATGAGTGATGAGTCCTTACTACCGAGTGATCGTCACTCTACAGGACATTTATCGATGGATTCTGGTGACGGAACGGCGCCTTCTACCACGGCGGCGGCTTCGGGGAAGCAGCAACGTCGCAAGCGTCGTGCCTTGTCCAGTCCTACCGGTCATCGGTCGAAGCTATCCAAGAAACACAAGAAGCACAAGAATCATCACAGGAAGCATCGGCACCACAAGCATCGGCGGCTTGCGTCAACCCCTTACCTGGCTCCTGTCCAATCTCTTTCGGCTGCTCCTTCGCCGAGTGTGCTTCCGGTAACATCAGTTCCATCTCAGCTGAGTTCGACTGCATCACAGCCGACTTCGGTCACTCTGCCAAGCGCTCTTACACTCCCGCTGGCGATGTTACGGACCCGGGCCTCGCAAGCGGTTTTCAAGGATTGTCGTTTGACTCTTAACATGGCTCAACTCCGCGGGGTGCCATTTAGTCATTTCGGCTCAGCCCGTTGTTGGAATGCATTATTGGATACACTGAGCGGAGGGGTGCAGCTGGAGCTCGTAGGTGGCAAGGGTCGCGTGCCACCCACGCCGTGTTCCCTTGACGGCATACGAGCTTTTATGGCTGTCGTTGATCTGAGTCATCCTTGTCAGCGTCTCAGGCGGGCGCTCCCCGAGCTTCCTTTCTTCTTTTCTCCATGAGAGCTAGAGGAGGCTCGGCGGTGCTTGGCTTCTCAGACCCGACCTCGAACCTTGATGCAAGTTCTTGGGCATATGCGGGTGAAGCTTCGTGGCGACAGTCTTTTGGACTCGGCGGAGAGGCCTATCAAGACAGATGACCAAATGACTCGTTACTTTGTTGCTCTCTACGAGCGTCGCCATTGGATCGTCGAGTCAAGGGTTTTCATGGGTCTCCATCCCGACGCCAACCCGACTGTCACGCCTGGTTAGCTTGCTGAAGTGTATGAGCTGTGGCTGATGTACAAGCGCGAGCGCAAACGCCGTAGTGATCCTTGGTCGTCGCTGTCTACGACCAGCTTTACTCGGCGGTCACCCAGAAGCTCGGCGGTGAACCTGCTCCTCTTGCAGATGCTGAGGTTTTTTTCGATCCGTCCGTCCCCCATTACGCTCCTGCTAACCTTTCGTGGGTTCCATCCGGGAGAGACTGGGTTCAGTGTGCGCACGATGTGAATCTAGCTGAGCCCTGGCTAGCTTGGTGGCTAACCGACCCGGCGGTTCACCCGATTAACACATGCTTCCGCGCTCGGCACGTGGACTTCTTGGTTTTCGCTCCGCGCGGTATGGACCCTCAGGTTGTTGATGACGCGATCGAAGAAGACTTCGATCTTGTCGAACAAGTGCCTCCGGCGTACGCTCAGGGTGCTCCACCTCGGCCGAATCATCAAGGTATCCACAGCTTCGCTGGGTCTTCAAATGGTGAGCTCGGCTCGGATGACGAGGGTGCATCTGATGACGACTCAGCGGACGACGGTTTTTTTTCCAATTTTCGAGGCGCGTCTCCAAGTATTTCTCTGTTCGGCACTCCACACTCGGCTGGAACGGATCCGCCTCAACCCACGTCAGCCGAGTCGAGCTCTGAGGCACCGGCTCCTCTTTCGCCTGCTTCGGCGGCAGTCTCCTTGGCTAGCTCGGCGATGATACATCTTGCCACGGCTGCGGATGATGCATCTCCCCCAGCAGTTTCACAGGTTGCGACGTCTGCTACGTTGCCACGCTCGTCGCGTCCGCGGAACTCTTCCCAGTTGTTTTCGTCGGGATCACCTCTCTTGGAGTCCGGATCGCCTTCTTTTTAATTTTCTTCTTTTTGACTGAGCGTTCCGTAGGTATCGTTCATGACTTCATTATTCAGTATATGTAATTTCGACACAGTAGCATTCCATCTCAACTCGGCCTGCGTCGTCCGCTGAGTTGGTGTAACATTCGGTGCAATAACTGTTAATCCTCATCTGCAACTTGCAGCATTTGCAGACGGTTTTCACGCTTCTTCTGTCGTAGATAGTCAAACAGGAAACCTCCACATGACAAATTCGACAGTGGTTCCCAAGTAGGCTCATCGTAGCCGACCCACTAAACCTTAAACTACGGTTTTGACCGGGACGTACTCGTGGATAATGGTAGCTCGTCGTCGAGGATTGCTTCGACTTCATACTGGTTCATACTTGTGTCTGGCTCCCAGCTATCTTCAGGTAGTAAGTCTTCATTAAAGTCAAATCGCTGAGTCTCGTCGAGGTCGGCGATTAGCCTTGTCTTTGGTCTTCCGCCGAGTTTGGTGACTGCCTTCAGACATGATACATGGACCACTGGGTAGATCCTATATCCACTCTTGTCGGGTATCTCCAATTCATAGGCGAATTCTTCCACCTTCGTCGTCACCCTGGAATGGTCCATTCCATCGATGGACTAACTTCTTGGTCAGTCCCGACTTGACTCGCTCCATAAACAAGCAGACTTGATCTCCTTCTTTGAACAAAGAATTCGGTAGAATTCATCGCCTCGTTCTGCGACTCCATTTTCGTCATGTGCTGTGTTGGAGGATGAATTCTTTCTCCTTCTTGCTCAGTGCTTCGTTGTGCTCTCGAGCTCGTCGTGCTTTCTCTCGCACTGAGAGCTCAGCTGCTAGCTGTAGGAGCAACTTCTTGTTGTATGTTCGCTTCTCGGCGCCACTCGATCGCAACCGCTGAGTTGGCCGAGCGTCCCTTTCAATGTCGTATTGAGCTCGTCATAGCTTTGAGGGTAGACTTGGCATCCCAGCCATGTACCAGATAGAAAGGGGTTTCTCGACGAGTCGAGTCTCTTGAGTTGTTAAAAGCGTGTACCATTTTCTCGGCGTTGTCATCCCAGTCGGTCTGAAGCGGGTCTTCCACGTAGACCCGTAAAGGCTGAACCATTGTCTTGACTGGCCTCTCTTGTTGACCGTTGGCTTGTGGTCGGTAACTCAGCGTAGACCTTGATCTCGACTGCATCATCTCGGAGTACGTTTGGAATACTTCACTCATAAACCTTGGATCTCGGTCGTGCCGTATCAGAGACGGAGCCCCAAACTGCCTGAAGACGCATTCTTCAAGCACCTTGACCACTACGAGTGCTCCGGTGTCATTTATAGCCTTAGCGATAACAAACGCCGTGAAGTGGTCCTGGAACAACAGCAGTGCAGTATTGCCCCGCTAAGTTCGAGGAAGGGGAATCACGAAATCCATTTACACAACTTGGAATGGGTGGTCTGACACCACATTTCCCGGCGAGTAACCTCTCAACTGTGGCTTGCTCTTACTGGTACTGCAGTCTTCGAAGGCTCTAACATGTTTCACCACGTCGGCGTTAAGACCAATCCAGTAGTAGTCGGCTTTGGTCGGTGATAAGTTCTGATGATTCCTTGATACCCCCTTCGATCGAGTTGTGACAGGTATGAAGTATCGCGTCGACCACAGTTCACGGAATCACCAATCTCAACGCGAGGTTCGGCTCGCCGAGTTCACCTTGTCGGCGCGTCTCATCTCGGCGGTATAACAGGCCGTCTTCGCTGCGTACAAAGACTTCTGCGACTTTGCCGGCATTCGGAGCTCGACGATGTGTAAGGACCTCAAATTCACCTCTCAGGCACGCCTTCAGATCGGCCCACCTGGGTTCTTCGTCTTGTGCCTTCACGATTTGTCGTCTCCGCTCAGTCTGTACTGCCATTGGATCAATGTCGTTGGCATTCTGAGCCGTCTGGGCTGACTCCATTTGCGACCCTGTTTCGACAATTGGGGTCGTGTGGTTAGTCCGCCGAGTCGACGCCCTGCTGACTTGTTCGAATTCATCTCCACTGCTTTCAAACGCCGATTCGCCAGGATTTGTTGATATGGCTTCATGATCCTGATTTCCTCCTCTTGTTCTAGCCGAGTCTTTATCCAGCTCATCCTCAAAGTGAACTCGGCGTACTCGGCTACGAGTGACTGCCGTGACAATGGGGGTTTCCACTGAGTTGTCTATGGCGTACCGCTCTTCCGCTACTCGCTTAATCGTTCTCAGCTCTGCTTTCCTACCCGTCCCGATGATTACTCGTCCGGCTTATGCTTCGAGTGCATCTGTAGCGAGATAATCAGCCGCTGCGTTATTGTGTCGCGCTATGTGTCGATACCGGACCGAGTTGAGTCGCTTTGTGATATCCTTGTGTCGTGCTAACTCCACTTGCAACGTCCCCTTCTTGCATGCTATCACCCCCATGGATTGCTGGATTGCAAGCCGGGAGTCTCCCACGATAATTAAGTATGTTATCCCTCGGTCAATCCCCGCCAAGACACCATTGCTCATGCCGGTATACTCAGCGATGTCGACCATGGTGGACGACAGGTAAGCACTCGCAGCGATCTCAACGTCTCAGTTCGAAAGGTGCGATAGAATCCACGAGCAACTTCCATACCCGCCGTACGTAGCTGTCTTCGCTGAGCCATCAAATGACAGTACACATCTCGCGAAGTCGGCTGGCTGGTATTCGATCGTATTGCAGCTTCGGGTCCATTCTAACTGTCGCCAAGTTCTTGTAGGGAGGCGCAAGATGCTTCAAGAAATTGTCGAGTCCGATAAACGGGGTTATCGACGACTGGAGCTACTGGGCGAAGTCTACGTCTCGTTCACGTACTCGCTTAACCTTCAATACGTAGGGCGACAACATAACTGCGAAACTTACTGCGCGGTCGTACAGCGATCTTACTTGAACACCCATTCCAGCGTTGAGAAACGGGTGTAGACGTGTAGCGTCTTCCCCGCCAAGAGAGTATAGCACACTTTCAGTACTTGTAACAGCGCGACCACTTCTTTCTCAGCGGGATGATAGCCGATTTCCTACTCCTTTAGTACGCGCCCGCAGAAGCGAACTGGGTGCAGCTTGTCGTCGTGCGGCTGCATCATAATACTGCTCAGTGCCCAGTCATTACACAACATTATGTGGACTTCTTTCGCCGAGTCGAAATGGCGAAGAATTGGAGCTTCTGCTTCCCGTTTTTGAGCTCGGCGAATGACGCTTTTGCTGACGTCAAGTCACCCCCAGAACCAAAGTCCGTGTCCTTTAGTTGATAGAGTATCGCTCCATAAACAGCCAAGTTCTAGATGAATCGGCCGTAATAGTTAAGTGCGCTGAGGAAGGCTTGCGTCAGCTGACTCTTCGTTGAATCACTGACTCCGCCGAGCTCGACTCGCCGAGTTTCCGACTCGGCTTCAGCAATAGTCATCCGTTCGGCAAACAACTGCCATCCTCCCTTTGGTTGAACGTATCCCCATAGAGCGTTGTTGATCAGCCGCTGGTAAATCATAGGCGCATTCTTCAATCCAAACGGCATTCGTAACCATTCAAAGTGTCCAAGTGCACAGACGAACGCTGAGATCTGCCGAGCTCGGCGTGTCATCAAGACTGCCCAAAATCGACTCGCAGCATCGAGCAAGCAAAACCACAAGTAACTCTCCAATTCGGTAAGCAGGTCATCAACCAGTGGCATAGCGTATTCCATTGGCGTCGTAACCGGATTAACCAGTTTATAGTCAATGCATAGCCGAATATCCACACTTTTTTTCTTGAGCACTATCACCACCGGAGAGGCCCAAGGGCTGCCCGAGAACGATATCAACCCAGCTCGAAGTAGCCCTTTCAACAACTCTTAAAGTTTGCTCAAGTGGCGGAGAGGTATCCGCCGAGCTTTCTGCTTAATGGGTGCGTGGCCTTGAACGTCGATGTCGCACAATGCTCCGTACGCTGGAGGCGGCAGGGCATTACCACTTGAAATCATTATCCCTTCGTGCTTTTGTAGCTCTGCCACCAGTTTAGCCGACTGTGCTGGCGTATGACTACTCGACTTGATGTTTGGAGCGCCATAGTCGAGTTCGGTAGGCTCAACTTCAGTGAGGTCGGGTAGGAAAGCCAGCTCGTGAGCGTAGTCCGTCAATTCCAGATCTGTCCCACTACGTTTAAAGGCGTTGGTCATACCATCGTCAACATCCTCCTCCTGCTCGTCTTCGGTCGCAGCAATAGCCAAGTAGTGTTGTCTTAGGGTTTCAGTTGGGTCCCTCGACGAGTTCCATTCATCAGCTTTAGCTTGTCCTAAGCCGTAGTCAATTCCGCCGGGGTCGAAAACCGTCGCCGCTGAGTTCGTTACTCCGACCTCAGCGATAGAACCTTCCAACAGTGGTACCTCTGGTAAATCATAGTTGTCATCTGCGCCAGGGCCCGTATTCGCTGAGTTCACTGCGATGGCCGATTTGACTCCTGCGTGTTCAAACTTGTCTCCGAGGTAGATGGTATCATCGTCATGCCGTCTAACCACTTCCGAACCGGTTTCAGCCTCCATAGTCTCCAACGCTGAGTCCGCCGTAGCTGGGTCGTCGTTCGGATTTATTCCTTCAGGTAGTAATATCTCTCGACTATCATAGTCCTTGGTCGCGTCGGAGTGCTCATTCGCTGAGTTGGTTGTGACGGCGGAACTAACTTCCGTGCGTGCAAACGCGTCTTCTGTATAGCTGACATCCTGAAGACATGCTGTGACCACGTCCGAGACACTCTCAGTGTTTAGATCTCCTGACGCAGAGTCCACCGCCGTTGAATGGATAATGCAGGCTTTTGGCGTACCCATCGCTAATTTCACCTCGGCTGCAGAACTTAACCCATCGACTCCAGACTCGGATCGTGCCTCATCTTCATCACTGTTGCTACTGGTATTCACCATCCAGCTCGGTCCTTCACTGTTAGCCTCAACACCTCTCGGAAGTAATACCTCCAGCTTGAAATTTTTAGTCGTCACGCTCGTGCTGTACCGCCGAGTCTGCTGCGACGGCAGGAATGGCGCCCTCGTCTTCAAACTTGGACAGCTGATAGGAGACATCTTGGCCATCGTGTAGCACCGGCGTACGATCCGCTCGGACGTCTTCCAGCTTGAACGCTGAGTTTATAGCCGGGTCACCCCTTGTCACCCCTGAAGTCGATATGGCGTTGGCGTTACCGCGACGCCTCTCGTCTTCGTCGGCTTCTATATCAGCTTCGATCCTTCTCCAGCGTTCGGCGCATGTGAATTCGGGTCCATTTCCCCCTGGAGGGGGTGTTTCTCCACCGCCGTCGGAGTTGGGTATTTTCGTCTTTACACAGCTGGCGGTTGGTGTGACAGCCAGTCCTCGTACAGTCGTTGTTCCTTCTGCAGCAAAGCTTTGTCCATCGCTAACTCAAATGCTAATATCTGCCAGTCTCGGTATTTCGCCGAGCTCACGCGGACATACCCCTCATTGGCTAGTACTCTGTGTGGTTGCCATTTGATCACATAAACGTGAGGTATACCAGACGGACATGGGTCGTACGTTTGTAATTAGGACATGGGTTGGTCTTCCTCGGCGATTAAAAACAACCGTTGGAATCCAAATCTTCGTCCGCCGCACCCCACAAGTCATGCGCCGACTCACTGGGTTGCCGCCTGGGCATTTGAACTCAGCGGACATTCGACTTTTGATTGTTAACCCGTCTGGTGGCCCACATGGGACATTTGGTCCGAACTCGGTCTTTGTCGGCGCATTACTTGATCGGATGACCATCTCATCGAGTAGCTTGACTGACATGTTGTACAAATCCAGACGGTTCCCAGCTGGGATCATGAAGTCAGTGCCGAGAATCAAATCGACTCTGGCATGGTGAGGCATTATCCACACCTCAAACTCGTTTACCACTTCCCAGCCGAGTGTCACCTTCACAACTGCTCGTGACGTTGTCACCACTCTGTCTTTACTTATTCCTTGTGTGTCAATCCGCTGGCCACTCTCTTGAGACGTAGTTTCTTCGCGAAGTACTCACTAATCGCCGAGACATTTGCTTCGGTGTCCAATAGTATCTTGGTCCTTCGGTCCTTCACTGACCCCATACGAGAGTCTCATTTTAACTCGGCGAACATACGTCTGTGCTAGCCACCATCCCAGCCGCTCTCCCGGAAGCAGCTTAATGATTCTGGTTCGATGCACAGCCTGGTCTGACGGCCGAGCTACACTTGCAATCGCTCGGTAGTTATCATCTAACTCACCGAGTTAACGCTCAATTCCGTCGATTTCACACATCCAATTGCCACGTCGCTTCGTTCTTCGGACCGTCCTGCTTCGCCTACGAAGGCAAACAAGAAGTTCGCCTCAACTGCAGGTTCAGCTGACTGTGGCAGCTCGGCATATTCCAACCCAGTCAGTGTAGGCGGGCCGCCGAGTTTATATCACTCGGCGTGTAAAGGTTTTGCAGGTCTTCTGGCATTTGCGACTTGTCGATAGCGTTCTCCAAAACGCAGCCAGCTTCTCGTATTGACGAAACAGTTCGCACTGGCCTCTTTCATGGACTTGTCTGCGGTATTTGCAATGCCGCCGACAGTAGTGAGCAGAGTGCCCCGTTCTTCCACAAGCTGCACAAGGTCCACGCTGTGAGCTGTCGCGTGATCCATCGCCACGGGATCGACTGTTCGCGTTGGTTGTACGGTCGCGGGGGCGATTCGCTGAGTCCCCCCAACTTCGAATCGAGCTATTCTGGCCTCCCGCCGAGTTCTCTCGACAGTCCGGTGTATTTCCCTTACCATTGGCAACGCCGGCATCTATGTAGTCATCGTCTTCCGCTGCGTTGTAACCTCCGGACTGGTCCTCACCATTCCATTCGTCTTCGGGGTTGTATGGACTCGGCGGGCTCTGATCGAGTAGTTCTTCCCCGTCCGAGTCTGCGTCAACGAAAGTGACTCAGCGGTCGCGGTTTTCTTCCTTGCGACTGCGCTTCTCATCTCGACGTCCATCTCGGCGTTCATCTCGGCGGCTTGGATCCTTCCGCTTATCATCTCGGCCGCGAGCGATCACGAGTCGGTCGCGTTGCTTCTTCCGCTTTTCACCGAGGATACGACGATCGATTGTCTGCTCCACCTTACTGATGTCTTCCAACTGCAAGGTGTACACCAAATCCATCATATTGCCATCTCCACAATACAGCAAGAAGTGCTCGACATGGTCAGCTGTGTCGGCGCCACCTTTCGCGTACTGGATCTTGGCTGTCTGAGCATACTTATTGCGCCGGATCAGGAAGTCGCAGATCGGCTCGTTGACTTTACGTCTCGCCGAGTAGTAACGAGTGCGGGCGGATTGGTCAAACTGTGAGCAATAATAATCCAGGAACGCCTCGCTGATAAGTTTCCAGCGTCGCTGACTATTCTTCGGCAGCTGCCTATACCAACTCTTCGCCGCGCGTCCCAAGCATAGCGAGAGGGGTTCGCACGAGGCACTTTGGGGCATCCTGGTGCTCTTCATCTTCATGCTGCTCTTCATCTCGTAGATGAAACGCTTAAGCCACTGGAGCGATACGTCATAACGGTAGCGCTTCCCTTCGAACTCAGCGATTTTGTCGAGTGATGCGTGGGCTCGGCCTTCTAGGTACTGAGTCGAGTCTTCTTCAGCCGCGTCGAAGCTCAATTTTCGGATGTAGGCTTAACGGCTCTTCACGGTTTCCTCTCACACTGAAGGCGTCATCGTCCTCCTCGTAAGCCTCAGCTTCGTCAGCAGCGTCATAAAATGCACGGTAACGATCTGCATTCCGCTGTCCACGACTCGGTGCTCGCTGAGGCGGGTTAAGCTTCATCAAGGTCAGTATGTGGGAGTCTTCGAGGTATGGAGTACCTTGCGTAGCGCGAAACACTTCACGTCTCTTCGTCTCCGGGGTCTTCGGCAAAGGAATTTCGCTTGGGTCTTCGTCGAGTGTTTTGAACTCGGCTACTCGGCTGTACACCTGCTTCGTTCCACCAGGGGCCTTCTCCAATCCACACGCCACTCTCAACTATTTATTCCTTTGCCAGAACTCAGCTCCGTCGCGGGTCATACTCCAGTAGAACGGGATGAGGCTGTTAGGTCGGCTGTTGCACCGAAAGCCCATAGCCTTCGGCAGCAACACAGTTTCTTCCACCAACTGATTGATGTTGGATGCACGCACCGGTTGAGTTAGGTCGAGACCCGACATCGGCCACTTAGCTTGCGCCATCGCCACAGGCGCGAACATCATCATCCACTCCGATCTTGTTCTCATCTCTTCGCCAAGTCGAGCCAACACTTTCTTAGCGCTCGGCGTATCGGCGTTCCTCGTCGCTTTCGGAATAAGGGGCGGACGGTCCCCTTGAGCAACGCCATGTTCTTCTTTATCTTCTTCATCGTCCGCACCTATGTCGAGCTCGGCGGATAACTTGCGCTCGACAGGACGTGGGGCTCCCATGTGTCCCACCTACAGCGTCAACTCTTCCTCCTCGCCAAGTACCTCGGCGGTAGTCTTCGTTTCTCCGAGCTCAGCGGTCTCGGTATTATCTTCAAACTCTTCTTTACTTGCATCTCCGTTCTCGCTCTCCTGGTCTTGGCCATCCTTGTCGAACTGGACAGTTCGTCCCACGTCCATCGTCATGGCGATGAGTCGTTGATCCGCCGGGTCCGACCCCGCGAAAGCCGATCCTCCAGCCGTCGCTGGGCTTCCGTCGCTCGGTGTTTTGATCCCTTGACCATCTTCACTCTTCTCTTTCTCTTCTCGTCCTCTTAACTTGGTTAGCTGGTACCTATAAAAACAAGCACACACCCCCGTTCCCGGGTCGCGGCACCAGTTGTGGTGTAGTAGAACGCTCAAATACCGTCAGATGTGGATTCCTTACACAAACCACAACAAATCGCCGAGTTGGGTCGGCGGCTGTATGGCCTGCGCAGAGGATGGTACCCTCGCGGTTCGGCCCTTCCGGGACAGACGAGTGGCTCGCTTCCACTCGGTTCCGACTAACCGAGATAAGCACTTCCGAGGCTCCACCGAGTTTGGTTCGGATGAGCCCGCTCACAAACCCTGTGCCCTCCACCAAATCATGGACGACGGCGCGCGAGCGCTTTTACAGGTCACCGATCGCAGAGGCTACTCAGCTAGAAGTGTTTCGGCACCCGGGCTATCCGACGTACCGGCCCGCTGAGTATGCGGGGCATTCTTTCGCGCGTAGCGAGACTTTGGCCTACCCAGACCGACCTAATCTCTTGGCGCTACCAGTCAATACCTTACAAGCTATGCCTCTCGGATATCAACGGCAGACATAATCCATCCCTATGCAGGGACTTACCGGAAAATGTACACGTGACTTGGACTAGGAAAATTCTGCTACGTTATCTTCGGGGGAGCTTTTTCGGGCTCTCCCTATTTAATCATATGCTTTCTCAAACAAATATCTAGTGAAATGTAGTCGTTTCGGATCTCTACCGACCCTTCCGCTGGGTTCAGGCGACCGTTGAGCTCAGCGGCTATCCGGATAGCATCATCCGGACAGATCGCCGAGTACTTACCGTGATCCTTTGTTCCTAAGCTCTGGGTTATCAGACCGAGGCGATTCTTGATCTAAAGTAGGTTGGCGTATGGTCGAATCTGGAAATCCCTACACCACAACTGCCCCTGTCGCAATGGAAGCCACGGTACTGGTGCCCGTTGTGACATTTCTTC
>NW_003303729.1:1406421-1413429 GCF_000142945.1 Phytophthora infestans T30-4
CGTGGGATCCGGTGTCGGCACCCGTCAGTCAGGGAGCTGTCAATAGCCCAAGTGGTTTTGGTCTCCCGAGGAGATCGTTGAAGCTGACCTCTTTCTGGAGATTCTCGTCGCTCCTCGCGGCCTTGTTGATGGCCACACTTCTAAGTACGTTTACGAACGTACCCTTGTCCAGAAGGAACAGTTGCTTGTCGACAACTTGGAGGCGGCCCGGTGCGTGCTTATGGCGCCGCACCGAATCCCTCTAAAGGACTTCAGGACTTGTCGTAAGAAGCCCGAGCACCGGGGTGGTCTATACCCTATCTGGGGCTACCCCTGGGGTTTCCTTGAGAACGGTCCCAACTGGAACTCATGTGGGGACATGTTCTGGGCTTGGGTGGAGCCTCACAAATACTCACCCTCGAAGTTATGGGAGTAAAGACTACTGAATTCGTTAGTCGCGGCAGAGACGCTCGCCTCGAGCATGCGCTAGCCTTGATTCACGATAGAGGATATCGTTGGGCGACAAGCGTGATAACTTCGTCGCATTCATCAGCCCAATACACAAGCCTTGTCCGGCATCAGCAACCTTAACAGGTTAGGTGTCCATACCTTAACTATCGCATGTGATAGTCGAAGGGCCGTTGCAAAGTGTCTAGCTGCTAGCGTTGCCTTCAGCGGGTAGTCCAGCGCAACGCCAACGTTTGTCACGAGGGACACACGATTAGGATCATTAAAAGCGAAAGCAATGCCCTCGCTGACTCAGCTGTCCTCACGCGCTCCACCCTTAGCTGTGGGGGGGGTCCGTTCATAACCGTACGAGCGCTAGCAGTGTCGATCTTTACCGTAGGGGATATCTCATAGCGCATGGACATATGGCAAAGCACATTTTGGATCAGTGAATAAAATACGTGGTACATCTTATAAGGCACACACGATTTACAGTGAAATTTCAATTATAAAGATCAAATTTTCTTAGCCAGTCACTCAGGGTCGCCATCGATACCAACAATCTCATGTCATTTTGCTGGTGGCGTATTGGGACGAACAGGACACCCACGCAAGACGGGAGGCCGCGGCTCAAAGTCAAAAGTCAAAACAGTACAAACTGGTTGGTATAATTTATGAGTATAAGCTGCGCGTTCAGATTGTTTTTTCTACATCAACACTGGCGGCTACGGTATAAGATTTTTTCCAACTAGCAATTCTAACTCGAAACGACGGCAAGTGTTCGCTTGGTAGAAGTCGAGAGCTGTCATATAGACCAAGGTTGCTGGTGGCTCTCGTTGTCATCTGCGTTACCGCACCCTTGGCATGAGTGCTACGCTGTCTGCAGAATTAGAGGAACAATTGGTGGGGTGAAAAAACGAGCTGAGAGCCGATGGTGTGGCTGTGACGAGCATCAGACTCAAGTCGTAAGCACAGGAGCTTTACAGGACCAGCGGATCACGCGATTGATTTACAAGGCCTCGTGGAGCGGGCGGAAGCATATTCTTCGCCGACACAAGCTCTCTATTCGCTGCCGAGCCCGAGAAGGGCAGTTTACATCGGCCGACGTAGAGCAGAAAGCGGAGGAGCTCAGCGACCAAGTGCGTCTCAATATGGACGAGTTCGATGTTTCTGTTGTTTACAACGCTGACCAGACCAGTATGTGCCAAATGTTTACAGTGTGTGAGACGTGGGAATATCATTATCTTTTAGGGGCCACCTCTGAGTATGTACCTACCTCTACAATCGCTACTCGCGGGGTAAAGCGTGTATGGGTCAAGTGCGCAGGAAATAGGTCAAGTAGAGAGTGACTGCACATATGTTGTGGCCAGGTTCACCCATCTCAACAAGGTGTCCACATTCAACAAGGTGTCCGTATTTGCGGCAGTGCTACTGAGTGGTAGAATAGCGAGCTGTCTATTGAGTTTCTGTCTGTTTACTTCGGTCAGCGATCAAACATGCACGTGTCCATTCTTCTGCTCTGGGACGAGTTTTCGGGGGCACTGGCGGAAATATGTATTAGTCCTTGCTCGTCTCCTTAATGTCGTGCTAACGAAGGTGGCTCCTGAAAATACATACCCGTGCCAGCCGGCAGACGTAGCATTAAAAAAACAATTAAGGGTTTTTATAAGAAATCAGTGGGTGGAGGTTTTATTAGTACAAGTTCGAGCGGCGCACGCAGGAGGCACTAAATTCATGATGTCACCACCAACACGACCGAACGTGGCTTACTGGATCAAATGGGCATGGGCATCGCTCGCCCATACTACAATCACTGGCAGTTTCAACAAGACCAAGCTAGCTATCAGCACAATGCTGGTGCCACCCCATAGCTGACACCGCACGCACCACCAGCGTCAGACTTGACCTACTCACTACTGCTGAACAACGTCGCGCTACCTCCTGTTGATCCAGCATAGGCCATCAACTATAACGATCTCAATGGCGAAGAAGGTGGTGCCGAGGGCAGCCGCTGGGCTCAGAGCGACGCGGCTTAGCTTGGACACGCGATCAAGAGACTACCGGGAGGAATCGAACCTCCCTCCTCCCACAAGAGGAACTTTGCCGTAAAGCTACTGTGGTAGGTCTTCCCAGGACACGCGCATACCATCAGCAGCACCGTTAATCTGTATACACGTTGCAGTTATTGAAGAAGCGATCGTAGCGTACCATTTTGTGTTGGACGGATTTCCCGTCCAACACATAAACCATTGGTATGTTTCGGCGTATTCCTACCAGGAAGGAACGCGGTACAAGTTTGTTTGGTCCAGTCCCGAAAGTTGAGATCGCCGTCGCCTCAATCTTTCCTAATGTTCCCTTATTAGCCAAACAAATTAAAACCTTAAGTGTTGTTTTTTTCGCCTTTTTCGATCGCCGATTAATTATTTCAACTGCCCCTTGTGATATGTGGTCATCCCTCCGTCTCTAGCTACAGCTAAAAAGGCGAAAACAAGCACCCTTTTACTTTAATTTGACTTAATTTTGAATAATGTAGCTCCGAATTCCTATAGTTGCTCCTCGAAAAAGGGTTAAGAAAGATTTTAACCAGAGTACATCTAATATACGAGATAAGTTGGGTTGCAATTTTTACCCAAATTTAGCTGTGAGAGCTTGCCGCTGTGGGTTTCCATGACTTTGGTACGTAGATGTTCGTGCTGTGTTGCTGGGTTTTAACATTTATCACTCAACTGGGCTCCAAGTACTCAAGTCGATCCAACCACGCTTCGCTTTCCCGGCTACCATGAAGTTTGCTACTGCTTCGACCGCGGTTGCAAATGTATACTTGCTGTCATTAGTGACGGCCGACCACTTGATGGCGGCCGATAAGGGCGATCAACTCGTGACTATCCTGTCTGGACTGCGCTATGGGGGCATCACCAATACGATCAACGCCAAGAAAAAAACACCCTCGTGAAGAACAGCAGAATTTTTATTTCCAAGGCCGACCGCCGGCAGCTTGCGAAAAAATCAAGGAGATGGTGGCGAGAAGTTCGGAGGCGGGACCGACAAGTGCGATTGCCACCGAAGACCTCTTTAGTTTACTTTCGGGTCTCACGTAAAACCCTGCGGTACTCTCCAATGTTTTAGGTATTTTTAAGTCGGCCGCTTGCGGTAACAATTGGGGGATGGCTTTTTTTTAATGATATTTTTTGGCTATTTTCTTTTTCATGTCATTTCAGTTTCTGTTTAAGGCATGTTGGCTATATTATACACCATAGAATTCGTTGTATGTAGAGGTGATCAAATGTATGCAGCTAGAAATGCGCCTGTTTCCATGCAAGGGTTTTCCCTATTATCGGGCGATTATATAGTTTTTCTGTTTGATGTTTCTAGACTAAATATGCTTTCTACATGCAGCTGCCGACCTTCAACGTAGTTCACTTCTAGCTCGGTACAATGTTGTGTCTTATTTGGTACGTTTAGCTAATCGCTCTTGCCTGTTCTTCAACCCCCAATGCGCTGGCTTCCTCATATCCCTCGAAATCGATGTTCAAGCATCGTTTATCGTCTCTCACGAAAGGTGGCTTAACTTTCCCAACGAGGTTGAGCTCTGTTTCTTCGCCTACGTCGTTATTTGTATGCTCGGCCATCTGAATGCTCCAGTTGATGATATTAGCGGGCCAGCCCACCAACCGCTTAATCAGCGAGTTTACCGCATACTGCGTCTTTTGAGTCCTGTCACGATCCAGGCATCTTGGATTTTTCCGAGGCCGCCCAGGTGGTATTTGAGCCGGTATTTTCGTAGTATAACATGTAGGTCTAGGAAGTATACGAGATGGAGACATGCCAAAACGTGAGAGCAGAGTAAGACGATTTGATAAAATAGCTTACAGTCGCACTTGAACTTACTTCGAATCGTTTTGATCTCCTCGTTGCACCAGGAATAATTATCCAAATCGTGCTCGAACGGAATTCGCTCTCAGCTTTCCACGACGTGAATCGACAAATAGCGCAGCTGGATTTTATCCACCTTCTCGTTTTGCTTAAGCTTACCTCTGAGCGAGGCTTTGTATGATTTGGTTCGATTGCCGTCAAGCTTAAGGCCGTGGAGGTTGTCATCGCACACGATGTAGTGCTCGGTGTCTAAAAACTATTATTGGATGCTGTTAGCCGCCCGTCTGAATTTGCGTCTGTGAGTACGGTAGTGGTTGCCTTCATCGCATAGAGCCACAACCAACTGCATTTTTTGTGCGAGTACTGAGCCAGACGCAAAATACCTAATAGGCTCATAGCCGATGTTCATAGCACATTCGACCAAAATTTAGGCAAAGGTGTAGCCAGCACCTGCCCCGTCGCTGCTCGAAGATGACCGTGGCCTTGATTATTCGATGACGGGATTCAATCGGATCTTAGTTTGGTAGCACTCCAGCAGTACCACCTGCAGCATATAACTACATATCACAGGGGTCAGCCAGGTATTCATCTCTAAGCCACTGTGCGTACTCGGCTTTATCTAGCGTCTTCCCGTTCTTGACCACTAGCTCAAATAAAACCTTGAACTGGCCAAGCGAGTGCGCATCGCTGAGGTATTTTATGTGTGGCTGAACGAGTTCTTGGTTGCGCTCACTTATGGACAAAATACCCCTTTTCTTCTGGCATTACGATACAAATGTGACCAACAGCTCAGAACTTTAATGTCTGACCAGACTTGGCAAAATGCAATTGGGATATGGCATAGCGTTCCGTTCATCCGTAGTTTGGCTCCAAAGCTCCACAAAAAACAAATCACATTTGTAATAGCAGACGGTAAAAAGCCGTGTATACGCGAAGGCGGTTTGCGTCCGAGTGAACGTGAACGCGATTGGGTAGAACTTCTGTTGATACTTGTCAGTGCCGTGTAACGCCCCCCCCCCAACGGTACCGAACGAAACTAGTGTCCATCCGCCAAAATGGATCTATAAGTACCATCCGTCACACCAAGCTTTTCCGGGCATCTGTCGGTCAAACGTTGGCCTAGTACCTGCCTAGGAGCAGTCCTTAACAATTGCCTGGACGTGAAGATAATCTTGACAGAAATTTCTTAATTTTCTAGAGGATCTGAAAAGCAATCCAGTACAAGTAGCTCGTGCAGAAATTTGAATGACTACTGACAAAGAAGCAATGCATCCGTAATAAATCACACTCGAGATACTGGTAAAAGTGCTCGAGCGCTGTGCACATTCTCGGAGAGGCCAATTCCATCACGTCAGCGTATTTTGTGATTGAAATATCTCCACGTCTCTTTAGGCTTTGTGACCGATCCTTCAGCTGCCTGACGCTAGGGAACATCGCAAGCCGATCTGGCGAATTCCCATATCGAGCTCGAAGTGTTGTCCGACATTTCGATGGACCTTGGCACCCAGCAGCAAGTTATAGACGTCCAGTAACAAAGGTAAATGAATGCCGGCTCTCCGTGTTGTGGAGCGACATTTCTGCTTGGTATGGGATACCACCAGTCCGTGATAGAACGTACTTCTCGTCTGCATATATTTTATGTCCCCCATTACTGTACAGACAACGTGCGAAGAGCATTCCAGTACGGTGATGCATCTCCCACTGTGTATCATGAAAAACCGCTCGTTCTCATTATCATCTAGCTAATGCTCGTGCCCCTTCCATCGTCGAGAATCGGACAGGCTGTACCACGGTATTGAAGCGCTCTCGTCTTGTTGGTGCAGATCCACAACATCTGTTTGCCGTTCGGATAAACGGAGTTATGTGTTTTCACGCTGTCGCTTTCGTAGTCGTAATCCTCGTCATTCTCTCTGTCGAAGAACTTATTTTCATCCGATGAAGACTTGTTGTAACGGTCGAAAATCCTATAAGAAGTACGTGGATCGCACCCTGGGCGATCCCGGCGGACGTCGTATCCGCTTATTGATGCCAGTTCCTCCCCAGCCGACTTTTTCTCACTCTTCGCATATCTTTGCCGCCGCGCTAGCCATGGCTCGTGAAGTGTTATTTATCAAGACAAGGCATCACTATCGTTCGATGAAGGGGTGATAGAGATCGGAGAAAGTGCCCCTGAAGCACGTCCGCTGCCATGTCGCTCCATATCAGGCCCTCACGCAGATGCGAGCTGTTCATAACCAAACGTCGATAACCTTATAGTAACGCCACGATATGGTGTGCTCACAACAGCCTCAATGTGAAGATCCAGCTAGCAGTAGAATTCCGATTAAAACCTTGGTTGTTGTGGTTGATGGTGGGGCAAATTGTTTTTTAGAAGTGAAATAAAACGTATTTGTCGGGATTGATTTCTTAACTTTGTACTCTCGACGTCTGCGGCATAGGGTAGAAACGTTTAGTCGTACAACTTCCAAATGTCAGCCGTTTACGTAAGACAAAGAGTAATAGTTTGGGTCTGAAATAAATTTTGTTTCAAACATTCGAGAGGTAAAAATTAGAACGTATTCAGCTTTTACGCACTTGAACTTTTTTTAATATTAGTCCACTAGCTTTCGCCAGGTCCTCTGGATTGTTTTAAGATCCATCCGTTTCGATAACGATGTCTTCCTCATCATCTGCTTAGTAGGATTCCTGCATGAAACTGCCTGGGTTTTC
>NW_003303729.1:1413529-1441418 GCF_000142945.1 Phytophthora infestans T30-4
ACGGACCGTCTGTCTCTGAGCATGCTCCGTCTAATTCGTCAAAATAAGTATATCTTTTTTCTGATTTGCTGCGAATGCTGTCGTAACGCTCGATAAAATGCGGAGTCGATGTCCCTTCCGTCCCCGAATCGGAGTCGGACCCAGGTTTCGAGAGAAAAAACGGGATTGGGTGGGGGGGGGGTCTGACAAACAGTGCCCATCTGAATTCTGATATATCAACGAGCATGCTCTCTGCGGCTTCTAGCTCGGCCCCAAGCCGGGCAATGACGAGTGCTACACGGTCTAAAGAGACGCTTGAACGGGCTCATCAAAGATAAATTAAAAGGTGAGTTATGCGGGAAGGCTTACGTGGTACCGCTCAACGGCGACTTCGTATCGTCTGAGCCGATCGCCAAAACCTCCGGTTCGAAGCAGCGATTTACAGTCTTTATCGACACGACTGTCGCTGACCATCCACTTGATGCCTTCAGACTGGCTACCTGCAGGGGTGCTGTGATCAGGAGCAGTCGGAGCAGCTGGAAGAGTGTGCTGGTCGCTCTTGATCTCACCAAAGCCGAATTGGCAGCACCAGAACGACTTTTGGATATGCCGAAAATGATAAAAAAAAAAAAGTCCCCATGGACGACTTTTTTATCGTTTTGCGGTCACGTTGCCGCACCACCGCCCTGTTTCTGGCTCCGATCTACTGGTGCAACCTTCCACAGCGCACTTCGACCCCAGAATGTCTGCTGGCTATTACACACTTAATCGCAGCGTGTGTGTCACAAAATCCAAAGCTACATCCGAGTGTTGGCGATGTACTGTAGGAGCAAAGAGGTATGATTATCCATGAATTAATGCCTGGTAGTTTGTTAGGCCTATCATTATTCAAAACAAACGGTTTGCGTCTTTCTTAGAAATTGTAAGTGACGCAAAACGATCGTACGCAGTATTCGAAGACCGCGATAAATTTATCGATTGCATGATCATACCTCAGCGAAACACGATAATATATTACCCAATGGTAAGAATGCGTAGCACTAGTAATGACAATGCTTTCAAAGGTGAAGGTCCTATTAGCTACGGCTAATGCCAGATATCTAAGCTTAATGAGTAATTATACTATGCGCGTTGAATTCGCGTTCTAGGAAGTAATACAGGGTGATGCGAGGCTAGTCAGACCGCTTTGTAACCTCAGGGTTGGAGAAACTTACCTAAAATGTGCTTTAAAATGCGCTAATTGCATAAATAGATACGAATACGAGTGGATTGAAGTACCAGCGATATGCCGCGATAGCAGATGTAAGCGGGTTTTCTTCGGAGATATATGAACCAGGATTTCCAAATACATAATATACGATACTTCTAATGAATTCAAATCAAGTAGAAAAAGGTACACATCATTCGACGTGACACCCTTTCCGCCTTGACTCGCTTCTATTCTTGGATAGCGGCCTGCCATCCGTCCTTGTACTTCGAATGAGCTAATCCTATCGCTTTGGGGGTGCGCCGCTAGGGCGACACTGCAAGACAAAGAAAAACACAGCAACCGTCCGCCTGGAGCTACACTAACATTCCCGGATCGGGACAAAGCTTGGGTGATTGCAAACCGTCGTACTGCGCCAAAATAATCTTTTTATAGTTGAATCTCCAAGCCCAAAAAGAAATATAATTGCATTGGGTATCTTATCTAAGTAAATATCCGGTGGATCGCTACGTTAGAGCGCTCCCTAGTCGTCCTCGCTGCGGTCGCTCCGGCTTAGAAACAATTTATGTTTTGGATTGTACTTCGCGCTATGTCCCCGACCCTCGTTTCGGGACCCCGCTCTCTCCGGAAGAGCCTCCGTGGGCAAATGAAATGGTTTAGGAAGAAACAGAAGATCCTAAATTTTGCATCAGTTCCTTACCGGTAAAATCAATTGTGGCTACTCAAATTTTTTTTAAATAGTATAACAGCTCAACTAAAATTTGAAAAAATGGAGCTACAGTACGTCGCCTGTTGTTAGTATTTCCTACTAGATAAGTTAAAACCAGTGATTTTAGTTGCATGGATTAATAACTATCGATTCAAAGTAATAGTTTTTAAAGGCCGTCAATGTCATATTTGTACGCGCTAAACCTAAGTAGCACACCCAAAGACGGCCCGAATCAATCCTATGGGGCTGTTTGTGCGTCGGGACCGCAGCACTACCAGGATTAAAACATCAATTCTAGTTACGGTAACGGCACTGCTAAACTGTCCAAAATACGATCTGCGCTAAGAACGGCATTAAATGTAGAATGTAGCCCACCAGCAGTGTTGATACAAATAGTCTATTGTTTTTATTGATCACCTGCAAATCTGGCCTACTTTCAGGTCTACGACAAAAAATCTGTAATGATCTAGACAAAGACAAGAGCAACCCTAGCATCGCACGTGGGGTCAACTGACACAGTTACGGCTATTTATAGTAGAGAAAGGCAATAATGCGGCCGATAGTAGAGATCTCGTCCCCTTATCTATAAGAAGACAGATATGAAAGGTAGCGCTTCAATGGAGATGCATCAAAGCGCCAAGGGCATACAGAACGGAGCACTCAGCTCGGGCTCTCAGCCGTTCTAAAGAGCCCCACAAGAGCTCAAAGATACTGGTATTAATTTGTGTCAGCCCAAGCACGACATCACTGTTGTCTGCTGGCGTATTGACAGAACGTGGTATCGCAATAGAAATTTGTTTGAGATATAACTTCAATACAGTCCCCGCCCAAACTAAAACTTAATGTTAAGAAATCTGTTTCCTTACGGTTGGCCAGTGGGTTGTGAATCACCCCATTTGCCATCGCTCACTTCGCAAGAACAGCAGTACATACCGCAGGGGGTATTTTTAGAGCACCAATAATGGTATCCGATGGGTTCATGAGAAAATTCATATGCATTCCAATCTTGCAAATGTTAACTTCTATCCGGCAAAAATAAAGTAAGCAGTCTGTCCACTGGATAGGTCTATAGACATGCATTGGATGGCCGATAGTTTTGGCCGCCTTCGCGCCAAGCCTTGTAGTGTAGCATTGAACACGAAGCGAATTGAGGGGGGAATGGATGTCCTAAAATGGTTGCCATCATAACAATGATTAATTTTCCGTCCAACACAAAATGGTACGCTACGATCGCTTCTTCAATAACTGCAACGTGTATACAGATTAACGGTGCTGCTGATGGTATGCGCGTGTCCTGGGAAGACCTACCACAGTAGCTTTACGGCAAAGTTCCTCTTGTGGGAGGAGGGAGGTTCGATTCCTCCCGGTTCTCTTGATCGCGTGTCCAAGCTAAGACGCGTCGCTCTGAGCCCAGCGGTTGCCCTTTGCACCATCTTCTTCGCCGTTGAGAACGTTATAGTCGATGTCCTTCGCTGGATCAACAGGAGGTAGCGCGACGTTGCTCAGCAGTAGTGATTAGGTCAAGTCTGATGCTGGTGGGCGTGCGGTGTCGGCTATGGGGTGGCACCAGCATTGTGCTGATAGCTAGCTTGGCCTTGTTGAAACTGCCAGTGATTGTAGTATGGGCGAGCGATGCCCACGCCCATTTGATCCAGTAAGCCACGTTCGGGCGTGTTGGTGGTGACATCATGAACGTAGTGTCTCCTGCGTGCGCCGCTCGAACTTGAACTACTAAAACCTTCACCCACTGATTTCTTATGAAACTCTTGAGTGTTGGTTTTTAATGCTACGTCTGCCGGCTGGCACGGGTATGTATTTTCAGAAGGCACCTACGTTAGCACGACATTAAGGAGACGAGCAAAGATTAATTCATATTTCCGCCAGTGCCCCGAAAACTCGTCCCAGAGCAGAAGAATAGACACGTGCATGCTCGATCGCTGACCGAAGTGTACAGACAGAAACTCAATAGACAGCTCGCTATTCTACCACCCAGTAGCATTGCCGTAAATATGAACACCTTGTTGAAGTAGGTGGACCTCGCCCCAAAGTCTGCGCCCTAAACCGTGGCGCATCACTTTGTTATCCCTTGCGACGTCGGGCTTGGTGGATGGCCGAGTCTTGATATTGAGGAAAGGTTCTCGTTTGAGGCCGTCGCTTGCGGCCAACAGTATTGCAGTCACCCCTTCTTGCTTTTTTCTGCGCATTTCATCCATACACGCTTCGCCTCGCGAGTAGTGATAGTAGAGGTAGGTACATACTCAGAGGTGGCCCCTAAAAGATAATGATATTCCCACGTCTCACACACTGTAAACATTTGGCACATACCGGTCTGGTCAGCGTTGTAAACAACAGAAACATCGAACTCGTCCATATTGAGACGCACTTGGTCGCTGAGCTCCTCCACTTTCTGCTCTACGTCGGCCGATGTAAACTGCCCTTCTCGGGCTCGGCAGCGAATAGAGAGCTTGTGTCGGCGAAGAATATGCTTCCGCCCGCTCCACGAGGCCTTGGAAACCAATCGCGCGATCCGCTGGTCCTGTAAAGCTCCTGTGCTTACGACTTGAGTCTGATGCTCGTCACAGCCACACCATCGGCTCTCAGCTCGTTTTTTCACCCCACCAATTGTTCCTCTAATTCTGCAGACAGCGTAGCACTCATGCCAAGGGTGCGGTAACGCAGATGACAACGAGAGCCACCAGCAACCTTGGTCTATATGACAGCTCTCGACTTCTTCCAAGCGAACACTTGCCGTCGTTTCGAGTTAGAATTGCTAGTTACGAAAAAATCTTATACCGTAGCCGCCAGTGTTGATGTATAAAAAACAATCTGAACGCGCAGCTTATACTCATAAATTATACCAACCAGTTTGTACTGTTTTGACTTTTGACTTTCAGCCGCGGCCTCCCGTCTTGCGTGGGTGTCCTGTTCGTCCCAATACGCCACCAGCAAAATGACATGAGATTGTTGGTATCGATGGCGACCCTGAGTGACTGGCTGAGCAAATTTGATCTTTATAATTGAAATTTCACTGTAAATGGTGTGAGCCTTATAAGATATACCACGTATTTTATTCACTGATCCAAAATGTGCTTTGCCATATGTCCATGCGCTATGAGATATCCCCTGCGGTAAAGATCGACGCTGCTAGCGCTCGTACGGTGATGAACGGAGCCCCCCCCACAGCTAAGGGTGGAGCGCGTGAGGACAGCTGAGTCAGCGAGGGCATTGCTTTCGCTTTTAATGATCCTAATCGTGTGTCCCTCGTGACAAACGTTGGCGTTGCGCTGGACTATCAGCTGAAGGCAACGCTAGCAGCTCGACACTTTGCAACGGCCCTTCAACTATCGCATGCGATAGTTAAGGTATGGACACCTAGCCTGTTAAGGTTGCTGATGCCGGTCAAGGCTTGTGTATTGGGCTGATGAATGCGACGAAGTCATCACGCTTGTCGCCTAACGATCCTCTATCGTGAATCAAGGCTAGCGCATGCTCGAGGCAAACGTCTCTGCCGCGACTAACGGATTTAGTAGTCTTTACTCCCATAACGCCGAGGGTGAGTATTTGTGAGGCTCCACCTAAGCCCAGAACATGTCCTCACATGAGTTCCAGTTGGGACCGTTCTCAAGAAAACACCAGGGGTAGCCCCAGAGAGGGTATAGACCACTCCGGTTCTCGGGCTTCTTACTACAAGTCCTGAAGTCCTTTAGAGGGATTCGGTGCGGCGCCATAAGCACGCACCGGGTCGCCTCCAAGTTGTCGACAAGCAGCTGTTCCTTCTGGACAAGGGTACGTTCGTAAACGTACTTAGAAGTGTGGCCATCAACAAGGCCACGAGGAGCGACGAGAATCTCCAGAAAGAGGTCAGCTCCAACGATCTCCTCGGGAGACCAAAACCACTTGGGCTATTGACAGCTCCCTGACTGACGGGTGCCGACACCGGATCCCACGCGTGCGACGGGCAGTTAGGATATTCTCCTGCTGATGGTCGACGTCGACAGTCATGTAGTGCAGGAATTTCCAGATTCCACCATACGTCAACCTACTTTTGATCAAGAATCGGCTCGATCTGATCACCCAGAGCTTAGGTACAAAGGATCACGGTAAGTACTCAGCGATCTGTCCAGATAATGCTATGCGGATAGCCGCTGAGCTCAACGGTCGCCTGAACCCAGCGGAAGGGTCGGTAGAAATCCGAAACGACTACATTTCACAGCGGAAGGGTCGGTAGAAATCCGAAACGACTACATTTTATGAGAAGCATATGATTGAATAGGGGGAGCCGAAAAGGCTCCCGGAAGATAACAGAGCAGAATTTTCCTAGTCCAAGCCACGTGTACACTTTTCCGGTAAGTCTCTGCATAGGGCTGGATTATGTCTGCCGTTGATACCCGAGAGGCATTGCTTGTAGGGTATTGACTGGTAGCGCCAAGAGATTAGGTCGGTCTGGATAGGACAAAGTCTCGCTACACGCGAAAGAAAGCCCCGCATCCTCAGCGGGCCGGTACGTCGGATGGCCCGGGTGCCGAAACACTTCTAGCTGAGTAGCCTCTGCGATTGGTGACCTGTAAAAGCGCTCGCGCGCCGTCATCCATGATTTAGTGGAGAGCACAGGGTTTGTGAACGAGCTCATCCGAACCAAACTCGGTGGAGCCTCGGAAGTGCTTGACTTGGTTAGTCGGAACCGAGTGGAAGCGAGCCACGCGTCTGTCCCGGAAGGGCCGAACCGCGAGGGGACCACCCTCTGCGCAGGCCATACAGCCGCCGACCTAACTCGGCGATTTGTTGTGGTTTGTGTAAGGAATCCACATCTGACGGTATTTGTGCGTTCTACTACACCACAACTGGTGCCGCGACCCGGGAACAGGGGTGTGTGCTTGTTTTTATAGGTGCCAGCTAACCAAGTTAAGAGGAAGAGAAGAGAAAGAGAAGAGTGAAGATGTTCCAGGGATCCACCCACCGAGCGACGGAAGCCCAGCGACGGCTGGAGGATCGCCTCTCGCAAGGTCGGACCCGGCGGATCAACGACTCATCGCCATGACGATGGAGGTGGGACGAACCGTCCAGTTCGACAAGGATGGCGAAGACCAGGAGAACGAGAGCGGAGATGCAAGTAAAGGAGAGTATGAAGAGAATGCCGAGACCGCTGAGCTCGGAGAAACGAAGACTACCGCCGAGATACTTGGCGAGGTGGAAGAGTTGACGCTGTAGGTGGGACGCATGGGAGCCTCACGTCCTGTCGAGCGCAACTTATCCGCCGAGCTCGACAAAGGTGCGGACGATGAAGAAGATGAAGAAGAGCATGGCGTTGCTCAAGGGGACCGTCCGCCCCTTATTCCGAAAGCGGCGAGGAACGCCGATACGCCGAGCGCCAAGAAAGGGTTGGCTCGACTTGGCGAAGAGATGAGAACGAGATCGGAATGGATGATGATGTTCGCGCCTGTGGCGATGGCGCAAGCTAAGTGGTCGATGTTGGGTCCCGAGCTAACTCAACCGGTGCGTGCATCCAGCATCAATCCGTTGATGGAAGAACCTGTGTTGCTGCTGAAGGCTATGGGCTTTCGGTGCAGCAGCCGACCTAACAGCCTCATCCTGTCCTACTGGAGTATGACCCGCGACGGAGCTGAGCTCTGGCAAAGGAATAAATAGTTGAGAGTGGCGAGTGGATTGGAGAAGGCCCCGGGTGGAACGAAGCAGGTGTACAGCCGATTAGCCGAGTTCAAAACACTCGGCGAAGACCCAAGCGAAATTCCTTTGCCGAAGGCCCCGGAGACGAAACGACGTGAAGTGGTTCGCGCTACGCAAGGTACTCCATACTTCGAAGACTCCCACATACTGACCCCGATGAAGCTTAACCCGCCTCAGCGAGCACCGAGTCGTGAACAGCGGAATGCAGATCGTTACCGTGAATTTTATGACGCTGCTGACAAGGCTGAGGCTTACGAGGAGGACGAGGAGGACGATGACGCCTTCAGTGTGAGAGGAAACTGTGAAGAAACCGTGAAGGACTACATCCGAAAATTGAGTTTCGACGCGGCTGAAGAAGACTCGACTCAGTACCTAGAAGGCCGAGCCCACGCATCACTCGACAAAATCGCTGAGTTCGAAGGGAAGCGCTACCGCTCTGACGCATCGCTCCAGTGGCTTAAGCGTTTCATCTACGAGATGAAGAGCACCATGAAGATGAAGAGCACCAGGATGCCCCAAAGTGCCTCGTGCGAACCCTTCTCGCTATGCTTGGGACGCGCGGCGAAGAGTTGGTATAGGCAGCTGCCGAAGAATAGTCAGCGACGCTGGAAACTACTCAGCGAGGCGTTCCTGGATTATTATTGCTCACAGTTTGACCAATCCGCCCGCACTCGTTACTACTCGGCGAGACGTAAAGTCAACGAGCCGATCTGCGACTTCCTGATCCGGCGCAATAAGTATGCTCAGACAGCCAAGATCCAGTACGCGAAAGGTGGCGCCGACACAGCTGACCATGTCGAGCACTTCTTGCTGTATTGTGGAGATGGCGATATGATGGATTTGGTGTACCCCTTGCAGTTGGAAGACATCAGTAAGGTGGAGCAGACAATCGATCGTCGTATCCTCGGTGAAAAGCGGAAGAAGCAACGCGACCGACTCGTGATCGCTTGAGGCCGAGACAATAAGTGGAAGGATCCAAGCCGCCGAGATGAACGCCGAGATGGACGTCGAGATGAGAAGCGCAGTCGCAAGGAAGAAAACCGCGAGCGCTGAGTCACTTTCGTTGACGCAGACTCTGACGGGGAAGAACTACTCGATCAGAGCCCGCCGAGTCCATACAACCCCGAAGACGAATAAAATGATGAGGACCAGTCCGGAGGTTACGACTCAGTGGAAGACGATGACTACATAGACGCCGGAGATGCCAATGATAAGGGAAATACACCGGACCGTCGAGAGAACTCGGCGGGAGTCCAGAATAGCTCGAATCGAAGTTGGGGGAACTCAGCGAATCGCCTCCGCGACCGTACAATAAACGAGAGCAGTCGAACTGTGGCGATGGATCACGCGACAACTCACAGCGTGGACCTTGTGCAGCTTGTGGAAGAATGGGGCACTCGGCTCACTACTGTCGGCGGCACTGCAAATTCCGCAGACAAGACCATGAAGTAGGCCAGTGCGAACTGTTTCGTCAATACGAGAAGCTGGCTGCGTTTTGGAGAACGCTATCGACAAGTCGCAAGTGCCAGAAGACCTGCAAAACCTTTACACGCCGAGTGATTTAAACTCGGCGGCCCGCCAACACTGACTGGGTTGGAATATGCCGAGCTGCCACAGTCAGCTGAACCTGCAGCTGAGGCGAACTTCTTGTTTGCCTTCGTAGGCGAAGCAGGGCGGCCCGAAGGACGAAGCGGGGTGGCAATTGGATGTGTGAAATCGACGGAATTGAGCGTTAACTCGGTGAGTTAGATGATAACTATCGAGCGATTGCAAGTGTAGCTCGGCCGTCAGACCAGGCTGTGCATCGTAATAGAATCATGAAGCTGCTTACAGGAGAGCGGCTGGGATGGTGGCTAGCACAGACGTATGTTCGCCGAGTTAAAATGAGACTCTCGTATGGGGTCAGTGAAGGACCGAAGGACCAAGATACTATTGGACACCGAAGCAAATGTCTCGGCGATTAGTGAGAACTTCGCGAAGAAACTACGTCTCAAGAGAGTGGCCAGCGGATTGACACACAAGGAATAAGTAAAGACAGAGTGGTGACAACGTCACGAGCAGTTGTGAAGGTGACACTCCGCTGGGAAGTGGTAAACGAGTTTGAGGTGTGGATAATGCCTCACCATGCCAGAGTCGATTTGATTCTCGGCACTGACTTCATGATCCCAGCTGGGAACCGTCTGGATTTGTACAACATGTCAGTCAAGCTACTCGATGAGATGGTCATCCGATCAAGTAATGCGCCGACAAAGACCGAGTTCGGACCAAATGTCCCATGTGGGCCACCAGACGGGTTAACAATCAAAAGTCGAATGACCGCTGAGTTCAAATGCCCAGGCGGCAACCCAGTGAGTCGACGCATGACTTGTGGGGTGCGGCGGACGAAGATTTGGATTCCAACGGTTGTTTTTAATCGCCGAGGAAGACCAACCCATGTCCTAATTACAAACGTACGACCCAAGTCAGTCTGGTGTCCACCTCACTTTTATGTGATCAAATGGCAAGCACACAGAGTACTAGCCAATGAGTGGTATGTCCGCGTGAGCTCGGCGAAATACCGAGACTGGCAGATATTAGCATTTGAGTCAGCGATGGACAAAGATTTGCTGCAGAAGGAACAACGACTGTACGAGGACTGGCTGTCACACCAACCGCCATCTGTGGAAAGACGAAAATACCCTATTCCGACGGCGGTGGAAAAACGACTCCCTCCAGTGGAGAATGGACCAGAGTTAACATGCGCCGAACGCTGGAGGAGGATCGAAGCTGATACAGAAGCCGACGAAGACGAGAGACGTCGCGAAAGCGCCGACGTCATATCAACTTCAGGGGTGCAAGGGGTGACCCGGCTATAAACTCAGCGTTCAAGCTGGAAGACGTCCGAGCGGATCGTACGCCGGTACTACGCGATGGCCAAGATGTCTCGTATCATCTGTCCAAGATTGAAGACGATGGAGCCGTTACTGACGCCAGCACGAACTCAGCGGTTGAAGGAACAAGTGCAGTAGGGACCAAGGAAGTAGCGTCGGCGACTGAAGACTCAGCTATAACGGAAGGAGTCTCTGAAGAATGCTCGGAACAGGTCCTACGCGACGAACAGACCGTTATTGATGACCGAGCCAAGTTTGAAGTCATCAGACCAAGTATTGTGAGCGAGGTGTACTCAGCTATAAGCACACTGACCACTATGAGTGCTGGGATTAACCATGTGGTGACGGCGAACTCGGCGCTCGAAGATCCAGCCGTAAGAAATGACTTGGGGGTTATCCCAGCATGCCCCAAGACCGCCGACTACGCGGGTGAAGTGTGTGGACGCGTGAATGTCTGTCCTACTGTCGCTGCAAACTCAGCGGTACAGCGCCCTAGCGCGACGACTGCAAATTCCAAGCTGGAGGTATTACATCCAAAGATGTTGAGGCTAACATTGAAGGACTGAGCTGGGTGGTGAAGACAAGTAGCCACAGCGATGAAGGTGAGGCACCAGCCGAGTATGTAGTCGATGGATTAAGTTCTGCAGCCGTGGTGAACTCAGCGATGGGTACGCCAAAAGCCTGCATTATCCAGTCGGCGACGGTGGACTCGACGTCGGCAGATCTAAACGCTGAGAGTGACTCGGACACGACCACGGCATGCCGCCAGGATGTAAGCTATAACGGAGAAGAGTTTGCGTTCACGGAAGTTAGTTCTACCATCTCGGTGAACTCGGCGGACCAGCACTATGACGCGACTGAATACTATGATAATCGGAAGGTATTACTAAATGCGGGGAATTAAGCCTAACGACGATTAAGCTACGGTGGACTCAGCGTTGGAGGCTATGGATACTGAAACCGGCTCAAATGGGGTTAGCCGACACGACGATGATACTATCTACCTTGGAGACAAGTTTGAACGTGCAGAAGTCAGATCGGCTATCGTAGTGAACTCAGCGGAAACGGGCCCTGACGTGATCGACAACTATGATTTATCAGAGGTATCACTGCTGAGAGGTACTGTAACTGAGATCGGAGTAACGAAGTCAGCGACGACGGTGTTCGACCCCGGCGGAATTGGCTACAGTTTAGAAGATGATGAAAGCAGCTCAACAAGAGACCGAATGGAAACCCTAAGAGAACATTACGTGGCTATCGCAGCAACCGAGGACGAGCAAGAAGATGATAATGACGACAGTAAGACCAACATCTTTGAGCGGAGTGAGAGGGATCTGGAGTTGACGGACTACGCTCATGAGCTGGCCTTCCTTTCCGACCTCACTAAAACGGAGCCTACAGAACTCGACTATGGCGCTCCAAACGTCAAGTCAAGTAGCCATACGCCAGCACAGTCGGCTAGGTTGGTGGCAAAGCTGTAAACGCACGAAGAAATAATGATTTCAAGTGGCAATGCCCTGCCGCCTCCAGCGTACGGATCATTGTGCGACATCGACGTTCAAGGACACGAACCTATCAAGCGAAAAATCTCGGCGGATACCTTTCCGCCACTTGAGCAAAATGTACGAGTTGTTGAAAGGACTGCTTCGAGCTGGGTTGGTATCATTCTCGAGCAGCCCTTGGGCCTCACCAGTGGTGATAGTACTCAAGAAAAATGGTGTGGATATTCGGCTATGCATTGACTATAAACTAGCAAACGCGATTACGACGCCGGTGTAATACGCCATGCCACTAGTTGATGACCTGCTCACCGAATTGGAGAGTTAGTTGTGGTTTTGCTCGCTTGATGCTGCGAGCGGATTTTGGGCAGTCGTGATGACTCGCCGAGCTCGGCAGATCTCAGCGTTCGTCTGTGCACTTGGGGACTTTGAGTGGTTACGAATACCGTTCGGGTTGAAGAATGCGCCTATGATTTACCAACGACTGATCGACAACGCTCTATGAGGATACATTCAACCAAAGGGAGGATGGCAGTTGTTTGTTGAACGAATGGCTAACGCCGAAGCCGAGTCGGGAGCTCGGCGATTCGAGCCCGGCGGAGTCGGTGATTTAACGCCAGGACAACTGACGAAGCTCGAAGCGGACCACCAATCACAAGCTGACTGCGATCCGATCCAAGACCTTTCAACGGACCGGACGGTGACATGTTCGCTAATGGAGAACCAGACCAGTCTTATTTGATCCCGGTGTTCAAGCGGAGGTCGTTTGTCGATGATATCTGTTTTGGAGGGGAGACGTTTGACGCCTGCTTGGAGACACTGGACCGACTACTAGCCCGGTTCACAGAATGTCGAATTAGCATCAGCTTTTCCAAGAGTATCTTTGTCCAACCCAAGGTTGATTTCCTGTCCCACGAGGTTACGCCGAGTGGCATACGCGCTGATGCGAAGAAGATAGCCGCGATCGCCGAGCTCTCCTTCCCGAAATCAAAGAAGTGGATACAAGCCTTCCTCGGCGCACTTAACTATTACGGCCGATTCATCTAGAACTTGGCTGTTTATGGAGCTATACTCTATCAACTAAAGGACACGGACGCTGGTCCTGGGGGTGACTTGACGTCAGCAAAAGCGTCATTCGCTGAGCTCAAAAAACGGGAAGCAGAAGCTCCAATTCTTCGCCATTTCGACTCGGCGAAAGAAGTCCACATAATGTTGTGTAATGACTGGGCACTGAGCAGTATTATGATGCAGCCGCACGACGACAAGCTGCACCCAGTTCGCTTCTGCGGGCGCGTACTAAAGGAGAAGGAAATCGGCTATCATCCCGCTGAGAAAGAAGTGGTCGCGCTGTTACAAGTACTGAAAGTGTGCTATACTATCTTGGCGGGGAAGACGCTACACGTCTACACCCGTTTCTCAACGCTGGAATGAGTGTTTAAGTCAAAGTCGCTGTACGGCCGCGCAGTAAGTTTCGCAGTTATGTTGTCGCCCTACGTTTTGAAGGAGAAGCGAGTACGTGAACGAGACGTAGACTTCGCCCAGTTGCTCCAGTCGTCGATAACCCCGTTTATCGGAATCGACGATTCCTTGAAGCACCTTGCGCCTCCCTACAAGAACTCGGCGACAGTTAGAATGGACCCGGAGCTGCAATACGATCGAATACCAGCCAGCCGACTTCGCGAGATGTGTACTGTCATTTGATGGCTCAGCGAAGACAGCTAAGTACGGCGGGTATGGAAGTTGTTCGTGGATCCTATCGCGCCTTCCGAACTGGGACGTTGAGATCGCTGCGAGTGCTTACCTGTAGTCCACCACGGTCAACATCGCTGAGTATACCGGCAATGGAGTCTCGGCGGGGATTGACCGAGGGATAACTGACTTAATTATCGTGGGAGACTCCCGGCTTGCAATCCAGCAATTTATGGGGGTGATAGCATGCAAGAAGGGGGCGTTGCAGGTGGAGTTAGCACGACACAAGGATCTCACAGAGCGACTCAACTCGGTCCGGTATCGACACATAGCGCGACACAATAAACGCAGCGGCTGATTATCTCGCTACAGAAGCACTCGAAGCATAAGCCGGACGAGTAATCCTCGGGACGGATAGGAAAGCAGAACTGAGAACGATTAAACGAGTAGCCGAAGTGCGGTACGCCATAGACAACCCAGTGGAAACCCCGATTGTCACGGCAGTCACTCGTAGCCGAGTACGCCGAGTTCACTTTGAGGATGAGCTGGATGAAGACTCGACTAGAGCAAGAGGAGGAAGTCAGGGTCATGGAGCTATATCAACAAATCCTGAAGAATCCGCGTTTGAGAGCAGTAGAGATGAAATCGAACAAGTCAGCAGGGCGTTGACGCGGCGGACTAACCGCACGACCTCGAATGTTGAAACAGGGTCGCAAATGGAGTCAGCCCAGACGGCTCAGAATGCCAACGACATTGATCCAGTGACAGTACAGACTGAGCAGAGAAGACGAACCGTGAAGGCACAAGACGAAGAACCCAAGTCGGCCGATCTGAAGGCGTGCCTGAGAGGTGAATTTGAGGACCTTACACACCGTCGAGCTCAGAATGCCGGCAAAGTCGCAGAAGTCTTTGTACGCAGCGAAGACGGCCTGTTATACCGCCGAGATGAGACGCGCCGACAAGGTGAACTCGGCGAACCGAAACTCGCGTTGAGATTGGTGATTCCGTCAACTGTGGTCGACGCGATACTTCATACCTGTCACAACTCGATCGAAGGGGGTATCAAGGAATCATCAGAGCTTATCACCGAGCCAAAGCCGACTACTACTGGATTGGTCTTTACGCCGACGTGGTGAAACATGTTAGAGCCTGCGAAGACTGCAGTACCAGTAAGAGCAAGCCACAGTTGAGAGGTTACTTGCCGGGAAATGTGGTGTCAGACCACCCATTCCAAGTTGTGTCAATGGATTTCGTGATTCCCCTTCCTCGAACTTAGCGGGGCAATACTGCACTGCTGTTGTTCCAGGACCACTTCACGGCGTTTGTTATCGCTAAGGCTATAAATGACACCGGAGCACTTGAAGTGGCCGAGGTGCTTGAAGAATGCGTCTTCAGGCAGTTTGGGGCTCCGTCTCTGATACGGCACGACCGAGATCCAAGGTTTATGAGTGAAGTATTCCAAACGTTCTCCGAGATGATGCAGTCGAGATCAAGGTCTACGCTGAGCTACCGATTACAAGCCAACGGTCAACAAGAGAGGCCAGTCAAGACAATGGTTCAGCCTATACGGGTCTACGTGGAAGACCCGCTTCAGGCCGACTGGGATGACAACGCCGAGAAAATGGTACACGCTATCAACAACTCAAGAGACTCGACTCGTCGAGAAACCCCTTTGTATCTGGTACATGGCTGGGACGCCAAGTCTACCCTCAAGGCTATGACGAGCTCAATACGACATGGAAAGGGACGCTAGGCCAGCTCAGCGGCTGCGATCGAGTGGCGCCGAGAAGCGAACATACAACAAGAAGTTACCCTACAGCTAGCAGCTGAGCTCCAAGTGCGAGAGAAGGCACGACGAGCTCGAGAGCACAGCGAAGCCCTGAGCAAGAAGGAGAAAATATCCATCCCAACACAGCAGATGACGAAGACGGAGTTGCAGAACCAGGCCTTGAATCCACCGAATCCTTGTTCAAAGAAGGAGATCAAGTCTGGTTGTTTATGGAGGGAGTCAAGTCGGGCCTGACTAAGAAGTTAGCCCATCGATGGAATGGACCATTCAGGGTGACGAAGAAGGTGGAAGAATTCGCCTATGAATTGGAGTTACCCGACAAGAGTGGATATAGCTTCTACCCAGTGGTCCATGTATCATGTCTAAAGGCAGTCACCAAACTCGGCGGAAGACCAAAGACGAGGCTAATCGCCGACCTCGAAGAGACTCTGCGATTTGACTTTGATGAAGAATTACTACCTGAAGATAGCTGGGAGCCAGACACAAGTATGAACAGGTATGAAGTCGAAGCAATCCTCGACGACGAGCTACCATTATCCACGAGTACGTCCCGGTAACAACGGAGGTTTAAGGCTTAGTGGGTCGGCTACGATAAGCCTACTTGGAACCACTGTCGAATTTGTCATGTGCAGGTTTCCTGTTTGACTATCTACGACAGACGAAGTGTGAAAACCGTCTGCAAATGATGCAAGTTGCAGATGAGAATTAACAGTTATTGCACCGAATGTTACACCAACTCAGCGGACGACGCAGGCCGAGTTGAGATGGAATGCTACTGTGTCGAAATTACATATACTGAATAATTACGAAATGAAGTCATGAACGATACCTACGGGACGCTCAGTCAAAAGAAGAAAATTAAAAAGAAGGCGATCCGGACTCCAAGAGAGGTGAGCCCGACGAAGACAACTGGGAAGGGCTCCGCGGACGCGACGAGCGTGGCGGCGTAGCAGACGTCGCAACCTGAGAAACTGCTGGGGTAGATGCATCATCCGCAGCCGTGGCAAGAAGTATCATCGCCGAGCTAGCCAAGGAGACTGCCGCCGAAGCAGGCGAAAGAGGAGCCGGTGCCTCAGAACTCGACTCGGCTGACAAGGGTTGAGGCGGATCCGTTCCACTTGGAAGTGGAGTGCGGAACAGAGAAATACTCGGAGACGCGCCTCGAAAATTGGAAAAAAAAACCGTCGTCCGCTGAGTCGTCATCAGACGCACTCTTGTCGTCCGAGCCGAGCTCACCGATTGAAGACCCAGCAAAGCTGTGCATACCTTGATGATTCAGCCGAGGCGGGGCACCCTGAGCGTACGCCGGAGGCACTTGTTCGGCAAGATCGAAGTCTCCTTCGATCGCGTCATCAACAACCTGAGGGTTCATACCGCGCGGAGCGAAAACCAAGAAGTCCACGTTCCGAGCGCGGAAGCATGTGTTAATCGGGTGAACCGCCGGGTCGGTTCGCCACCCAGCTAGCCAGGGCTCAGCTAGATTTTTACATCGTGCGCACACTGAACCCAGTCTCTCCCGGATGGAACCCACGAAAGGTTAGCAGGAGCGTAATGGGGGACGGACGGATCGAAAAAAACCTCAGCATCTGCAAGAGGAGCAGGTTCACCGCCGAGCTTCTGGGTGACCGCCGAGTAAAGCTGGTCGTAGACAGCGACGACCAAGGATCGTAGGGTGTCACTACGGCGTTTGTGCTCGCGCTTGTAAACCAGCCACAGCTCATACACTTCAGCAAGCTGAGCAGGCGTGACAGTCGGGTTGGCGTCGGGATGGAGACCCATCAAAACCCTTGACTCGACGATCCAATGGCGACGCTCGTAGAGACCAACAAAGTCACGAGTCATTTGGCCATCTGTCTTGATAGGCCTCTCCGCCGAGTCCAAAAGACTGTCTCCACGAAGCTTCACCGACATATGCCCAAGAACTTGCATCAAGGTTCGAGGTCGGGTCTGAGAAGCCAAGCACCGCCGAGCCTTCTCCAGCACTCATGGAGAAAAGAATAAAAGAAAGCTTGGGTAGCGTCCGCCTGAGACGCTGACAAGGATGACTCAGATCAACGACAGCCATAAAGCTCGTATGCCGTCAAGGGAACACGGCGTGGGTGGCACGCGACCCTTGCCACCTACGAGCTCCAACTGCACCCCTCCGCTCAGTGTAGCCAATAATGCATTCCAACAACGGGCTGAGCCGAAATGCATAAATGGCACCCCGCGGAGTTGAGCCATGTGAAGAGTCAAACGACAATCCTTGAAAACCGCTTGCGAGGCCTGTGTCCCTAACATCGCCAGCGGGAGTGTAAGAGCGCTTGGCGGAGTGACTGTGATGCAGTCGAACTCGGCTGAGATGGAACGGATGTTACCGGGAGCACACTCGGCGAAGGAGCAGCCGAAAGAGATTGGACAGGAGTCAGGTAAGGGGTTGACGCAAACCGCCGATGCTTGTGGTACCGATGCTTCCTGTGATGATTCTTTTTTATTGGATCGCTTCGACCGATGACCGGTAGGACTGGACAAGGCACGACGCTTGCGACGTTGCTGCTTCCCCAAAGCTGCCGCCGTGGTAGAAGGCGCCGTTCCGTCACCAGAATCCATCGATGAATGTCCTGAAGAGTGACGATCACTCGGCAGTAAGGACTCATTACTCATCTCGTCGTCAAAGCCGAAGATTGCCGCATAAAGGCTTTCTCGCCTTGGTAGAACGACGAGCATCTTCGACCGCCGAGTCGGAACCTGAAGGACTACCCGCCGAGTTCTCGGATAAAGAAATGAGATCCGAGAGTGACCTAGCGGCAAGATTCGTCGAGCAGGCGGGCGGTGCAGAACCGTCGTCAGGCCCCAAGACCTCGTCATCAGATGCGTCAAGGTCCTCAAGCAGCTGGGCAATCACAGTGCGAGCAGTCGCAGGAGATCTCCGGATGGGGCGCCCATTCGGGGACGTCAACACAGCCGAGCTCGTAGGGAAAGACGGTCTGAGGACACTCACGGCCGGAGTCACTAGGTCCGCCGGTGTAGTGGATACGCTAATGCCCCGAGAGGGAAAGACGTGAGAAGACCGAGGACCAGATGACGACCGGGAGAGCCCAACCTCCGTTGATACGATGCTGAGCGGCACACTTGACAGGGGCAACTCAGCTGAGATAGGTGAGGTCGAACCTGGGGCACAAACGCTCGTAGCCGGGACTGGTAGTGAAGTCATGACGTCAGAAGAGGACACCAACGATGGTTGGGTAGCCACGACTGACGACGTCGACAAAGAACCAAAAGACGAAGAACCTACCTAAGTCGTCGAATTAAACGCAGGAACGGTGTCGTCGGCAGGCTCGGGCATCTCAAACGCGTATTCAGCTTCGCTCGAAGCTTCATCGTCGTCTTCAGAGTGAGCTGAGTAGCAGAACTCAACTGGAGGTGACGAACCTTTTTCCGCTGAGTCCGACGACGAGATTTACCAAAGCGGGGTTTCCCTCCATCGGACACGGTAGCTTGAGGAGAACTCGAACGCAAAAGGGCACTGATAGCCTCGTGTCCCTCCTTCCCGGAAAGTGGACAAGCGTACGGCTGAGGCGGATGCGGCGCCGGCGAACGGTGACGAAGACCTGCAGCAGTTGGATACTTGGGACTGGCATAACGCCGAAGCCGCTGCGTCGACGTCAAGTCCGCCAACGGAGTACGATAAAGCTGGGCGAGGGTCGGCTCGGGTTGATTCGTAGCCGTCGCTGAGCTGACAGGAGCTGCCGCCGAAGGGGTCGCAGAAGAAGCCGAACCCGCTGGAGGAGCTACATTAGGACTAGCAGCAGAACCCGTCACTGAGGCATCTTGGCGAGGCTGGACGATCAACTCCATCCGCCGAGTTTCGCCAGCTGGAATGCGGAAAACTTCAGGAAAGCGAGACTCCAAAACGCGACACAGCCGAGTGTTAAGACGAAGATCGGACAGATCAAGTCCAGGGACCTCCAAACTGGCGCCAGCAGCAGCAGCCTTGTGAGGTTCGTGCATTGGAATGACGCCGTTCCGACGAATGAGCCGCTTCTTCCGCAAGATCACTGACCGCTGCTCAGCGATCACCAACTGAGCGTGTGGCAAGGGTTGGGTGCCCGTTGAGCTGTACAGCTGCACCGATTCCTGCAGCTGCTCGAAATGCTTAGAAGTAATGCCTTGGAGAGTAACAAACGCCGCACCCCTCTCGGAAATAGATCGGAGGAGGACTGCGATGTCGGCATCTCGATCCAAGACTTGCTGATGATGGAGCTGGGCCTGACTCAACGCAGCTTCAACCTTGTCTTGCTCAGCTTCGATAGCCCGAGCAAGTTTCGCTTCACTCAGGGCTACAGCTTTTCGCAGTGAAGCAAGGAGATTAGTTGACTGCGTGGCAACAGCCTCCAATCGAGACACCTGTTGTCGCGCCGATGAGAGCTGAGTGGACAAGTCAACATTGATGAGGGCAAGAGTGTCGAATCGCCGAGTCAATGCGCGGTTCTCTTCTTGAACAGCTTGATTGTCGGCCCTGAGATCACAAATGATCTGAAGATAATCAAGAGCGGCGTAGTTGCCTTTCAAGATGTCCAATAGTTCCCCCGCGGAAGAAGCCTACAGGATCGCTCGCCGCTGCACGGGATCAGAAGGCTCCACGAGACGAGTGGATCCGTAGGCCATGAGCCTCGCCAAGAAGGTCAATTCTTCTCGACGCTCGTATCCCTGCTCAGTAACCCTGGTCATGAGAGAGGCAAGACTCACTAGAGCAGCCGAGCTTGACTGACTGCTGGCGCCCGAAGTGGTGTGGCCCGGCAAGCTCGGTGGACCAGGAGGGCGCGCGCGAGGTGACTCCGCCGACTCCGCGTCAGACTCATGGAAAGTTGTCTGGTCGACCAACCCAGCTTCATGCCGGTCGCTGACCCCACGAGTACCGACGGGTCGAGCTATCGACTCAGCTGGCGCGCCTTCACCTCGACGAAGAGCTGGAAGAGACGGATGGTGCCGCGAATTGTGCTGGAGTAACATGCGAGGAGTAAGGAGCTGCCAAGTGAGCGACAGCGGAAGCAACAAACGTACCGAAGAAGGTGGTGGAGAGCCGCGCGACGACATCAGCCGAGTATGGACCAACGGTGGCAGAACCCAATGAAGGATTAAGACGCTCACCAGTTCGGCTCGTATCATAACCGGGGAAGTTGTGGTGTAGGGATCCCTACACCACAACTTTCCCGGGTTATGATACCCAGATCTTAGGAACAAAGAATCACGGTAAGTACTCAGCGATCTGTCCAGATGATGCTATCCAGATAGCCGCTGAGCTCAACGGTCGCCTGACCCCAGCGGAAGGGTCGGTAGAAATCCGAAACGACTACATTTCACAGCGGAAGGGTCGGTAGAAATCCGAAACGACTACATTTTATGAGAAGCATAGGATTAAATAGGGGGAGCCGAAAAGGCTCCCGGAAGATAACAGAGCAGAATTTTCCTAGACCAAGACACGTGTACACTTTTCCGGTAAGTCCCTGCATAGGGCTGGATTATGTCTACCGTTGATACCCGAGAGGCATAGCTTGTAAGGTATTGACTGGTAGCGCCAAGAGATTAGGTCGGTCTGGGTAGGACAAAGTCTCGCTACGCGCGAAAGAAAGCCCCGCATCCTCAGCGGGCCGGTACGTCGGATAGCCCGGGTGCCGAAACACTTCTAGCTGAGCAGCCTCTGCGATCGGTGACCTGTAAAAGCGCTCGCGCGCCGTCGTCCATGATTTGGTGAAGGGCACAGGGTTTGTAAACGAGTTCATCCGAACCAAACTCTGTGCAGCCTCGGAAGTGCTCTGACTTGGTTAGTCGGAACCGAGTGGAAGCGAGCCACTCGTCTGTCCCGGAAGGGTCGAGCCGCGAGGGGACCACCCTCTGCGCAGGCCATACAACCGCCGACCTAACTCGGCGATTTGTTGTGGTTTGTGTAAGGAATCCATATCTGACGGTATTTGTGTGTTCTACTACACCACAGTGATCTTCCGGGGATCCGGAAACGCACCCTCTTCCTCATCCTCCTCCATTTCGTTCTCTTCATCCGAGGAACCAAAGATGTTCCGATAGGAGTACCCTGTCTCCTTCTCCTCATGGAGTGAAGACTTCGAAGTTATACGCCTCTCAGAGGGTTTGGCGCCCTCGGCCTGAGTGGCCTTAGCACGCGCAAGACCCTCGGCAAGCGAGAGATGTTTGTGAGGTTTCTCCTCTTCGTCGTCGCCAGCTATGGGAGTGTCCTTAGCCTTGATGGCAGGACGCTCAGAGCCCAAAGACGTAGTGGTACTGTGATCACCGTGATCACTAGGTAGCGACTGCACGCTGTCGTCATTGCTCTCGCTAGGCACTGGGGTGTGCCATCCCACGGAGTCCACAGGAGCATGGTGAGTGCTCCCGCTCTTGGCCTCGTCCTCACTGCCCGAGCTGAACTCACGTTCGTCGAACCGAGGATTTGGACGGTTGTCTGGGGAGACCGAAGGTGACGGGATGCGGCGCTTGCTCGCATGCTTGCTCACAGCCGCGCTGAGCCGATCGCCTCCGAGGCCACCTTGGTAGCCTTCTGGTGTGCAGAGTCCTTGCCGTGAGGCTTAGCGCTCTTGGCTTGCGTATTTCCTGCAGGAGCCTTGGAGCATGTCTTCGCACCGCTTTTTGCAGTGTCACGGGGTATGATAACGGTCGATGTGGAGACCAAGAAGAAGGGCGCTCAACCGCTGCTCGAGGCTCTAACTGTGAAGTGAGCGCTCGCGCAACCAAGCCGATGTATTTCGACTTTGAGAATGAAAGTTTGTGACGTACAATTCTTTATTCCGTAAATCGAACGTAAGTGGAAAAAGATGTAGCAGGGTACGTAGCTCCACCCCTAGTTACATGAAGGGTGACACGTCATACTTCGGGATATCTGGTACATGGTAACAGGGTCGTCCGAGGTCAACCATTGGCTGATGACATTGCTTTTCTATAGGTGACTTATAGTTTGTAAATTAAACTCAAGCTTAGTCTACCTTTAAATATACCGGTATCTCGATTATAACTTACCTTAAATTGGCCACTTCGCTCAGGGGACCTGTGAGCTGCCGTTCACGGATAGTTTGTATACTCTCAGAAGCTACTTTCCTTTAGCGCATAATTTTCTCTAGCGCTAGGTGCTGTGTGAGCCCGTCACAATTATTGTTTTAAAGGTCGAAGATCCTTGAATGCAGTCTTGCTTGTCACAGCTAAGTTGGTGGCACAGTACCCACTGGGCATGCACCTGTTTAGCAGAAGGATCAGCAGCCTTCAAGAACATGAAAAATAGGAGGCGGAGCGCTGCAAAATAGTTTGGTAAGATGATTTATCTCCCGAGCGGAGGTAGTATTTCTTCTTCTTTATACTGTATTCTCGCTTTTATTTTCAGCATGTGCGTGGAGGCAATAGAATATCCGGTCCTTGCTTGTTTTCGTCTATGGACACATCCTTTTTAACGACAAGCCGCACACCTCATGAAGTTTAAACAGGGTTTACACAGAAACTTAAATGAAGAAGGACAATAACTACGGGCGAGCTAGATAGCGCTAATGATTCACTTTTGAAAACTAACATGTTTGAAGTGACCACTAACAGTTAACAATATATACTACTTCCATATCAGACAGTGGTTGATTAAATTAAACCACAATAACATTTCAGAGCTGTTTCGTGCACCGCGCAACTTCTTGAACTATCCGTCATATAACACACAATGCAGTGGCCCCCCAATCCTACGATAAAACTGAAGCAAGAAAAGTAAAGCAAGCAAGGTCGCATCAATGTTTGCGTTGTTAACTGGATAAGCGAATCACATCACACTGCAGGTCGAACCTTGACACGCTTTTCCTTCGTACTTCGTTACCTGGCACAAAACATACCAACCAGTCTGTGTCCCACCACGAGCTTATTTTGCGCTATTTTTTTTTATTTATAACCCAGTCTCATTGCCTCATCGGTCTTGTGCTTTACAATCTTCGCCCAATCGGGTGTTGATATGACAGTCTCCTTTAGTTTTTCCAAGCTTTTCTTGGGCGTGATTTTTTCCACTACAGCTTTCAATTTTTCTTTGAAGCCTTTGGCTCTCTCTTCCACGATCTCGCCTTCGTCGTTTCCGACACGACGCAGTAAACGCGGGTCATGCACGTCGGTCGTGGTGATCATGTCAACACCATTTTCATTCGAAGCCTTGCCCGCAACCGCAGAATTGGCATTACCAGTGGCGTGGAAAGTGACCGCGACTAGCACTGCAAGGATGCATGTGAGGCGCATTTTTTTGTCGTTTGGGTCAACAGCTCGGGCACTTGAGTCGAAATGAGAGAGTGCGAGCAGATTGCAGAATGAGGTGTCGGACGAAGACATAGCCGTACTACGTGCTGGAGCACGAGGAAGTTCCACTTTGTACTGTTTTCTTCCAGTCTGTACAAATAACTCTGGGATATAGCTACCGATCCAGTACATATTTCCAGACAGTTATTGAACAAAAAACCAGTACACTTAAGTTCGCAGCTAATAATGGTTTGTGTGACCCTATTCACTTATAAAAACTAATGTCTAGTCACTATTAGAAAATTGTGTTTAATACACAAGAAGAGCAATTCAATTCGCAATTCAAAAGTGCCTCCTCCAAGTCATCCTCTCCGAGTTGCTTTCTTAAAATGGATGGCCACCGCAGCATTCTTGCAGCGACATCAGTGGCAGCACTTTTCTCATGCGTAGTACTACTATAGTAGCACTGAGCTACCACATTGATTTAAATCAAAGTCACGATTGGGCTTGTTCTCGATCACTAGATACTTCTCCGCCCAATATTCAAGCTCATCGTTCTCAAATGACGTATCACCATGGGCTGAACGCATGTCATTAATTGTTCGACCAGTTAATCTCCACCAGCTGAGTTAGTGTTGCCCAGCTTCCGCTCAGACTTGAATGTCAATTCGAAATCTTGATCAGGTGTAGAAAGCTCAAACGTCTTCGAAGTAGCTGCTTTCCCTGGCTCCTTGACTTCACAGTCATCCTTCTATTGCTTGTATGCAGCAGAATCACAACCAGCAGCAATCCCTTTCAGTTTGCCTTCGTTCAGTGATGGATTATACTTGGAATCAAACCAACCATCAAATTCTTTGGTAGCATACTCCTTGTTGAAACGCTCTACTTTTTGTTTGAGCACACAGAGATAGGTCTTGCGCACTAAATGCCAATCAGAATGAGGTTGACGAGCGAAGAATCCAGCGAGATTCCACACGTTTTGGTCGTTGGAGAACAAATCGCCTCGAATCATCATGCACAATTGATACAATCGCTCATCGTAGGATTGAGTTGCAAGGAAGTATTCCACACCGCATTCAACGTTTGCTTGTTCAAATGATTCACGGTCTTCATTGGACTTAAAGAAGAAATTATCAAGCATCTGCGATTCATCCAGTTCATTAAATTGATATTGCAAAAGGTACGTGTATCCGTCGTTGCCAAAGTCAGGTGTGCCATCATCACTGTGCTTGTAGTTGATGGAATCCCCAACTACGTGCATCTTCGACTTGATCCAATTACTTGGTGACAACACGCGCGAATCTCCCAACTTGAGTTCATCGTATTTATCAACAGATTTGATGTGCTGAATGCAATGCTCACCATAAATTTCTTCAATAGACTTGGTCATCGTTGGTTCAGCAACTGCAGGCACAACAGCTACAGATTCAGCAGCTACTAGTTCAGCAATCACTGGTTCAGCAACTATTAGTTTAGCAATCACTGGTTCAGCAACTACTGGCTGATACTTCGCGTGGTGTCGGCACCAATCGCCTTTTGAGCCGCACTGTTGGCTCGCCTTTGCGTGGTCTTCTGGGAAGATGTACTTGCACATTGTTATTTCTATATATTTATTTTTTATCGCTCAAGATGAACTCACTAATTTTTAGTTTCTATATATTGAGGAATATTTTTGTCAGAAATGCACAGGTTGAGCGGACGATGTAACATAATCAATGCAGTCCCGTCCACTAGCGTACGCTAATAGAAAGAAAACGCGAGTCAGCGTTATCCTTATGTGAATTCTCAGGCATTGTCAGAATTGTCACTTTAACAAATGCGTCACTAGAGCAGGTGTAGTTATCTAATTCCAGTAGTTCTGAAGTTCCGAAACTTAAACCGTATCCCATACATTGTATGATCAAGTCACTTTGAACGAGGAACCACCAGAGTGACTGTAGTTATTAAAATTCAGTAGTGAGCAAAGTTCCTAAACATGATCTGAACCGGTTCCATGTCACCGAACTGACGTAACATCAACAATTATGATCATGGTAGGTTTTATACACCATGCGGGACTGAGTTCCCAAGTTCCACAAAAAAAACGATACACTGTCTCTCTATATCTTCTTTCTCTCCTACCCCCTACCCCCCCTCTATAAATTTTAAAATATTTATATACAAAAGTATAGGAACTCGGAACCCGAGCACCAACGGAAGATGTCAATGTAACCACAGCCCTTCTAGTTATTAAAATTTGGTTCCGAAATTTTTGGAACCCGGGTTCCCACAGCTCATCAAATAATTGCAATTCACTATTAAATTAAAGCACCACAGCAGCTCTAGTAAGTACGGCATCATTTTGGAACCGGTTCGGAACTCGGTTTTGAGCCTCGGAACTCCGACTTAACTATTATTCCGAGCTAGGCACTTAACGGAGCATCTCGTGACTTCGTTTGTCTCTCCCAAGTACATGTATTGAAGAGAAAATTGATCACAGGAATCAGCAAACCGAGCATGAACGATCTGAACCCTCGGAAACCGCGTGAATCGATACACTTCGTCCAACGTGTGTCCCATGGAAACGAAGTTGACAACGACCATCCGGTCGACGTTGAACTGTTGTCTGTACTCATCTGCTTGTTTTGCGGCGGCTTCGATCTCGGATTCCCGTAATTGATTTGACTTCAGCTCGTACGCGACTCGGACCCCATTGGCGATGAGAATATCGGCTCTCCTTCGGCTGCCTGGAGTTTTTACTTCAGCATAAATACCCCTCGTCAGAGCTCCCTTCTTCAAGATATCCCGAATTGTCGAATACAGCTCGTGATGAAATGCCGACTCACTCGGTGCTTGTCGATTCCTCACAAGATGATTCGAAATGGTTTTGGGGTACACTTGTCCAAGCGCAAGAGACAAGAGCAGCACGGGGTCATCGGTATTAGCAGCTTGATGAATTTTCCGCTCTGGGAGGGCTTCGACACAAACTCGACACATCATCTCAGATACAATGGCCAATCCACCACTGCGTCCTTGGACCACAATCCCCATTCTCAGTAATGGGTCAACGAGTCGCCTTTGCTGATCGCCCCTGACTGCAATGCCGCAGTACCCCTCGACAGTGCTAGCCGTCAAACTCCCATTGTCTTCAAGTATGTATTTGAGTGCCTCCCACTCCAACTCAGTCAAGCTGCGCAGGTCGCCTTGTATGCGGTGATAGGTGTTGTTGTACTGCGTCAAATACCCGGAAAATGCACCCACTTGGAACCACGGTTCCCATTCATGCCACTCCAGAGTCCACTTGTCGTTGTCAACCGTAAATCGAATCAATGATCCAAATACACCGGGCGCTCCACTGGAATACTTCATAATTCCACATTGAAGCGACTGAGGAAACGAATAGCGTGGCTCAATAAGCTTGAAAAACGCACTCATTTGTTCCACTGAAAATGGCGCCATCTTGATCATGTTACCAACGTTGAAAGGGCTTGTCTTGTCGTCCCCACGAAAGATTTTGTGATGGTGCACCAATTCATGACTTCCGATCCCAAGAAAACCACGGAAATACGGTGCTGCTTTCCACTTTCGAAGTGCCAGCAGGAACTTGATAGCCAACTCTTTGTAGGAAAAGAGATGATTCATTCCATCCACAATCAGGCACAACTGCTTCCGGTCTTGAAGCGCGCAATCCTCCACCAACTGCATAAACGAATCGTAATCGCAGCCCGCATTTCGATTATCAATGCACCTCCCCAATCGATTCCAGAACGTTCCCTCTGCAGCCACATCCGATTCATGCATTTCAAAAAAGACGCACTTGACATCCGCAACACTGGAATCACTGGCAATCCAGTCCATGATGCGATACGCAATTGTTGTTTTTCCAAATTGACGAGGACCGTACAACAGGAACAATGGGTGGCCGATGACCTCTTTTCTTGATAGGCCTTCCTTGATCTGTCGAAAAGCGTCTATTGTATCAAACGGAACGGCGCACTCATCCTGATGCAATGGTCCTGCAAATGCAATCCGGTTTCCCTCCAATCTTTGCTTCTTCTTCGGTGGTTCAACTGCAACTTCTGGCAGTTCCACCAGCACGTGAATCTCTTGCGACCAGGCTGAAAGTTCTTCCCAAAGCAATCTTCGTCGAGAATCCACGACGAAAGCATCTCTTCATACTCGGTGCTGATGCCACCTCGCAAGAAGCCTTTCACCGTGTGG
>NW_003303729.1:1441518-1473206 GCF_000142945.1 Phytophthora infestans T30-4
TCGAACTGTTTCGCATATTCAACAATTCCACGCTGGATTAGAGTCATGGTACTGGGATTGCTCAAAGGATTCAACGGATTCCGTTCCTTGCGTCCAGTATCAACTTCAAAGGGCGACATACCGGTAGATGCACTGACGAGAGTATTTTACTTTAGTTGAACGTAAAGTATTAGCTTCTATTCAAAGAAGAAGAGGACCTAATGTTGTAGGTACTTTTGGATACATACAACCGTTAGCTGATGGTCTTAAATTATTTGTAAAAGAAACTATTTTACCAAGTAATGCTGATGTAATTTTATTTATATTTGCACCAATTTTAGCTTTTTTTTTAAGTTTATTAAGTTGGACTGTTATACCTTTAGGATTTGGTATGTTTTTTACTGAATTAAATATAGGTATTTTATATTTATTAGCAATTTCATCATTAGGTGTTTATGGTATTATTATTGGTGGTTGGTCTTCATACTCGGTGCTGATGCCACCTCACAAGAAGCCTTTCACCGTGTGGTCGTGCTTCATCCACGTGGCTTCCCCCTTCTTCCGCGCCAAGTAGAGCGTCAATCTGGCTGGATCAACTTTGAAGCGATCATCGACGTCTTTCTTCTCGTTCAAAGTGACTTGATCATACAATGTATGGGATACGGTTTAAGTTTCGGAACTTCAGAACTACTGGAATTAGATAACTACACCTGCTCTAGTGACGCATTTGTTAAAGTGACAATTCTGACAATGCCTGAGAATTCACATAAGGATAACGCTGACTCGCGTTTTCTTTCTATTAGCGTACGCTAGTGGACGGACTGCATTGATTATGTTACATGTTCCGCTCAACCTGTGCATTTCTGACAAAAATACTCCTCAATATATAGAAACTAAATAATAGTGAGTTTATCTTGAGCGATAAAAAATAAATATATAGAAATAACAATGTGCAAGTACATCTTCCCAGAAGACCACGCAAAGGCGAGCCAACAGTGCGGCTCAAAAGGCGATTGGTGCCGACACCACGCGAAGTATCAGCCAGTAGTTGCTGAATCAGTGATTGCTAAACTAATAGTTGCTGAACCAGTGATTGCTGAACTAGTAGCTGCTGAATCTGTAGTTGTTGTGCCTGCAGTTGCTGAACCAACGATGACCAAGTCTATTGAAGAAATTTATGGTGAGCATTGCATTCAGCACATCAAATCTGTTGATAAATACGATGAAACCAAGTTGGGAGATTCGCGCGTGTTGTCACCAAGTATTTGGATTAAGTCGAAGATGCACGTAGTTGGGGATTCCATCAACTACAAGCACAGTGATGATGGCACACCTGACTTTGGCAACGACGGATACACGTACCTTTTGCAATATCAATTTAATGAACTGGATAAATCGCAGATGCTTAATAATTTCTTCTTTAAGTCCAATGAAGACCGTGAATCATTTGAACAAGCAAACGTTGAATGCGGTGTGGAATACTTCCTTGCAACTCAATCCTACGATGAGCGATTGTATCAATTGTGCATGATGATTCGAGGCGATTTGTTCTCCAACAACCAAAACGTGTGGAATCTCGCTGGATTCTTTGCTCGTCAACCTCATTCTGATTGGCATTTAGTGCGCAAGACCTATCTCTGTGTGCTCAAACAAAAAAGTAGAGCGTTTCAACAAGGAGTATGCTACCAAAGAATTTGATGGTTGGTTTGATTCCAAGTATAATCCATCACTGAACGAAGGCAAACTGAAGGGATTGCTGCTGGTTGTGATTCTGCTGCATACAAGCAATAGAAGGATGACTATGAAGTCAAGGAGCCATGGAAAACAGCCACTTCGAAGACGTTTGAGCTTTCTACACTTGATCAAGATTTCGAATTGACATTCAAGTCTGAGCGGAAGTTGGCAACACTAACTCAGCTGGTGGAGTTAACTGGTCGAACAATTAATGACATGCGTTCAGCCATGGTTGATACGTCATTTGAGAACGATGAGCTTGAATATTGGGCGGAGAAGTATCTAGTGATCGAGAACAAGCCCAATCGTGACTTTGATTTAAATCAATGTGGTAGCTCAGTGCTACTATAGTAGTACTACGCATGAGAGAAGCGCTGCCACTGATGTCGCTGCAAGAATGCTGCGGTGGCCATCCATTTTAAGAAAGCAACTCGGAGAGGATGACTGGAGGAGGTCTGCTGTCGCACTTTTGAATTGCGAATTGAATTGCTCTTCTTGTGTATTAAACACAATTTTCTAATAGTGACTAGACATTAGTTTTTATAAGTGAATAGGGCTACAAAAACCATTATTAGCTGCGAGCTTAAGTGTACTGGTTTTTTGTTCAATAACTGTCTGGAAATATGTACTGGATCGGTAGCTATATCCCAGAGTTATCTATACAGACTGGAAGAAAACAGTACAAAGTGGAACTTCCTCGTGCTCCAGCACGTAGTACGGCTCTGTCTTCGTCCGACACCTCATTCTGCAATCTGCTCGCACTCTCTCATTTCGACTCAAGTGCCCTAGCTGTTGACCCAAACGACAACAAAATGCGCCTCACATGCATCCTTGCAGTGCTAGTCGCGGTCACTTTCCACGCCACTGGTAATGCCAATTCTGCGGTTGCGGGCAAGGCTTCGAATGAATATGGTGTTGACATGATCACCACGACCGCAATCTTCGTCGAGAATCCACGACGAAAGCATCTCTTCATACTCGGTGCTGATGCCACATCACAAGAAGCCTTTCACCGTGTGGTCGTGCTTCATCCACGTGGCTTCCCCCTTCTTCCGCGCCAAGTAGAGCGTCAATCTGGCTGGATCAACTTTGAAGCGATCATCGACGTCTTTCTTCTCGTTCACATGGCCTTCTGCAGCGCGCTCACTTTCGCGTTGCTCGCTATCTTCACGGGAAACACAGTCCCTTCGCCGTATACCGCGCACTCCAACTCGACCTCTGCCATCTTCGTGCGGAAAGTTCTCGACTGAGCAGCAGCACTCATTCACGCAGCACACCGCACAGTTTTAGCCAATCACATCACTTTAAAATAATTATTTTATTTCTGACAAAAATACTCCTCAATATATAGAAACTAAATAATAGTGAGTTCATCTTGAGCGATAAAAAATAAATATATAGAAATAACAATGTGCAAGTACATCTTCCCAGAAGACCACGCAAAGGCGAGCCAACAGTGCGGCTCAAAAGGCGATTGGTGCCGACACCACGCGAAGTATCAGCCAGTAGTTGCTGAACCAGTGATTGCTAAACTAATAGTTGCTGAACCAGTGATTGCTGAACTAGTAGCTGCTGAATCTGTAGCTGTTGTGCCTGCAGTTGCTGAACCAACGATGACCAAGTCTATTGAAGAAATTTATGGTGAGCATTGCATTCAGCACATCAAATCTGTTGATAAATACGATGAACCCAGGTTGGGAGATTCGCGCGTGTTGTCACCAAGTAATTGGATCAAGTCGAAGATGCACGCAGTTGGGGATTCCATCAACTACAAGCACAGTGATGATGGCACACCTGACTTTGGCAACGACGGATACACGTACCTTTTGCAATATCAATTTAATGAACTGGATGAATCGCAGATGCTTGATAATTTCTTCTTTAAGTCCAATGAAGACCGTGAATCATTTGAACAAGCAAACGTTGAATGCGGTGTGGAATACTTCCTTGCAGCTCAATCCTACGATGAGCATTTGTATCAATTGTGCATGATGATTCGAGGCGATTTGTTCTCCAACAACTAAAACGTGTGGAATCTCGCTGGATTCTTTGCTTGTCAAGTTCATTCGGATTGGCATTTAGTGCGCAAGACCTATCTCTGTGTGCTCAAACAAAAAAGTAGAGCGTTTCAACAAGGAGTATGCTACCAAAGAATTTGATGGTTGGTTTGATTCCAAGTATAATCCATCACTGAACGAAGGCAAACTGAAGGGATTGCTGCTGGTTGTGATTCTGCTGCATACAAGCAATAGAAGGATGACTATGAAGTCAAGGAGCCAGGGAAAACAGCTACTTCGAAGAAGTTTGAGCTTTCTACACTTGATCAAGATTTCGAATTGACATTCAAGTCTGAGCGGAAGTTGGCAACACTAACTCAGCTGGTGGAGTTAACTGGTCGAACAATTAATGACATGCGTTCAGCCATGGTTGATACGTCATTTGAGAACGATGAGCTTGAATATTGGGCGGAGAAGTATCTAGTGATCGAGAACAAGCCCAATCGTGACTTTGATTTAAATCAATGTGGTAGCTCAGTGCTACTATAGTAGTACTACGCATGAGAAAAGTGCTGCCACTGATGTCGCTGCAAGAATGCTGCGGTGGCCATCCATTTTAAGAAAGCAACTCGGAGAGGATGACTGGAGGAGGTCTGCTGTCGCACTTTTGAATTGCGAATTGAATTGCTCTTTTTGTGTATTAAACACAATTTTCTAATAGTGACTAGACATTAGTTTTTATAAGTGAATAGGGCTACAAAAACCATTATTAGCTGCGAACTTAAGTGTACTGGTTTTTTGTTCAATAACTGTCTGGAAATATGTACTGGATCGGTAGCTATATCCCAGAGTTATTTGTACAGACTGGAAGAAAACAGTACAAAGTGGAACTTCCTCGTGCTCCAGCACGTAGTACGGCTCTGTCTTCGTCCGACACCTCATTCTGCAATCTGCTCGCACTCTCTCATTTCGACTCAAGTGCCCTAGCTGTTGACCCAAACGACAAAAAAATGCGTTTCACATGCATCCTTGCAGTGCTAGTCGCGGTCACTTTCCACGCCACTGGTAATGCCAATTCTGCGGTTGCGGGCAAGGCTTCGAATGAATATGGTGTTGACATGATCACCACGACCGCAATCTTCGTCGAGAATCCACGACGAAAGCATCTCTTCATACTCGGTGCTGATGCCACCTCACAAGAAGCCTTTCACCGTGTGGTCGTGCTTCATCCACGTGGCTTCCCCCTTCTCCCGCGCCAAGTAGAGCGTCAATCTGGCTGGATCAACTTCGAAGCGATCATCGACATCTTTCTTCTCGTTCACATGGCCTTCTGCAGCGCGCTCACTTTCGCGTTGCTCGCTATCTTCACGGGAAACACAGTCCCTTCGCCGTATACCGCGCACTCCAACTCGACCTCTGCCATCTTCGTGCGGAAAGTTCTCGACTGAGCAGCAGCACTCATTCACGCAGCACACCGCACCGTTTTAGCCAATCACATCACTTTAAAATAATATTTTTATTTCTGACAAAAATACTCCTCAATATATAGAAACTAAATAATAGTGAGTTCATCTTGAGCGATAAAAAATAAATATATAGAAATAACAATGTGCAAGTACATCTTCCCAGAAGACCACGCAAAGGCGAGCCAACAGTGCGGCTCAAAAGGCGATTGGTGCCGACACCACGCGAAGTATCAGCCAGTAGTTGCTGAACCAGTGATTGCTAAACTAGTAGTTGCTGAACCAGTGATTGCTGAACTAGTAGCTGCTGAACCTGTAGTTGTTGTGCCTGCAGTTGCTGAACCAACGATGACCAAGTCTACTGAAGAAATTTATGGTGAGCATTGCATTCAGCACATCAAATCTGTTGATAAATACGATGAACCCAAGTTGGGAGATTCGCGCGTGTTGTCACCAAGTATTTGGATCAAGTCGAAGATGCACGTAGTTGGGGATTCCATCAACTACAAGCACAGTGATGATGGCACACCTGACTTTGGCAACGACGGATACACGTACCTTTTGCAATATCAATTTAATGAACTGGATAAATCGCAGATGCTTAATAATTTCTTCTTTAAGTCCAATGAAGACCGTGAATCATTTGACCAAGTCTATTGAAGAAATTTATGGTGAGCATTGCATTCAGCACATCAAATCTGTTGATAAATACGATGAACCCAAGTTGGGAGATTCGCGCGTGTTGTCACCAAGTATTTGGATCAAGTCGAAGATGCACGCAGTTGGGGATTACATCAACTACAAGCACAGTGATGATGGCACACCTGACTTTGGCAACGACGGATACACGTACCTTTTGCAATATCAATTTAATGAGCTGGATGAATCGCAGATGCTTAATAATTTCTTCTTTAAGTCCAATGAAGACCGTGAATCATTTGAACAAGCAAACGTTGAATGCGGTGTGGAATACTTCCTTGCAACTCAATCCTACGATGAGCATTTGTATCAATTGTGCATGATGATTCGAGGCGATTGGTTCTCCAACAATTAAAACGTGTGGAATCTCGCTGGATTCTTTGCTTGTCAAGTTCATTCGGATTGGCATTTAGTGCGCAAGACCTATCTCTGTGTGCTCAAACAAAAAAGTAGAGCGTTTCAACAAGGAGTATGCTACCAAAGAATTTGATGGTTGGTTTGATTCCAAGTATAATCCATCACTGAAAGAAGGCAAACTGAAAGGGATTGCTGCTGGTTGTGATTCTGCTGCATACAAGCAATAGAAGGATGACTATGAAGTCAAGGAGCCAGGGAAAACAGCTACTTCGAAGACGTTTGAGCTTTCTACACTTGATCAAGATTTCGAATTGACATTCAAGTCTGAGCGGAAGTTGGCAACACTAACTCAGCTGGTGGAGTTAGCTGGTCGAACAATTAATGACATGCGTTCAGCCATGGTTGATACGTCATTTGAGAACGATGAGCTTGAATATTGGGCGGAGAAGTATCTAGTGATCGAGAACAAGCCCAATCGTGACTTTGATTTAAATCAATGTGGTAGCTCAGTGCTTCTATAGTAGTACTACGCATGAGAAAAGTGCTGCCACTGATGTCGCTGCAAGAATGCTGCGGTGGCCATCCATTTTAAGAAAGCAACTCGGAGAGGATGACTGGAGGAGGTCTGCTGTCGCACTTTTGAATTGCGAATTGAATTGCTCTTTTTGTGTATTAAACACAATTTTCTAATAGTGACTAGACATTAGTTTTTATAAGTGAATAGGGCTACAAAAACCATTATTAGCTGCGAACTTAAGTGTACTGGTTTTTTGTTCAATAACTGTCTGGAAATATGTACTGGATCGGTAGCTATATCCCATCGTTATTTGTACAGACTGGAAGAAAACAGTACAAAGTGGAACTTCCTCGTGCTCCAGCACGTAGTACGGCTCTGTCTTCGTCCGACACCTCATTCTGCAATCTGCTCGCACTCTCTCATTTCGACTCAAGTGCCCTAGCTGTTGACCCAAACGACAACAAAATGCGCCTCACATGCATCCTTGCAGTGCTAGTCGCGGTCACTTTCCACGCCACTGGTAATGCCAATTCTGCGGTTGCGGGCAAGGCTTCGAATGAATATGGTGTTGACATGATCACCACGACCGCAATCTTCGTCGAGAATCCACGACGAAAGCATCTCTTCATACTCGGTGCTGATGCCACCTCACAAGAAGCCTTTAACCGTGTGGTCGTGCTTCATCCACGTGGCTTCCCCCTTCTTCCGCGCCAAGTAGAGCGTCAACCTGGCTGGATCAACTTTGAAGCGATCATTGACGTCTTTCTTCTCGTTCACAATGGCCTTCTGCAGCGCGCTCACTTTCGCATTGCTCGCTATCTTCACGGGAAACACAGTCCCTTCGCCGTATACCGCGCACTCCAACTCGACCTCTGCCATCTTCGTGCGGAAAGCTCTCGACTGAGCAGCAGCACTCATTCACGCAGCACACCGCACCGTTTTAGCCAATCACATCACTTCAAAATAATTATTTTTATTTCTGACAAAAATATTCCTCAATATATAGAAACTAAAAATTAGTGAGTTCATCTTGAGCGATAAAATTAAATATATAGAAATAACAATGTGCAAGTACATCTTCCCAGAAGACCACGCAAAGGCGAGCCAACAGTGCGGCTCAAAAGGCGATTGGTGCCGACACCACGCGAAGTATCAGCCAGTAGTTGCTGAACCAGTGATTGCTAACTAGTAGTTGCTGAACCAGTGATTGCTGAACTAGTAGCTGCTGAACCTGTAGTTGTTGTGCCTGCAGTTGCTGAGCCAACGATGACCAAGTCTATTGAAGAAATTTATGGTGAGCATTGCATTCAGCACATCAAATCTGTTGATAAATACGATGAACCCAGGTTGGGAGATTCGCGCGTGTTGTCACCAAGTAATTGGATCAAGTCGAAGATGCACGCAGTTGGGGATTCCATCAACTACAAGCACAGTGATGATGGCACACCTGACTTTGGCAACGACGGATACACGTACCTTTTGCAATATCAATTTAATGAACTGGATGAATCGCAGATGCTTGATAATTTCTTCTTTAAGTCCAATGAAGACCGTGAATCATTTGAACAAGCAAACGTTGAATGCGGTGTGGAATACTTCCTTGCAACTCAATCCTACGATGAGCGATTGTATCAATTGTGCATGATGATTCGAGGCGATTTGTTCTCCAACAACCAAAACGTGTGGAATCTCGCTGGATTCTTTGCTTGTCAAGTTCATTCGGATTGGCATTTAGTGCGCAAGACCTATCTCTGTGTGCTCAAACAAAAAAGTAGAGCGTTTCAACAAGGAGTATGCTACCAAAGAATTTGATGGTTGGTTTGATTCCAAGTATAATCCATCACTGAACGAAGGCAAACTGAAGGGATTGCTGCTGGTTGTGATTCTGCTGCATACAAGCAATAGAAGGATGACTATGAAGTCAAGGAGCCATGGAAAACAGCCACTTCGAAGACGTTTGAGCTTTCTACACTTGATCAAGATTTCGAATTGACATTCAAGTCTGAGCGGAAGTTGGCAACACGAACTCAGCTGGTGGAGTTAACTGGTCGAACAATTAATGACATGCGTTCAGCCATGGTTGATACGTCATTTGAGAACGATGAGCTTGAATATTGGGCGGAGAAGTATCTAGTGATCGAGAACAAGCCCAATCGTGACTTTGATTTAAATCAATGTGGTAGCTCAGTGCTACTATAGTAGTACTACGCATGGGAAAAGTGCTGCCACTGATGTCGCTGCAAGAATGCTGCGGTGGCCATTCATTTTAAGAAAGCAACTCGGAGAGGATGACTGGAGGAGGTCTGCTGTCGCACTTTTGAATTGCGAATTGAATTGCTCTTCTTGTGTATTAAACACAATTTTCTAATAGTGACTAGACATTAGTTTTTATAAGTGAATAGGGCTACAAAAACCATTATTAGCTGCAAACTTAAGTGTACTGGTTTTTTGTTCAATAACTGTCTGGAAATATGTACTGGATCGGTAGCTATATCCCATCGTTATTTGTACAGACTGGAAGAAAACAGTACAAAGTGGAACTTCCTCGTGCTCCAGCACGTAGTACGGCTCTGTCTTCGTCCGACACCTCATTCTGCAATCTGCTCGCACTCTCTCATTTCGACTCAAGTGCCCTAGCTGTTGACCCAAACGACAAAAAAATGCGCCTCACATGCATCCTTGCAGTGCTAGTCGCGGTCACTTTCCACGCCACTGGTAATGCCAATTCTGCGGTTGCGGGCAAAGCTTCGAGTGAATATGGTGTTGACATGATCACCACGACCGCAATCTTCGTCGAGAATTCACGACGAAAGCATCTCTTCATACTCGGTGCTGATGCCACGCCTTTCACCGTGTGGTCGTGCTTCATCCACGTGGCTTCCCCCTTCTTCCGCGCCAAGTAGAGCGTCAATCTGGCTGGATCAACTTTGAAGCGATCATCGACATCTGTCTTCTCGTTCACATGGCCTTCTGCAGCGCGCTCACTTTCGCGTTGCTCGCTATCTTCACGGGAAACACAGTCTCTTCGCCGTATACCGCGCACTCCAACTCGACCTCTGCCATCTTCGTGCGGAAAGTTCTCGACTGAGCAGCAGCACTCATTCACGCAGCACACCGCACAGTTTTAGCCAATCACATCACTTTAGAATAATATTTTTATTTCTGACAAAATACTCCTCAATATATAGAAACTAAATAATAGTGAGTTCATCTTGAGCGATAAAAAATAAATATATAGAAATAACAATGTGCAAGTACATCTTCCCAGAAGACCACGCAAAGGCGAGCCAACAGTGCGGCTCAAAAGGCGATTGGTGCCGACACCACGCGAAGTATCAGCCAGTAGTTGCTGAATCAGTGATTGCTAAACTAGTAGTTGCTGAACCAGTGATTGCTGAACTAGTAGCTGCTGAACCTGTAGTTGTTGTGCCTGCAGTTGCTGAACCAACGATGACCAAGTCTATTGAAGAAATTTATGGTGAGCATTGCATTCAGCACATCAAATCTGTTGATAAATACGATGAAATCAAGTTGGGAGATTCGCGCGTGTTGTCACCAAGTAATTGGATCAAGTCGAAGATGCACGCAGTTGGGGATTCCATCAACTACAAGCACAGTGATGATGGCACACCTGACTTTGGCAACGACGGATACACGTACCTTTTGCAATATCAATTTAATGAACTGGATGAATCGCAGATGCTTGATAATTTCTTCTTTAAGTCCAATGAAGACCGTGAATCATTTGAACAAGCAAACGTTGAATGCGGTGTGGAATACTTCCTTGCAGCTCAATCCTACGATGAGCATTTGTATCAATTGTGCATGATGATTCGAGGCGATTTGTTCTCCAACAACCAAAACGTGTGGAATCTCGCTGGATTCTTTGCTTGTCAAGTTCATTCGGATTGGCATTTAGTGCGCAAGACCTATCTCTGTGTGCTCAAACAAAAAAGTAGAGCGTTTCAACAAGGAGTATGCTACCAAAGAATTTGATGGTTGGTTTGATTCCAAGTATAATCCATCACTGAAAGAAGGCAAACTGAAAGGGATTGCTGCTGGTTGTGATTCTGCTGCATACAAGCAATAGAAGGATGACTATGAAGTCAAGGAGCCATGGAAAACAGCCACTTCGAAGACGTTTGAGCTTTCTACACTTGATCAAGATTTCGAATTGACATTCAAGTCTGAGCGGAAGTTGGCAACACTAACTCAGCTGGTGGAGTTAACTGGTCGAACAATTAATGACATGCGTTCAGCCATGGTTGATACGTCATTTGAGAACGATGAGCTTGAATATTGGGCGGAGAAGTATCTAGTGATCGAGAACAAGCCCAATCGTGACTTTGATTTAAATCAATGTGGTAGCTCAGTGCTACTATAGTAGTACTACGCATGAGAAAAGTGCTGCCACTGATGTCGCTGCAAGAATGCTGCGGTGGCCATCCATTTTAAGAAAGCAACTCGGAGAGGATGACTGGAGGAGGTCTGCTGTCGCACTTTTGAATTGCGAATTGAATTGCTCTTCTTGTGTATTAAACACAATTTTCTAATAGTGACTAGACATTGGTTTTTATAAGTGAATAGGGCTACAAAAACCATTATTAGCTGCGAACTTAAGTGTACTGGTTTTTTGTTCAATAACTGTCTGGAAATATGTACTGGATCGGTAGCTATATCCCAGAGTTATTTGTACAGACTGGAAGAAAACAGTACAAAGTGGAACTTCCTCGTGCTCCAGCACGTAGTACGGCTCTGTCTTCGTCCGACACCTCATTCTGCAATCTGCTCGCACTCTCTCATTTCGACTCATGTGCCCTAGCTGTTGACCCAAACGACAAAAAAATGCGCCTCACATGCATCCTTGCAGTGCTAGTCGCGGTCACTTTCCACGCCACTGGTAATGCCAATTCTGCGGTTGCGGGCAAGGCTTCGAATGAATATGGTGTTGACATGATCACCACGACCGCAATCTTCGTCGAGAATCCACGACGAAAGCATCTCTTCATACTCGGTGCTGATGCCACCTCACAAGAAGCCTTTCACCGTGTGGTCGTGCTTCATCCACGTGGCTTCCCCCTTCTTCCGCGCCAAGTAGAGCGTCAATCTGGCTGGATCAACTTTGAAGCGATCATCGACGTCTTTCTTCTCGTTCACATGGCCTTCTGCAGCGCGCTCACTTTCGCGTTGCTCGCTATCTTCACGGGAAACACAGTCCCTTCGCCGTATACCGCGCACTCCAACTCGACATCTGCCATCTTCGTGCGGAAAGTTCTCGACTGAGCAGCAGCACTCATTCAGAGTGCTGCTGCTCAGTTTTAGCCAATCACATCACTTTAAAATAATTATTTTATTTCTGACAAAAATACTCCTCAATATATAGAAACTAAATAATAGTGAGTTCATCTTGAGCGATAAAAAATAAATATATAGAAATAACAATGTGCAAGTACATCTTCCCAGAAGACCACGCAAAGGCGAGCCAACAGTGCGGCTCAAAAGGCGATTGGTGCCGACACCACGCGAAGTATCAGCCAGTAGTTGCTGAATCAGTGATTGCTAAACTAGTAGTTGCTGAACCAGTGATTGCTGAACTAGTAGCTGCTGAACCTGTAGTTGTTGTGCCTGCAGTTGCTGAACCAACGATGACCAAGTCTATTGAAGAAATTTATGGTGAGCATTGCATTCAGCACATCAAATCTGTTGATAAATACGATGAACCCAGGCTGGGAGATTCGCGCGTGTTGTCACCAAGTAATTGGATCAAGTCGAAGATGCACGCAGTTGGGGATTCCATCAACTACAAGCACAGTGATGATGGCACACCTGACTTTGGCAACGACGGATACACGTACCTTTTGCAATATCAATTTAATGAACTGGATGAATCGCAGATGCTTGATAATTTCTTCTTTAAGTCCAATGAAGACCGTGAATCATTTGAACAAGCAAACGTTGAATGCGGTGTGGAATACTTCCTTGCAGCTCAATCCTACGATGAGCATTTGTATCAATTGTGCATGATGATTCGAGGCGATTTGTTCTCCAACGACCAAAACGTGTGGAATCTCGCTGGATTCTTCGCTCGTCAACCTCATTCTGATTGGCATTTAGTGCGCAAGACCTATCTCTGTGTGCTCAAACAAAAAGTAGAGCGTTTCAACAAGGAGTATGCTACCAAAGAATTTGATGGTTGGTTTGATTCCAAGTATAATCCATCACTGAACGAAGGCAAACTGAAAGGGATTGCTGCTGGTTGTGATTCTGCTGCATACAAGCAATAGAAGGATGACTGTGAAGTCAAGGAGCCAGGGAAAGCAGCTACTTCGAAGACGTTTGAGCTTTCTACACCTGATCAAGATTTCGAATTGACATTCAAGTCTGAGCGGAAGTTGGCAACACTAACTCAGCTGGTGGAGTTAGCTGGTCGAACAATTAATGACATGCGTTCAGCCATGGTTGATACGTCATTTGAGAACGATGAGCTTGAATATTGGGCGGAGAAGTATCTAGTGATCGAGAACAAGCCCAATCGTGACTTTGATTTAAATCAATGTGGTAGCTCAGTGCTACTATAGTAGTACTACGCATGAGAAAAGTGCTGCCACTGATGTCGCTGCAAGAATGCTGCGGTGGCCATCCATTTTAAGAAAGCAACTCGGAGAGGATGACTGGAGGAGGTCTGCTGTCGCACTTTTGAATTGCGAATTGAATTGCTCTTCTTGTGTATTAAACACAATTTTCTAATAGTGACTAGACATTAGTTTTTATAAGTGAATAGGACTACAAAAACCATTATTAGCTGCGAACTCAAGTGTACTGGTTTTTTTGTTCAATAACTGTCTGGAAATATGTACTGGATCGGTAGCTATATCCCAGCGTTATTTGTACAGACTGGAAGAAAACAGTACAAAGTGGAACTTCCTCGTGCTCCAGCACGTAGTACGGCTCTGTCTTCGTCCGACACCTCATTCTGCAATCTGCTCGCACTCTCTCATTTCGACTCAAGTGCCCTAGCTGTTGACCCAAACGACAAAAAAATGCGCCTCACATGCATCCTTGCAGTGCTAGTCGCGGTCACTTTCCACGCCACTGGTAATGCCAATTCTGCGGTTGCGGGCAAGGCTTCGAATGAATATGGTGTTGACATGATCACCACGACCGCAATTTTCGTCGAGAATCCACGACGAAAGCATCTCTTCATACTCGGTGCTGATGCCACCTCACAAGAAGCCTTTCACCGTGTGGTCGTGCTTCATCCACGTGGCTTCCCCCTTCTTCCGCGCCAAGTAGAGCGTCAACCTGGCTGGATCAACTTTGAAGCGATCATTGACGTCTTTCTTCTCGTTCACAATGGCCTTCTGCAGCGCGCTCACTTTCGCATTGCTCGCTATCTTCACGGGAAACACAGTCCCTTCGCCGTATACCGCGCACTCCAACTCGACCTCTGCCATCTTCGTGCGGAAAGTTCTCGACTGAGCAGCAGCACTCATTCACGCAGCACACCGCACCGTTTTAGCCAATCACATCACTATAAAATAATATTTTTATTTCTGACAAAAATACTCCTCAATATATAGAAACTAAATAATAGTGAGTTCATCTTGAGCGATAAAAAATAAATATATAGAAATAACAATGTGCAAGTACATCTTCCCAGAAGACCACGCAAAGGCGAGCCAACAGTGCGGCTCAAAAGGCGATTGGTGCCGACACCACGCGAAGTATCAGCCAGTAGTTGCTGAACCAGTGATTGCTAAACTAATAGTTGCTGAACCAGTAATTGCTGAACTAGTAGCTGCTGAATCTGTAGTTGTTGTGCCTGCAGTTGCTGAACCAACGATGACCAAGTCTATTGAAGAAATTTATGGTGAGCATTGCATTCAGCACATCAAATCTGTTGATAAATACGATGAAACCAGGTTGGGAGATTCGCGCGTGTTGTCACCAAGTAATTGGTTCAAGTCGAAGATGCACGCAGTTGGGGATTCCATCAACTACAAGCACAGTGATGATGGCACACCTGACTTTGGCAACGACGGATACACGTACCTTTTGCAATATCAATTTAATGAACTGGATGAATCGCAGATGCTTGATAATTTCTTCTTTAAGTCCAATGAAGACCGTGAATCATTTGAACAAGCAAACGTTGAATGCGGTGTGGAATACTTCCTTGCAGCTCAATCCTACGATGAGCATTTGTATCAATTGTGCATGATGATTCGAGGCGATTTGTTCTCCAACAACCAAAACGTGTGGAATCTCGCTGGATTCTTTGCTTGCCAAGTTCATTCGGATTGGCATTTAGTGCGCAAGACCTATCTCTGTGTGCTCAAACAAAAAAGTAGAGCGTTTCAACAAGGTGTATGCTACCAAAGAATTTGATGGTTGGTTTGATTCCAAGTATAATCCATCACTGAAAGAAGGCAAACTGAAAGGGATTGCTGCTGGTTGTGATTCTGCTGCATACAAGCAATAGAAGGATGACTATGAAGTCAAGGAGCCATGGAAAACAGCTACTTCGAAGACGTTTGAGCTTTCTACACTTGATCAAGATTTCGAATTGACATTCAAGTCTGAGCGGAAGTTGGCAACACTAACTCAGCTGGTGGAGTTAGCTGGTCGAACAATTAATGACATGCGTTTAACCATGGTTGATACGTCATTTGAGAGCGATGAGCTTGAATATTGGGCGGAGAAGTATCTAGTGATCGAGAACAAGCCCAATCGTGACTTTGATTTAAATCAATGTGGTAGCTCAGTGCTACTATAGTAGTACTACGCATGAGAAAAGTGATGCCACTGATGTCGCTGCAAGAATGCTGCGGTGGCCATCCATTTTAAGAAAGCAACTCGGAGAAGATGACTGGAGGAGGTCTGCTGTCGCACTTTTGAATTGCGAATTGAATTGCTCTTCTTGTGTATTAAACACAATTTTCTAATAGTGACTAGACATTGTTTTTATAAGTGAATAGGACTACAAAAACCATTATTAGCTGCAAACTTAAGTGTACTGGTTTTTTGTTCAATAACTGTCTGGAAATATGTACTGGATCGGTAGCTATATCCCAGCGTTATTTGTACAGACTGGAAGAAAACAGTACAAAGTGGAACTTCCTCGTGCTCCAGCACGTAGTACGGCTCTGTCTTCGTCCGACACCTCATTCTGCAATCTGCTCGCACTCTCTCATTTCGACTCAAGTGCCCTAGCTGTTGACCCAAACGACAAAAAAATGCGCCTCACATGCATCCTTGCAGTGCTAGTCGCGGTCACTTTCCACGCCACTGGTAATGCCAATTCTGCGGTTGCGGGCAAAGCTTCGAATGAATATGGTGTTGACATGATCACCACGACCGCAATCTTCGTCGAGAATCCACGACGAAAGCATCTCTTCATACTCGGTGCTGATGCCACCTCACAAGAAGCCTTTCACCGTGTGGTCGTGCTTCATCCACGTGGCTTCCCCCTTCTTCCGCGCCAAGTAGAGCGTCAATCTGGCTGGATCAACTTTGAAGCGATCATCGACGTCTTTCTTCTCGTTCACATGGCCTTCTGCAGCGCGCTCACTTTCGCGTTGCTCGCTATCTTCACGGGAAACACAGTCCCTTCGCCGTATACCGCGCACTCCAACTCGACCTCTGCCATCTTCGTGCGGAAAGTTCTCGACTGAGCAGCAGCACTCATTCACGCAGCACACCGCACCGTTTTAGCCAATCACATCACTTTAAAATAATATTTTTATTTCTGACAAAAATACTCCTCAATATATAGAAACTAAATAATAGTGAGTTCATCTTGAGCGATAAAAAATAAATATATAGAAATAACAATGTGCAAGTACATCTTCCCAGAAGACCACGCAAAGGCGAGCCAACAGTGCGGCTCAAAAGGCGATTGGTGCCGACACCACGCGAAGTATCAGCCAGTAGTTGCTGAACCAGTGATTGCTAAACTAATAGTTGCTGAACCAGTGATTGCTGAACTAGTAGCTGCTGAATCTGTAGCTGTTGTGCCTGCAGTTGCTGAACCAACGATGACCAAGTCTATTGAAGAAATTTATGGTGAGCATTGCATTCAGCACATCAAATCTGTTGATAAATACGATGAACCCAAGTTGGGAGATTCGCGCGTGTTGTCACCAAGTATTTGGATCAAGTCGAAGATGCACGCAGTTGGGGATTCCATCAACTACAAGCACAGTGATGATGGCACACCTGACTTTGGCAACGACGGATACACGTACCTTTTGCAATATCAATTTAATGAACTGGATGAATCGCAGATGCTTGATAATTTCTTCTTTAAGTCCAATGAAGACCGTGAATCATTTGAACAAGCAAACGTTGAATGCGGTGTGGAATACTTCCTTGCAACTCAATCCTACGATGAGCGATTGTATCAATTGTGCATGATGATTCGAGGCGATTTGTTCTCCAACAACCAAAACGTGTGGAATCTCGCTGGATTCTTTGCTTGTCAAGTTCATTCGGATTGGCATTTAGTGCGCAAGACCTATCTCTGTGTGCTCAAACAAAAAAGTAGAGCGTTTCAACAAGGAGTATGCTACCAAAGAATTTGATGGTTGGTTTGATTCCAAGTATAATCCATCACTGAACGAAGGCAAACTGAAAGGGATTGCTGCTTGTTGTGATTCTGCTGCATACAAGCAATAGAAGGATGACGGTGAAGTCAAGGAGCCAGGGAAAACAGCTACTTCGAAGACGTTTGAGCTTTCTACTCTTGATCAAGATTTCGAATTGACATTCAAGTCTGAGCGGAAGTTGGCAACACTAACTCAGCTGGTGGAGTTAGCTGGTCGAACAATTAATGACATGCGTTCAGCCATGGTTGATACGTCATTTGAGAACGATGAGCTTGAATATTGGGCGGAGAAGTATCTAGTGATCGAGAACAAGCCCAATCGTGACTTTGATTTAAATCAATGTGGTAGCTCAGTGCTACTATAGTAGTACTACGCATGAGAAAAGTGCTGCCACTGATGTCGCTGCAAGAATGCTGCGGTGGCCATCCATTTTAAGAAAGCAACTCGGAGAGGATGACTGGAGGAGGTCTGCTGTCGCACTTTTGAATTGCGAATTGAATTGCTCTTCTTGTGTATTAAACACAATTTTCTAATAGTGACTAGACATTAGTTTTTATAAGTGAATAGGACTACAAAAACCATTATTAGCTGCGAGCTTAAGTGTACTGGTTTTTTGTTCAATAACTGTCTGGAAATATGTACTGGATCGGTAGCTATATCCCAGCGTTATTTGTACAGACTGGAAGAAAACAGTACAAAGTGGAACTTCCTCGTGCTCCAGCACGTAGTACGGCTCTGTCTTCGTCCGACACCTCATTCTGCAATCTGCTCGCACTCTCTCATTTCGACTCAAGTGCCCTAGCTGTTGACTCAAACGACAAAAAAATGCGCCTCACATGCATCCTTGCAGTGCTAGTCGCGGTCACTTTCCACGCCACTGGTAATGCCAATTCTGCGGTTGCGGGCAAAGCTTCGAATGAATATGGTGTTGACATGATCACCACGACCGCAATTTTCGTCGAGAATCCACGACGAAAGCATCTCTTCATACTTGGTGCTGATGCCACCTCACAAGAAGCCTTTCACCGTGTGGTCGTGCTTCATCCACGTGGCTTCCCCCTTCTTCCGCGCCAAGTAGAGCGTCAACCTGGCTGGATCAACTTTGAAGCGATCATTGACGTCTTTCTTCTCGTTCACAATGGCCTTCTGCAGCGCGCTCACTTTCGCATTGCTCGCTATCTTCACGGGAAACACAGTCCCTTCGCCGTATACCGCGCACTCCAACTCGACCTCTGCCATCTTCGTGCGGAAAGTTCTCGACTGAGCAGCAGCACTCATTCACGCAGCACACCGCACAGTTTTGCCAATCACATCACTTTAAAATAATTGTTTTTATTTCTGACAAAAATATTCCTCAATATATAGAAACTAAATAATAGTGAGCTCATCTTGAGCGATAAAAAATAAATATATACAAATAACAATGTGCAAGTACATCTTCCCAGAAGACCATGCAAAGGCGAGCCAACAGTGCGGCTCAAAAGGCGATTGGTGCCGACACCACGCGAAGTATCAGCCAGTAGTTGCTGAATCAGTGATTGCTAAACTAGTAGTTGCTGAACCAGTGATTGCTGAACTAGTAGCTGCTGAACCTGTAGTTGTTGTGCCTGCAGTTGCTGAACCAACGATGACCAAGTCTATTGAAGAAATTTATGGTGAGCATTGCATTCAGCACATCAAATCTGTTGATAAATACGATGAACCCAAGTTGGGAGATTCGCGCGTGTTGTCACCAAGTAATTGGATCAAGTCGAAGATGCACGCAGTTGGGGATTCCATCAACTACAAGCACAGTGATGATGGCACACCTGACTTTGGCAACGACGGATACACGTACCTTTTGCAATATCAATTTAATGAACTGGATGAATCGCAGATGCTTGATAATTTCTTCTTTAAGTCCAATGAAGACCGTGAATCATTTGAACAAGCAAACGTTGAATGCGGTGTGGAATACTTCCTTGCAGCTCAATCCTACGATGAGCATTTGTATCAATTGTGCATGATGATTCGAGGCGATTTGTTCTCCAACAACCAAAACGTGTGGAATCTCGCTGGATTCTTTGCTTGTCAAGTTCATTCGGATTGGCATTTAGTGCGCAAGACCTATCTCTGTGTGCTCAAACAAAAAAGTAGAGCGTTTCAACAAGGAGTATGCTACCAAAGAATTTGATGGTTGGTTTGATTCCAAGTATAATCCATCACTGAACGAAGGCAAACTGAAGGGATTGCTGCTGGTTGTGATTCTGCTGCATACAAGCAATAGAAGGATGACTATGAAGTCAAGGAGCCAGGGAAAACAGCTACTTCGAAGAAGTTTGAGCTTTCTACACTTGATCAAGATTTCGAATTGACATTCAAGTCTGAGCGGAAGTTGGCAACACTAACTCAGCTGGTGGAGTTAACTGGTCGAACAATTAATGACATGCGTTCAGCCATGGTTGATACGTCATTTGAGAACGATGAGCTTGAATATTGGGCGGAGAAGTATCTAGTGATCGAGAACAAGCCCAATCGTGACTTTGATTTAAATCAATGTGGTAGCTCAGTGCTACTATAGTAGTACTACGCATGAGAAAAGTGATGCCACTGATGTCGCTGCAAGAATGCTGCGGTGGCCATCCATTTTAAGAAAGCAGCTCGGAGAAGATGACTGGAGGAGGTCTGCTGTCGCACTTTTGAATTGCGAATTGAATTGCTCTTCTTGTGTATTAAACACAATTTTCTAATAGTGACTAGACATTAGTTTTTATAAGTGAATAGGACTACAAAAACCATTATTAGCTGCAAACTTAAGTGTACTGGTTTTTTGTTCAATAACTGTCTGGAAATATGTACTGGATCGGTAGCTATATCCCAGCGTTATTTGTACAGACTGAAAGAAAACAGTACAAAGTGGAACTTCCTCGTGCTCCAGCACGTAGTACGGCTCTGTCTTCGTCCGACACCTCATTCTGCAATCTGCTCGCACTCTCTCATTTCGACTCAAGTGCCCTAGCTGTTGACCCAAACGACAAAAAATGCGTCTCACATGCATCCTTGCAGTGCTAGTCGCGGTCACTTTCCACGCCACTGGTAATGCCAATTCTGCGGTTGCGGGCAAAGCTTCGAATGAATATGGTGTTGACATGATCACCGCGACCGCAATTTTCGTCGAGAATCCACGACGAAAGCATCTCTTCATACTCGGTGCTGATGCCACCTCACAAGAAGCCTTTCACCGTGTGGTCGTGCTTCATCCACGTGGCTTCCCCCTTCTTCCGCGCCAAGTAGAGCGTCAACCTGGCTGGATCAACTTTGAAGCGATCATTGACGTCTTTCTTCTCGTTCACAATGGCCTTCTGCAGCGCGCTCACTTTCGCATTGCTCGCTATCTTCACGGGAAACACAGTCCCTTCGCCGTATACCGCGCACTCCAACTCGACCTCTGCCATCTTCGTGCGGAAAGTTCTCGACTGAGCAGCAGCACTCATTCACGCAGCACACCGCACCGTTTTAGCCAATCACATCACTTTAAAATAATATTTTTATTTCTGACAAAAATACTCCTCAATATATAGAAACTAAATAATAGTGAGTTCATCTTGAGCGATAAAAAATAAATATATAGAAATAACAATGTGCAAGTACATCTTCCCAGAAGACCACGCAAAGGCGAGCCAACAGTGCGGCTCAAAAGGCGATTGGTGCCGACACCACGCGAAGTATCAGCCAGTAGTTGCTGAACCAGTGATTGCTAAACTAATAGTTGCTGAACCAGTGATTGCTGAACTAGTAGCTGCTGAATCTGTAGCTGTTGTGCCTGCAGTTGCTGAACCAACGATGACCAAGTCTATTGAAGAAATTTATGGTGAGCATTGCATTCAGCACATCAAATCTGTTGATAAATACGATGAACCCAGGTTGGGAGATTCGCGCGTGTTGTCACCAAGTAATTGGATCAAGTCGAAGATGCACGCAGTTGGGGATTCCATCAACTACAAGCACAGTGATGATGGCACACCTGACTTTGGCAACGACGGATACACGTACCTTTTGCAATATCAATTTAATGAACTGGATGAATCGCAGATGCTTGATAATTTCTTCTTTAAGTCCAATGAAGACCGTGAATCATTTGAACAAGCAAACGTTGAATGCGGTGTGGAATACTTCCTTGCAGCTCAATCCTACGATGAGCGATTGTATCAATTGTGCATGATGATTCGAGGCGATTTGTTCTCCAACAACCAAAACGTGTGGAATCTCGCTGGATTCTTTGCTTGTCAAGTTCATTCGGATTGGCATTTAGTGCGCAAGACCTATCTCTGTGTGCTCAAACAAAAAAGTAGAGCGTTTCAACAAGGAGTATGCTACCAAAGAATTTGATGGGTTGGTTTGATTCCAAGTATAATCCATCACTGAAAGAAGGCAAACTGAAAGGGATTGCTGCTGGTGGTGGATTCTGCTGCATACAAGCAATAGAAGGATGACTATGAAGTCAAGGAGCCAGGGAAAACAGCTACTTCGAAGTAGGTTGAGCTTTCTACACTTGATCAAGATTTCGAATTGACATTCAAGTCTGAGCGGAAGTTGGCAACACTAACTCAGCTGGTGGAGTTAACTGGTCGAACAATTAATGACATGCGTTCAGCCATGGTTGATACGTCATTTGAGAACGATGAGCTTGAATATTGGGCGGAGAAGTATCTAGTGATCGAGAACAAGCCCAATCGTGACTTTGATTTAAATCAATGTGGTAGCTCAGTGCTACTATAGTAGTACTACGCATGAGAAAAGTGCTGCCACTGATGTCGCTGCAAGAATGCTGCGGTGGCCATCCATTTTAAGAAAGCAACTCGGAGAGGATGACTGGAGGAGGTCTGCTGTCGCACTTTTGAATTGCGAATTGAATTGCTCTTTTTGTGTATTAAACACAATTTTCTAATAGTGACTAGACATTAGTTTTTATAAGTGAATAGGGCTACAAAAACCATTATTAGCTGCGAACTTAAGTGTACTGGTTTTTTGTTCAATAACTGTCTGGAAATATGTACTGGATCGGTAGCTATATCCCATCGTTATTTGTACAGACTGGAAGAAAACAGTACAAAGTGGAACTTCCTCGTGCTCCAGCACGTAGTACGGCTCTGTCTTCGTCCGACACCTCATTCTGCAATCTGCTCGCACTCTCTCATTTCGACTCAAGTGCCCTAGCTGTTGACCCAAACGACAAAAAAATGCGCCTCACATGCATCCTTGCAGTGCTAGTCGCGGTCACTTTCCACGCCACTGGTAATGCCAATTCTGCGGTTGCGGGCAAGGCTTCGAATGAATATGGTGTTGACATGATCACCACGACCGCAATTTTCGTCGAGAATCCACGACGAAAGCATCTCTTCATACTCGGTGCTGATGCCACCTCACAAGAAGCCTTTCACCGTGTGGTCGTGCTTCATCCACGTGGGCTTCCCCCTTCTTCCGCGCCAAGTAGAGCGTCAATCTGGCTGGATCAACTTTGAAGCGATCATCGACGTCTTTCTTCTCGTTCACATGGCCTTCTGCAGCGCGCTCACTTTCGCGTTGCTCGCTATCTTCACGGGAAACACAGTCCCTTCGCCGTATACCGCGCACTCCAACTCGACCTCTGCCATCTTCGTGCGGAAAGTTCTCGACTGAGCAGCAGCACTCATTCACGCAGCACACCGCACCGTTTTAGCCAATCACATCACTTTAAAATAATATTTTTATTTCTGACAAAAATACTCCTCAATATATAGAAACTAAATAATAGTGAGTTCATCTTGAGCGATAAAAAATAAATATATAGAAATAACAATGTGCAAGTACATCTTCCCAGAAGACCACGCAAAGGCGAGCCAACAGTGCGGCTCAAAAGGCGATTGGTGCCGACACCACGCGAAGTATCAGCCAGTAGTTGCTGAACCAGTGATTGCTAAACTAATAGTTGCTGAACCAGTGATTGCTGAACTAGTAGCTGCTGAATCTGTAGCTGTTGTGCCTGCAGTTGCTGAACCAACGATGACCAAGTCTATTGAAGAAATTTATGGTGAGCATTGCATTCAGCACATCAAATCTGTTGATAAATACGATGAACCCAAGTTGGGAGATTCGCGCGTGTTGTCACCAAGTAATTGGATCAAGTCGAAGATGCACGCAGTTGGGGATTCCATCAACTACAAGCACAGTGATGATGGCACACCTGACTTTGGCAACGACGGATACACGTACCTTTTGCAATATCAATTTAATGAACTGGATGAATCGCAGATGCTTGATAATTTCTTCTTTAAGTCCAATGAAGACCGTGAATCATTTGAACAAGCAAACGTTGAATGCGGTGTGGAATACTTCCTTGCAGCTCAATCCTACGATGAGCATTTGTATCAATTGTGCATGATGATTCGAGGCGATTTGTTCTCCAACAACCAAAACGTGTGGAATCTCGCTGGATTCTTTGCTCGTCAACCTCATTCTGATTGGCATTTAGTGCGCAAGACCTATCTCTGTGTGCTCAAACAAAAAAGTAGAGCGTTTCAACAAGGAGTATGCTACCAAAGAATTTGATGGTTGGTTTGATTCCAAGTATAATCCATCACTGAACGAAGGCAAACTGAAAGGGATTGCTGCTTGTTGTGATTCTGCTGCATACAAGCAATAGAAGGATGACTATGAAGTCAAGGAGCCAGGGAAAACAGCTACTTCGAAGACGTTTGAGCTTTCTACACTTGATCAAGATTTCGAATTGACATTCAAGTCTGAGCGGAAGTTGGCAACACTAACTCAGCTGGTGGAATTAACTGGTCGAACAATTAATGACATGCGTTCAGCCATGGTTGATACGTCATTTGAGAACGATGAGCTTGAATATTGGGCGGAGAAGTATCTAGTGATCGAGAACAAGCCCAATCGTGACTTTGATTTAAATCAATGTGGTAGCTCAGTGCTACTTGATAAGTACTACGCATGAGAAAAGTGCTGCCACGGATGTCGCACGTGGAATGCTGCGGTGGCCATCCATTTTAAGAAAGCAACTCGGAGAGGATGACTGGAGGAGGTCTGCTGTCGCACTTTTGAATTGCGAATTGAATTGCTCTTCTTGTGTATTAAACACAATTTTCTAATAGTGACTAGACATTAGTTTTTATAAGTGAATAGGGCTACAAAAACCATTATTAGCTGCGAACTTAAGTGTACTGTTTTTTTGTTCAATAACTGTCTGGAAATATGTACTGGATCGGTAGCTATATCCCAGCGTTATTTGTACAGACTGGAAGAAAACAGTACAAAGCGGAACTTCCTCGTGCTCCAGCATGTAGTACGGCTCTGTCTTCGTCCGACACCTCATTCTGCAATCTGCTCGCACTCTCTCATTTCGACTCAAGTGCCCTAGCTGTTGACCCAAACGACAAAAAAATGCGCCTCACATGCATCCTTGCAGTGCTAGTCGCGGTCACTTTCCACGCCACTGGTAATGCCAATTCTGCGGTTGCGGGCAAAGCTTCGAATGAATATGATGTTGACATGATCACCACGACCGCAATTTTCGTCGAGAATCCACGACGAAAGCATCTCTTCATACTCGGTGCTGATGCCACCTCACAAGAAGCCTTTAACCGTGTGGTCGTGCTTCATCCACGTGGCTTCCCCCTTCTTCCGCGCCAAGTAGAGCGTCAACCTGGCTGGATCAACTTTGAAGCGATCATTGACGTCTTTCTTCTCGTTCACAATGGCCTTCTGCAGCGCGCTCACTTTCGCATTGCTCGCTATCTTCACGGGAAACACAGTCCCTTCGCCGTATACCGCGCACTCCAACTCGACCTCTGCCATCTTCGTGCGGAAAGCTCTCGACTGAGCAGCAGCACTCATTCACGCAGCACACCGCACCGTTTTAGCCAATCACATCACTTCAAAATAATTATTTTTATTTCTGACAAAAATATTCCTCAATATATAGAAACTAAAAATTAGTGAGTTCATCTTGAGCGATAAAATTAAATATATAGAAATAACAATGTGCAAGTACATCTTCCCAGAAGACCACGCAAAGGCGAGCCAACAGTGCGGCTCAAAAGGCGATTGGTGCCGACACCACGCGAAGTATCAGCCAGTAGTTGCTGAACCAGTGATTGCTAAACTAGTAGTTGCTGAACCAGTGATTGCTGAACTAGTAGCTGCTGAACCTGTAGTTGTTGTGCCTGCAGTTGCTGAACCAACGATGACCAAGTCTATTGAAGAAATTTATGGTGAGCATTGCATTCAGCACATCAAATCTGTTGATAAATACGATGAACCCAGGCTGGGAGATTCGCGCGTGTTGTCACCAAGTAATTGGATCAAGTCGAAGATGCACGCAGTTGGGGATTCCATCAACTACAAGCACAGTGATGATGGCACACCTGACTTTGGCAACGACGGATACACGTACCTTTTGCAATATCAATTTAATGAACTGGATGAATCGCAGATGCTTGATAATTTCTTCTTTAAGTCCAATGAAGACCGTGAATCATTTGAACAAGCAAACGTTGAATGCGGTGTGGAATACTTCCTTGCAGCTCAATCCTACGATGAGCGATTGTATCAATTGTGCATGATGATTCGAGGCGATTTGTTCTCCAACAACCAAAACGTGTGGAATCTCGCTGGATTCTTTGCTTGTCAAGTTCATTCGGATTGGCATTTAGTGCGCAAGACCTATCTCTGTGTGCTCAAACAAAAAAGTAGAGCGTTTCAACAAGGAGTATGCTACCAAAGAATTTGATGGTTGGTTTGATTCCAAGTATAATCCATCACTGAACGAAGGCAAACTGAAAGGGATTGCTGCTGGTTGTGATTCTGCTGCATACAAGCAATAGAAGGATGACTATGAAGTCAAGGAGCCATGGAAAACAGCTACTTCGAAGACGTTTGAGCTTTCTACACTTGATCAAGATTTCGAATTGACATTCAAGTCTGAGCGGAAGTTGGCAACACTAACTCAGCTGGTGGAGTTAACTGGTCGAACAATTAATGACATGCGTTCAGCCATGGTTGATACGTCATTTGAGAACGATGAGCTTGAATATTGGGCGGAGAAGTATCTAGTGATCGAGAACAAGCCCAATCGTGACTTTGATTTAAATCAATGTGGTAGCTCAGTGCTTCTATAGTAGTACTACGCATGAGAAAAGTGCTGCCACTGATGTCGCTGCAAGAATGCTGCGGTGGCCATCCATTTTAAGAAAGCAACTCGGAGAGGATGACTGGAGGAGGTCTGCTGTCGCACTTTTGAATTGCGAATTGAATTGCTCTTCTTGTGTATTAAACACAATTTTCTAATAGTGACTAGACATTAGTTTTTATAAGTGAATAGGGCTACAAAAACCATTATTAGCTGCAAACTTAAGTGTACTGGTTTTTTGTTCAATAACTGTCTGGAAATATGTACTGGATCGGTAGCTATATCCCAGCGTTATTTGTATAGACTGGAAGAAAACAGTACAAAGTGGAACTTCCTCGTGCTCCAGCACGTAGTACGGCTCTGTCTTCGTCCGACACCTCATTCTGCAATCTGCTCGCACTCTCTCATTTCGACTCAAGTGCCCTAGCTGTTGACCCAAACGACAAAAAAATGCGCCTCACATGCATCCTTGCAGTGCTAGTCGCGGTCACTTTCCACGCCACTGGTAATGCCAATTCTGCGGTTGCGGGCAAAGCTTCGAGTGAATATGGTGTTGACATGATCACCACGACCGCAATCTTCGTCGAGAATTCACGACGAAAGCATCTCTTCATACTCGGTGCTGATGCCACCTCACAAGAAGCCTTTCACCGTGTGGTCGTGCTTCATCCACGTGGCTTCCCCCTTCTTCCGCGCCAAGTAGAGCGTCAATCTGGCTGGATCAACTTTGAAGCGATCATCGACGTCTTTCTTCTCGTTCACATGGCCTTCTGCAGCGCGCTCACTTTCGCGTTGCTCGCTATCTTCACGGGAAACACAGTCCCTTCGCCGTATACCGCGCACTCCAACTCGACATCTGCCATCTTCGTGCGGAAAGTTCTCGACTGAGCAGCAGCACTCATTCAGAGTGCTGCTGCTCAGTTTTAGCCAATCACATCACTTTAAAATAATTATTTTATTTCTGACAAAAATACTCCTCAATATATAGAAACTAAATAATAGTGAGTTTATCTTGAGCGATAAAAAATAAATATATAGAAATAACAATGTGCAAGTACATCTTCCCAGAAGACCACGCAAAGGCGAGCCAACAGTGCGGCTCAAAAGGCGATTGGTGCCGACACCACGCGAAGTATCAGCCAGTAGTTGCTGAATCAGTGATTGCTAAACTAGTAGTTGCTGAACCAGTGATTGCTGAACTAGTAGCTGCTGAACATGTAGTTGTTGTGCCTGCAGTTGCTGAACCAACGATGACCAAGTCTATTGAAGAAATTTATGGTGAGCATTGCATTCAGCACATCAAATCTGGTTGAATAAATACGATGAAACCCAGGTTGGGAGATTTCGCGCGTGTTGTCACCAAGGTATTTGGATTCAAGTCGAAGATGCACGCAGTTTGGGATTTCCATCAACTACAAGCCACAGTGATGATGGCACACTTGACTTGGGCAAACGACGAATACCAGTACCTTTGGCAATATCATTTTAATGAAGCTGAATGATTCGCCAGTGCCTGATAATTTTTTCTTAGATCACAAGAAGGCCGCGGAATATCTTTGTAACACAGCACACGTTGAATAGCGGTGGTGAGAATTTCTTCCTTGCAACTCAATCCTACGATGAGCGATTGTATCAATTGTGCATGATGATTCGAGGCGATTTGATCTCCAACAACCAAAACGTGTGGAATCTCGCTGGATTCTTTGCTTGTCAAGTTCATTCGGATTGGCATTTAGTGCGCAAGACCTATCTCTGTGTGCTCAAACAAAAAAGTAGAGCGTTTCAACAAGGAGTATGCTACCAAAGAATTTGATGGTTGGTTTGATTCCAAGTATAATCCATCACTGAACGAAGGCAAACTGAAGGGATTGCTGCTGGTTGTGATTCTGCTGCATACAAGCAATAGAAGGATGACTATGAAGTCAAGGAGCCATGGAAAACAGCTACTTCGAAGACGTTTGAGCTTTCTACACTTGATCAAGATTTCGAATTGACATTCAAGTCTGAGCGGAAGTTGGGCAACACGAACTCAGCTGGTGGAGTTAAACTGGTCGAACAATTTAATGACATGCGGTCCAGCCCATGGTGGATACGTCATTTGAGGACCGATGAGCTTGAATATTGGGCGGAGAAGTATCTAGTGATCGAGAACAAGCCCAATCGTGACTTTGATTTAAATCAATGTGGTAGCTCAGTGCTACTATAGTAGTACTACGCATGGGAAAAGTGCTGCCACTGATGTCGCTGCAAGAATGCTGCGGTGGCCATTCATTTTAAGAAAGCAACTCGGAGAGGATGACTGGAGGAGGTCTGCTGTCGCACTTTTGAATTGCGAATTGAATTGCTCTTCTTGTGTATTAAACACAATTTTCTAATAGTGACTAGACATTAGTTTTTATAAGTGAATAGGGCTACAAAAACCATTATTAGCTGCGAACTTAAGTGTACTGGTTTTTTGTTCAATAACTGTCTGGAAATATGTACTGGATCGGTAGCTATATCCCAGAGTTATTTGTACAGACTGGAAGAAAACAGTACAAAGTGGAACTTCCTCGTGCTCCAGCACGTAGTACGGCTATGTCTTCGTCCGACACCTCATTCTGCAATCTGCTCGCACTCTCTCATTTCGACTCAAGTGCCCGAGCTGTTGACCCAAACGACAGAAAAATGCGCCTCACATGCATCCTTGCAGTGCTAGTCGCGGTCACTTTCCACGCCACTGGTAATGCCAATTCTGCGGTTGCGGGCAAGGCTTCGAATGAATATGGTGTTGACATGATCACCACGACCGACGTGCAGGACCCGCGTTTACTGCGTCGTGTCGGAAACGACGAAGGCGGGATCGTGGAAGAGAGAGCCAAAGGCTTCAAAGAAAAATTGAAAGCTGTAGTGGAAAAAATCACGCCCAAGAAAAGCTTGGAAAAACTAAAGGAGACTGTCATATCAACACCCGATTGGGCGAAGATTGTAAAGCACAAGACCGATGAGGCAATGAGACTGGGTTATAAATAAATAAAAAAAATCGCAAAATAAGCTCGTGGTGGGACACAGACTGGTTGGTATGTTTTGTGCCAGGTAACGAAGTACGAAGGAAAAGCGTGTCAAGGTTCGACCTGCAGTGTGATGTGATTCGCTTATCCAGTTAACAACGCAAACATTGATGCGACCTTGCTTGCTTTACTTTTCTTGCTTCAGTTTTATCGTAGGATTGGGGGGCCACTGCATTGTGTGTTATATGACGGATAGTTCAAGAAGTTGCGCGGTGCACGAAACAGCTCTGAAATGTTATTGTGGTTTAATTTAATCAACCACTGTCTGATATGGAAGTAGTATATATTGTTAACTGTTAGTGGTCACTTCAAACATGTTAGTTTTCAAAAGTGAATCATTAGCGCTATCTAGCTCGCCCGTAGTTATTGTCCTTCTTCATTTAAGTTTCTGTGTAAACCCTGTTTAAACTTCATGAGGTGTGCGGCTTGTCGTTAAAAAGAATGTGTCCATAGACGAAAACAAGCAAGGACCGGATATTCTATTGCCTCCACGCACATGCTGAAAATAAAAGCGAAATACAGTATAAAGAAGAAGAAATACTACCTCCGCTCGGGAGATAAATCATCTTACCAAACTATTTTGCAGCGCTCCGCCTCCTATTTTTCATGTTCTTGAAGGCTGCTGATCCTTCTGCTAAACAGGTGCATGCCCAGTGGGTACTGTGCCACCAACTTAGCTGTGACAAGCAAGACTGCATTCAAGGATCTTCGACCTTTAAAACAATAATTGTGACGGGCTCACACAGCACCTAGCGCTAGAGGAAATTATGCGCTAAAGGAAATTAGCTTCTGAGAGTATACAAACTATCCGTGAACGGCAGCTCACAGGTCCCCTGAGCGAAGTGGCCAATTTAAGGTAAGTTATAATCGAGATACCGGTATATTTAAAGGTAGACTAAGCTTGAGTTTAATTTACAAACTATAAGTCACCTATAGAAAAGCAATGTCATCAGCCAATGGTTGACCTCGGACGACCCTGTTACCATGTACCAGATATCCCGAAGTATGACGTGTCACCCTTCATGTAACTAGGGGTGGAGCTACGTACCCTGCTACATCTTTTTCCACTTACGTTCGATTTACGGAATAAAGAATTGTACGTCACAAACTTTCATTCTCAAAGTCGAAATACATCGGCTTGGTTGCGCGAGCGCTCACTTCACAGTTAGAGCCTCGAGCAGCGGTTGAGCGCCCTTCTTCTTGGTCTCCACATCGACCGTTATCATACCCCGTGACACTGCAAAAAGCGGTGCGAAGACATGCTCCAAGGCTCCTGCAGGAAATACGCAAGCCAAGAGCGCTAAGCCTCACGGCAAGGACTCTGCACACCAGAAGGCTACTAAGGTGGCCTCGAAAGCGATCGGCTCAGCGCGGCTGTGAGCAAGCATGCGAGCAAGCGCCGCATCCCGTCACCTTCGGTCTCCCCAGACAACCGTCCAAATCCTCGGTTCGACGAACGTGAGTTCAGCTCGGGCAGTGAGGACGAGGCCAAGAGCGGGAGCACTCACCATGCTCCTGTGGACTCCGTGGGATGGCACACCCCAGTGCCTAGCGAGAGCAATGACGACAGCGTGCAGTCGCTACCTAGTGATCACGGTGATCACAGTACCACTACGTCTTTGGGCTCTGAGCGTCCTGCCATCAAGGCTAAGGACACTCCCATAGCTGGCGACGACGAAGAGGAGAAACCTCACAAACATCTCTCGCTTGCCGAGGGTCTTGCGCGTGCTAAGGCCACTCAGGCCGAGGGCGCCAAACCCTCTGAGAGGCGTATAACTTCGAAGTCTTCACTCCATGAGGAGAAGGAGACAGGGTACTCCTATCGGAACATCTTTGGTTCCTCGGATGAAGAGAACGAAATGGAGGAGGATGAGGAAGAGGGTGCGTTTCCGGATCCCCGGAAGATCACTGTGGTGTAGTAGAACACACAAATACCGTCAGATATGGGATTCCTTTACACAAACCACAACAAATCGCCGAGTTAGGTCGGCGGTTGTATGGCCTGCGCAGAGGGTGGGTCCCCTCGCGGCTCGACCCTTCCCGGGACAGACGAGTGGCTTCGCTTCCACTCGGTTCCGACTAACCAAGTCAGAAGCACTTCCGAGTCTGCCAGAAGTTTGGT
>NW_003303729.1:1473306-1474985 GCF_000142945.1 Phytophthora infestans T30-4
TCGTCATCAGAACCGAGTCTATACCTCTTTCTAGCTGATCCGTAATCTCAGTTTGCTTTCATCTTAGTTCTGATGTAACCCCATGCGTTCCCACACGAGATCGGCCGCCAGCCCGCTAAAAGAATGCGCTGCTGGTCGTAAGCACGCCAAGGCCGCAGCGGCTATTGCCTCCACGCACATGCTGAAAATAAAAGCGAGAATACAGTATAAAGAAGAAGAAATACTACCTCCGCTCGGGAGATAAATCATCTTACAAAACTATTTTGCAGCGCTCCGCCTCCTATTTTTTTCATGTTCTTGAAGGCTGCTGATCCTTCTGCTAAACAGGTGCATGCCCAGTGGGTACTGTGCCACCAACTTAGCTGTGACAAGCAAGACTGCATTCAAGGATCTTCGACCTTTAAAACAATAATTGTGACGGGCTCACACAGCACCTAGCGCTAGAGGAAATTATGCGCTAAAGGAAAGTAGCTTCTGAGAGTATACAAACTATCCGTGAACGGCAGCTCACAGGTCCCCTGAGCGAAGTGGCCAATTTAAGGTAAGTTATAATCGAGATACCGGTATATTTAAAGGTAGACTAAGCTTGAGTTTAATTTACAAACTATAAGTCACCTATAGAAAAGCAATGTCATCAGCCAATGGTTGACCTCGGACGACCCTGTTACCATGTACCAGATATCCCGAAGTATGACGTGTCACCCTTCATGTAACTAGGGGTGGAGCTACGTACCCTGCTACATCTTTTTCCACTTACGTTCGATTTACGGAATAAACAGAATGAAGAATTGTACGTCACAAACTTTCATTCTCAAAGTCGAAATACATCGGCTTGGTTGCGCGAGCGCTCACTTCACAGTAAGAGCCTCGAGCAGCGGTTGAGCGCCCTTCTTCTTGGTCTCCACATCGACCGTTATCATACCCCGTGACACTGCAAAAAGCGGTGCGAAGACATGCTCCAAGGCTCCTGCAGGAAATACGCAAGCCAAGAGCGCTAAGCCTCACGGCAAGGACTCTGCACACCAGAAGGCTACCAAGGTGGCCTCGGAGGCGATCGGCTCAGCGCGGCTGTGAGCAAGCATGCGAGCAAGCGCCGCATCCCGTCACCTTCGGTCTCCCCAGACAACCGTCCAAATCCTCGGTTCGACGAACGTGAGTTCAGCTCGGGCAGTGAGGACGAGGCCAAGAGCGGGAGCACTCACCATGCTCCTGTGGACTCCGTGGGAGGGCACACCCCAGTGCCTAGCGAGAGCAATGACGACAGCGTGCAGTCGCTACCTAGTGATCACGGTGATCACAGTACTGTGGTGTAGCGGGATCAGCAAAATCTGCGAGATTGCCAGATCCAACTTACCAACTGCGCCCAGACACCGACTAACGGAGGGGGTCCCCCGATGATCCGTGTTCTGCTGAACTTTCCTCACCTTGTGTACCCGTCGGTAGGGCGGGATCTGCTCTCTCGGTAACTTCCGAAGAGTTCATGTGGTGAAGCTTGAGTGTCTTGGCGAGACGTGGGGATGGGGTGGAGCAGCAGTGGAAAATCTTCACTCTGCGTCCGTGGATGGTTCCGTATCCTAAGCGAATATTCGAGCTTATGGATCCGGGGCCTAGATCGTGGATCTGGCCGTAGGGTTGCCTTGCGGGTGTGTTCCCTTGCCTTTGTGTTGTCCTTAAGTCGT
>NW_003303729.1:1489349-1491795 GCF_000142945.1 Phytophthora infestans T30-4
CCAGCTGAGTCGATAGCTCGACCCGTCGGTACTCGTGGGGTCAGCGACCGGCATGAAGCTGGGTTGGTCGACCAGACAACTTTCATGAGTCTGACGTGGAGTCGGCGGAGTCACCTCGCGCGCGCCCTCCTGGTCCACCGAGCTTGCCGGGCGACACCACTTCGGGCGCCAACAGTCAGTCAAGCTCGGCTGCTCTAGTGAGTCTTGACTCTCTCATGACCAGGGTTACTGAGCAGGAATACGAGCGTCGAGAAGAATTGACCTTCTTGGCGAGGCTCATGGCCTACGGATTCACTCGTCTCGTGGAGCCTTCTGATCCCGTGCAGCAGCGAGCGATCCTGTAGGCTTCTTCCGTGGGGGAACTATTGGACATCTTGGAAGGCAGCTACGCCGCTCTTGATTATCCCCAGATCATTGGTGATCTCAGGGCCGACATTCAAGCTGTTCAAGAAGAGAACCGCGCATTGACTCGGCGATTGGACACTCTTGCCCTCATCAATGTTGACAAGTCCACTCAGCTCTCATCGGCGCGACAACAGGTGTCTCGATTGGAGGCTGTTGCCACGCAGTCGGCTAATCTCCTTGCTTCACTGCGAAAAGCTGTAGCCCTGAGTGAAGCGAAACTTGCTCGGGCTATCGAAGCTGAGCAAGACAAGGTTGAAGCTGCGTTGAGTCAGGCCCAGCTCCATCATCAGCAAGTCTTGGATCGAGATGCCGACATCGCAGTCCTCCTCCGATCTATTTCCGAGAGGGGTGCGGCGTTTGTTACTCTCCAAGGCATTAATTCTAAGCATTTCGCGCAGCTGCAGGAATCGGTGCAGCTGTACAGCTCAACGGGCACCCAACCCTTGCCACACGCTCTGTTGGTGATCGCTGAGCAGCGGTCAGTGATCTTGCGGAAGAAGCGGCTCATTCGTCGGAACGGCGTCATTCCAATGCACGAACCTCACAAGGCTGCTGCTGCTGGCGCCAGTTTGGAGGTTCCTGGAACTTGATCTGTCCGATCTTCGTCTAACACTCGGCTGTGTCGCGGTTTGGAGTCTCGCTTTCTGAAGTTTCGCATTCCAGCTGGCGAAACTCGGCGGATGGAGGTGATCGTCCAGCCTCGCCAAGATGCCTCAGTGACGGGTTCTGCTGCTAGTCCTAATGTAGCTCCTCCAGCGGGTTCGGCTTCTTCTGCGACCCCTTCGGCGGCAGCTCCTGTCAGCTCAGCGACGGCTACGAATCAACCCGAGCCCGACCCTCGCCCAGCTTTATCGTACTCCGTTGGCGGACTTGACGTCGACGCAGCGGCTTCGGCGTTATGCCAGTCCCAAGTCTCCAACTGCTGCAGGTCTTCGTCACCGTTCGCCGGCGCCGCATCCGCCTCAGCCGTACGCTTGTCCACTTTCCGGGAAGGAGGGACACGAGGCTATCAGTGCCCTTTTGCGTTCGAGTTCTCCTCAAGCTACCGTGTCCGATGGAGGGAAACCCCGCTTTTGGTAAATCTCTGTCTCTCGGACTCGGCGGAAAAAGGTTCGTCACCTCCAGTTGAGTTTCTGCTACTCAGCTCTCTCTGAAGACGCAGCATGAGCTTCGAGCGAAGCTGATACGAGTTTGAGATGCCCGAGCCTGCCGACGACACCGTTCCTGCGTTTAATTCGACGACTTAGGTGGGTTCTTCGTCTTTTGGTTCTTTGTCGACGTCGTCAGTCGTGGCTACCCAACCATCGTTGGTGTCCTCTTCTGACGTCATGACTTCACTACCAGTCCCGGCTACGAGCGTTTGTGCCCCAGGTTCGACCTCACCTATCTCAGCTGAGTTGCCCCTGTCAAGTGTGCCGCTCAGCATCGTATCAACGGAGGTTGGGCTCTCCCGGTCGTCATCTGGTCCTCGGTCTTCTCACGTCTTTCCCTCTCGGGGCATTAGCGTATCCACTACACCGGCGGACCTAGTGACTCCGGCCGTGAGTGTCCTCAGACCGTCTTTCCCTACGAGCTCGGCTGTGTTGACGTCCCCGTCTGGGCGCCCCATCCGGAGATCTCCTGCGACTGCTCGCACTGTGATTGCCCAGCTGCTTGAGGACCTTGACGCATCTGATGACGAGGTCTTGGGGCCTGACGACGGTTCTGCACCGCCCGCCTGCTCGACGAATCTTGCCGCTAGGTCACTCTCGGATCTCATTTCTTTATCCGAGAACTCGGCGGGTAGTCCTTCAGGTTCCGACTCGGCGGTCGAAGATGCTCGTCGTTCTACCAAGGCGAGAAGCCTTTATGCGGCAATCTTCGGCTTTGACGACGAGATGAGTAATGAGTCCTTACTGCCGAGTGATCGTCACTCTTCAGGACATTCATCGATGGATTCTGGTGACGGAACGGCGCCTTCTACCACGGCGGCAGCTTTGGGGAAGCAGCACGTCGCAAGCGTCGTGCTTGTCCAGTCCTACCGGTCATCGGTCGAAGCGAT
>NW_003303729.1:1492383-1494819 GCF_000142945.1 Phytophthora infestans T30-4
CGTGGTGGAGGACAGGTAAGCACTCGCAGCGATCTCAACGTCTCTCAGTTCGGAAGGCGCGATAGGATCCACGAACAACTTCCATACCCGCCGTACTTAGCTGTCTTCGCTGAGCCATCAAATGACAGTACACATCTCGCGAAGTCGGCTGGCTGGTATTCGATCGTATTGCAGCTCCGGGTCCATTCTAACTGTCGCCGAGTTCTTGTAGGGAGGCGCAAGGTGCTTCAAGGAATCGTCGAGTCCGATAAACGGGGTTATCGACGACTGGAGCAACTGGGCGAAGTCTACGTCTCGTTCACGTACTCGCTTCTCCTTCAAAACGTAGGGCGACAACATAACTGCGAAACTTACTGCGCGGCCGTACAGCGACTTTGACTTAAACACTCATTCCAGCGTTGAGAAACGAATGTAGACGTGTAGCGTCTTCCCCGCCAAGATAGTATAGCACACTTTCAGTACTTGTAACAGCGCGACCACTTCTTTCTCAGCGGGATGATAGCCGATTTCCTTCTCCTTTAGTACGCGCCCGCAGAAGCGAACTGGGTGCAGCTTGTCGTCGTGCGGCTGCATCATCGTACTGCTCAGTGCCCAGTCATTACACAACATTATGTGGACTTCTTTCGCCGAGTCGAAATGGCGAAGAATTGGAGCTTCTGCTTCCCGTTTTTTGAGCTCGGCGAATGACGCTTTTGCTGACGTCAAGTCACCCCCAGGACCAACGTCCGTGTCCTTTAGTTGATAGAGTATAGCTCCATAAACAGCCAAGTTCTAGATGAATCGGCCGTAATAGTTAAGTGCGCCGAGGAAGGCTTGTATCCACTTCTTTGATTTCGGGAAGGAGAGCTCGGCGATCGCGGCTATCTTCTTCACATCAGCGCGTATGCCACTCGGCGTAACCTCGTGGGACAGGAAATCAACCTTGGGTTGGACAAAGATACTCTTGGAAAAGCTGATGCTAATTCGACATTCTGTGAACCGGGCTAGTAGTCGGTCCAGTGTCTCCAAGCAGGCGTCAAACGTCTCCCCTCCAAAACAGATATCATCGACAAACGACCTCCGCTTGAACACCGGGATCAAATAAGACTGGTCTGGTTCTCCATTAGCGAACATGTCACCGTCCGGTCCGTTGAAAGGTCTTGGATCGGATCGCAGTCAGCTTGTGATTGGTGGTCCGCTTCGAGCTTCGTCAGTTGTCCTGGCGTTAAATCACCGACTCCGCCGGGCTCGAATCGCCGAGCTCCCGACTCGGCTTCGGCGTTAGCCATTCGTTCAGCAAACAACTGCCATCCTTCCTTTGGTTGAATGTATCCTCATAGAGCGTTGTCGATCAGTCGTTGGTAAATCATAGGCGCATTCTTCAACCCGAACGGTATTCGTAACCACTCAAAGTCCCCAAGTGCACAGACGAACGCTGAGATCTGCCGAGCTCGGCGAGTCATCACGACTGCCCAAAATCCGCTCGCAGCATCAGGCGAGCAAAACCACAACTAACTCTCCAATTCGGTGAGCAGGTCATCAACTAGTGGCATGGCGTATTACACCGGCGGTCGTAATCGCGTTTGCTAGTTTAATAGTCAATGCATAGCCGAATATCCACACCATTTTTCTTGAGTACTATCACCACTGGTGAGGCCCAAGGGCTGCTCGAGAATGATACCAACCCAGCTCGAAGCAGTCCTTTCAACAACTCGTACATTTTGCTCAAGTGGCGGAAAGATATCCGCCGAGATTTTTTGCTTGATAGGTTCGTGTCCGTGAACGTCGATGTCGCACAATGATCCGTACGCTGGAGGCGGCAGGGCATTGTCACTTGAAATCATTATTCCTTCGTGCGTTTACAGCTTTGCCACCAGCCTAGCCGACTGTGCTGGCGTATGGCGACTTGACTTGACGTTTGGAGCGCCATAGTCGAGTTCTGTAGGCTCCGTTTTAGTGAGGTCGGGGAGGAAGGCCAGCTCATGAGCGTAGTCCGTCAACTCCAGATCCGTCCCACTCCGCTCAAAGATATTGGTCTTACTGTCGTCATTATCATCTTCTTGCGCGTCCTCGGTTGCTGCGATAGCCACGTAGTGTTCTCTTAGGGTTTCCATTCGGTCTCTTGTTGAGCTGCTTTCATCATCTTCTAAACTGTAGCCAATTCCGCCGGGGTCGAACACCGTCGTCGCTGACTTCGTTACTCCGATCTCAGTTACAGTACCTCTCAGCAGTGATACCTCTGATAAATCATAGTTGTCGATCACGTCAGGGCCCGTTTCCGCTGAGCTCACTACGATAGCCGATCTGACTTCTGCGCGTTCAAACTTGTCTCCAAGGTAGATAGTATCATCGTCGTGTCGGCTAACCCCATTTGAGCCGGTTTCAGTATCCATAGCCTTCAACGCTGAGTCCACCGTAGCTTAATCGCCGTTAGGCTTAATTCCCCGCATTTAGTAA
>NW_003303729.1:1494919-1496978 GCF_000142945.1 Phytophthora infestans T30-4
CCCACTCGGCGATGATACTTCTTGCCACGGCTGCGGATGATGCTTCTACCCCAGCAGTTTCTCAGGTTGCGACGTCTGCTACGCCGCCACGCTCGTCGCGTCCGCGGAGCCCTTCCCAGTTGTCTTCGTCGGGCTCACCTCTCTTGGAGTCCGGATCGCCTTCTTTTTAATTTTCTTCTTTTGACTGAGCGTCCCGTAGGTATCGTTCATGACTTCATTTCGTAATTATTCAGTATATGTAATTTCGACACAGTAGCATTCCATCTCAACTCGGCCTGCGTCGTCCGCTGAGTTGGTGTAACATTCGGTGCAATAACTGTTAATTCTCATCTGCAACTTGCATCATTTGCAGACGGTTTTCACACTTCGTCTGTCGTAGATAGTCAAACAGGAAACCTGCACATGACAAATTCGACAGTGGTTCCAAGTAGGCTTATCGTAGCCGACCCACTAAGCCTTAAACCTCCGTTGTTACCGGGACGTACTCGTGGATAATGGTAGCTCGTCGTCGAGGATTGCTTCGACTTCATACCTGTTCATACTTGTGTCTGGCTCCCAGCTATCTTCAGGTAGTAATTCTTCATCAAAGTCAAATCGCAGAGTCTCTTCGAGGTCGGCGATTAGCCTCGTCTTTGGTCTTCCGCCGAGTTTGGTGACTGCCTTTAGACATGATACATGGACCACTGGGTAGAAGCTATATCCACTCTTGTCGGGTAACTCCAATTCATAGGCGAATTCTTCCACCTTCTTCGTCACCCTGAATGGTCCATTCCATCGATGGGCTAACTTCTTAGTCAGGCCCGACTTGACTCCCTCCATAAACAACCATACTTGATCTCCTTCTTTAAACAAGGATTCGGTGGATTCAAGGCCTGGTTCTGCAACTCCGTCTTCGTCATCTGCTGTGTTGGGATGGATATTTTCTCCTTCTTGCTCAGTGCTTCGTTGTGCTCTCGAGCTCGTCGTGCCTTCTCTCGCACTTGGAGCTCAGCTGCTAGCTGTAGGGCAACTTCTTGTTGTATGTTCGCTTCTCGGCGCCACTCAATCGCAACCGCTGAGTTGGCCGAGCGTCCCTTTCCATGTCGTATTGAGCTCGTCATAGCCTTGAGGGTAGACTTGGCGTCCCAGCCATGTACCAGATACAAAGGGGTTTCTCGACGAGTCGAGTCTCTTGAGTTGTTGATAGCGTGTACCATTTTCTCGGCGTTGTCATCCCAGTCGGCCTGAAGCGGGTCTTCCACGTAGACCCGTATAGGCTGAACCATTGTCTTGACTGGCCTCTCTTGTTGACCGTTGGCTTGTAATCGGTAGCTCAGCGTATACCTTGATCTCGACTGCATCATCTCGGAGAACGTTTGGAATACTTCACTCATAAACCTTGGATCTCGGTCGTGCCGTATCAGAGACGGAGCCCCAAACTGCCTGAAGACGCATTCTTCAAGCACCTTGGCCACTTCAAGTGCTCCGGTGTCATTTATAGCCTTAGCGATAACAATCTCCGTGAAGTGGACCTGGAACAACAGCAGTGCAGTATATCCCCGCTGAGTTCGAGGTATAGAAATCACGAAATCCATTAACACGACTTGGAATGGGTGGTCTGACACCACATTTCCCGGCGAGTAACCTCTCAACTGTGGCTTGCTCTTACTGGTACTGCAGTCTTCGCAGGCTCTAACATGTTTCACCACGTCGGCGTAAAGACCAATCCAGTAGTAGTCGGCTTTGGCTCGATGATAAGTTCTGATGATTCCTTGATACCCCCTTCGATCGAGTTGTGACAGGTATGAAGTATCGCGTCGACCACAGTTGACGGAATCACCAATCTCAACGCGAGGTTCGGTTCGCCGAGTTCACCTTGTCGGCGCGTCTCATCTCGGCGGTATAACAGGCCGTCTTCGCTGCGTACAAAGACTTCTGCGACTTTGCCGGCATTCTGAGCTCGACGGTGTGTAAGGTCCTCAAATTCACCTCTCAGGCACGCCTTTCAGATCGGGCCGACTTGGGTTCTTCGTCTTGTGCCTTCACGATTCGTCGTCTCCGCTCAGTCTGTACTGTCACT
>NW_003303729.1:1498336-1610788 GCF_000142945.1 Phytophthora infestans T30-4
TTGTACAAATCCAGACGGTTCCCAGCTGGGATACAATAGCAGTGCCGAGAATCAAATCGACTTTGGCATGGTGAGGCATTATCCACATCTCAAACTCGTTTACCACTTCCCAGCCGAGTGTCACCTTCACAGCTGCTCGTGACGTTGTCACCACTCTGTCTTTACTTATTCCTTGTGTGTCAATCTGCTGGCCACTCTCTTGAGACGTAGTTTCTTCGCGAAGTACTCACTAATCGCCGAGACATTTGCTTCGGTGTCCAATAGTATCTTGGTCCTTCGGTCCTTCACTGACCCCATACGAGAGTCTCATTTTAACTCGGCGAACATACGTCTGTGCTGACCACCATCCCAGCCGCTCTCCTGTAAGCAGCTTCATGATTCTATTACGATGCACAGCCTGGTCTGACGGCCGAGCTACACTTGCAATCGCTCGATAGTTATCATCTAACTCACCGAGTTAACGCTCAATTCCGTCGATTTCACACATCCAATTGCCACCCCGCTTCGTCCTTCGGGCCGCCCTGCTTAGCCTACGAAGGCAAACAAGAAGTTCGCCTCAACTGCAGGTTCAGCTGACTGTGGCAGCTCGGCATATTCCAACCCAGTCAGTGTTGGCGGGCCGCCGAGTTTAAATCACTCGGCGTGTAAAGGTTTTGCTGGTCTTCTGGCACTTGCGACTTGTCGATAGCGTTCTCCAAAACGCAGCCAGCTTCTCGTATTGATGAAACAGTTCGCACTGGCCTACTTCATGGACTTGTCTGCGGAATTTGCAGTGCCGCCGACAGTAGTGAGCCGAGTGCCCCATTCTTCCACAAGTTGCACAAGGTCCACGCTGTGAGTTGTCGCGTGATCCATCGCCACGGTTCGACTGCTCTCGTTTATTGTACGGTCGCGGAGGCGATTCGCTGAGCTCCCCCAACTTCGATTCGAGCTATTCTGGACTCCCGCCGAGTTCTCTCGACGGTCCGGTGTATTTCCCTTATCATTGGCATCTCCGGCGTCTATGTAGTCATCGTCTTCCACTGAGTCGTAACCTCCGGACTGGTCCTCATCATCCTATTCGTCTTCGGGGTTGTATGGACTCAACGGGCTCTAATCGAGTAGTTCTTCCCCGTCAGAGTCTGCGTCAACGAAAGTGACTCAGCGGTCGCGGTTTTCTTCCTTGCGACTGCGCTTCTCATCTCGACGTCCATCTCGGCGTTCATCTCGGCGGCTTGGATCCTTCCACTTATTGTCTCGGCCTCAAGCGATCACGAGTCGGTCGCGTTGCTTCTTCCGCTTTTCACCGAGGATACGACGATCGATTGTCTGCTCCACCTTACTGATGTCTTCCAACTGCAAGGGGTACACCAAATCCATCATATCGCCATCTCCACAATACAGCAAGAAGTGCTCGACATGGTCAGCTGCGTCGGCGCCACCTTTCGCGTACTGGATCTTGGCTGTCTGAGCATACTTATTGCGCCGGATCAGGAATTCGCAGATCAGCTCGTTGACTTACGTCTCGCCGAGTAGTAACGAGTGCGGGCGGATTGGTCAAACTGTGAGCAATAATAATCCAGGAACGCCTCGCTGAGTAGTTTCCAGCGTCGCTGACTATTCTTCGGCAGCTGCCTATACCAGCTCTTCGCCGCGCGTCCCAAGCATAGCGAGAAGGGTTCGCACGAGGCACTTTGGGGCATCCTGGTGCTCTTCATCTTCATGGTGCTCTTCATCTCGTAGATGAAACGCTTAAGCCACTGGAGCGATGCGTCAGAGCGGTAGCGCTTCCCTTCAAACTCAGCGATTTTGTCGAGTGATGCGTGGGCTCGGCCTTCTAGGTACTGAGTCGAGTCTTCTTCAGCCGCGTCGAAGCTCAATTTTCGGATGTAGTCCTTCACGGTTTCTTCACAGTTTCCTCTCACACTGAAGGCGTCATCGTCCTCCTCGTAAGCCTCAGCTTCGTCAGCAGCGTCATAAAAATCACGGTAACGATCTGCATTCCGCTGTCTACGACTCGGTGCTCGCTGAGGCGGGTTAAGCTTCATCGGGGTCAGTATGTGGGAGTCTTCGAAGTATGGAGTACCTTGCGTAGCGCGAACCACTTCACGTCGCTTCGTCTCCGGGGCCTGCGGCAAAGGAATTTCGCTTGGGTCTTCGCCGAGTGTTTTGAACTCGGCTACTCGGCTGTACACCTGCTTCGTTCCACCAGGGGCCTTCTCCAATCCACTCGCCACTCTCAACTATTTATTCCTTTGCCAGAGCTCAGCTCCGTCGCGGGTCATACTCCAGTAGGACAGGATGAGGCTGTTAGGTCGGCTGCTGCACCGAAAGCCCATAGCCTTCAGCAGCAACACAGTTTCTTCCACCAACTGATTGATGTTGGATGCACGCACCGGTTGAGTTAGCTCGGGACCCAACATCGGCCACTTCGCCTACGCCATCGCCACAGGCGCGAACATCATCATCCATTCCGATCTCGCTCTCATCTCCTCGCTGAGACGAGCCAGCACGTTTTTGGCGCTCGGCGTATCGGCGTTCCTCGTTGCTTTCGGAATAAGGGGCGGACGGTCCCCATGAGCAACGCCATGTTCTTCTTCATCTTCTTCATTGTCCGCACCTTCGCCGAGATCGGCGGATAAGTTGCGCTCGACAGGACGTGGGGCTCCCATGCGTCCACCTGCAGCGTCAACTCTTCCACCTCGCCAAGTAGCTCGGCGGTAGTCTTCGTTTCTCCGAGCTCAGCGGCCTCGGCCTTCTCTTCACACTCTCCTTCCTTTGCATATCCGTTCTCGCTCTCCTGGTCGTGGCCATCCTCGTCGAACTGGACGGTTCGTCCCACCTCCATCGTCATGGCGATGAGTCGCTGATCCGCCGGGTCCGACCCCGCGAGAGGCGATCCTCTAGCCGTCGCTGGGCTTCCGTCGCTCGGAGTTGTTGATCCCTTGACCATCTTCACTTTTCTCTTTCTCTTCTCTTCCTCTTAACTTAGTTAGCTGGCACCTATAAAAACAAGCACACACCCCTGTTCCCGGGTCGCGACACCAGTTGTGGTGTAGTAGAGCGCACAAATACCGTCAGATGTGGATTCCTTACACAAACCACAACAAATCGCCGAGTTAGGTCGGCGGCTGTATGGCCTGCGCAGAGGGTGGTCCCCTCGCGGGTCGGCCCTTCCGGGACAGACGCGTGGCTCGCTTCCACTCGGTTCCGACTAACCAAGTCAGAGCACTTCCGAGGCTCCACCGAGTTTGGTTCGGATGCGCTCGTTCACGAACCCTGTGCCCTCCACCAAATCATGGACGACGGCGCGCGAGCGCTTTTACAGGTCACCGATCGCAGAGGCTACTCAGCTAGAAGTTTTTCGGCACCCGGGCCATCCGACGTACCGGCCCGCTGAGGATGCGGGGCTTTCTTTTGCGCGTAGCGAGACTTTGTCCTATCCAGACCGACCTAATCTCTTGGCGCTACCAGTCAATACCTTACAAGCTATGCCTCTCGGGTATCAATGGCAGACATAATCCAGCCCTATGCAGAGACTTACCGGAAAAGTGTACACGTGTCTTGGACTAGGAAAATTCTGCTCTGTTATCTTCCGGGAGCCTTTTCGGCTCCCCCTATTCAATCCTATGCTTCTCATAAAATGTAGTCGTTTCGGATTTCTACCGACCCTTCCGCTGTGAAATGTAGTCGTTTCGGATTTCTACCGACCCTTCCGCTGGGTTCAGGCGACCGTTGAGCTCAGCGGCTATCCGCATAGCATTATCTGGACAGATCGCTGAGTACTTACCGTGATCCTTTGTACCTAAGCTCTGGGTGATCAGATCGAGCCGATTCTTGATCAAAAGTAGGTTGACGTATGGTGGAATCTGGAAATTCCTGCACCACATGACTGTCGACGTCGACCATCAGCAGGAGAATATCCTAACTGCCCGTCGCACGCGTGGGATCCGGTGTCGGCACCCGTCAGTCAGGGAGCTGTCAATAGCCCAAGTGATTTTGGTCTCCCGAGGAGATCGTTGGAGCTGACCTCTTTCTGGAGATTCTCGTCGCTCCTCGTGGCCTTGTTGATGGCCACACTTCTAAGTACGTTTACGAACGAACCCTTGTCCAGAAGGAACAGCTGCTTGTCGACAACTTGGAGGCGACCCGGTGCGTGCTTATGGCGCCGCACCGAATCCCTCTAAAGGACTTCAGGACTTGTCGTAAGAAGCCCGAGAACCGGAGTGGTCTATACCCTCTCTGGGGCTACCCCTGGTGTTTTCTTGAGAACGGTCCCAACTGGAACTCATGTGAGGACATGTCCTGGGCTTAGGTGGAGCCTCACAACTGCTCACCCTCGGAGTTATGGGATTAAAGACGACTAAATCCGTTAGTCGCGGCAGAGACGTTTGCCTCGAGCATGCGCTAGCCTTGATTCACGATAGAGGATCGTTAGGCGACAAGCGTGATGACTTCGTCGCATTCATCAGCCCAATACACAAGCCTTGACCGGCATCAGCAACCTTAACAGGTTAGGTAGCAATTCTAACTCGAAATGACGGCAGCTGTTCGCTTGGAAGAAGTTGAGAGCTGTCATATAGACCAAGGTTGCTGGTGGCTCTCGTTGTCATCTGCGTTCCCGCACCCTTGGCATGAGTGCTACGCTGTCTGCGGAATTAGAGGAACAATTGGTGGGGTGGAAAAACGAGCTGAGAGCCGATGGTGTGGCTGTGACGAGCATCAGACTCAAGTCGTAAGCACAGGAGCTTTACAGGACCAGCGGATCACGCGATTGGTTTTCCTAGGCCTCGTGGAGCGGGCGGAAGCATTTTCTTCGCCGCCACAAGCTCTCTATGCGCCGGCGAGCCCGAGAAGGGCAGTCTACCCCGGCCGACGTAGAGCAGAAAGCGGAGGAGTTCAGCGACCAAGTGTGTCTCAATATGGACGAGTTCGATGTTTCTGTTGTTTACAATGCTGACCAGACCGGTATGTATCAATTATATACAACGTGGGAGACGTGGGAATAACATTAGCTTCTAGGGGCCAACTCCGAGTATGTGCCTACCTCTACAATCGCTACTCGCGGGGCGAAGCGTGTATGGATCAAGTGCGCAGGAAAAGGCAAGAAGAGGGTGACGGCAATACGTTTGGCCGCAATCGACGGCTCCAAACGAGATTCTTTACTCGATTTCAAGACTCAACCATCGACCAAGCCCAATGTCACGAGGGAGAACAAAGTGATGGGCCACGGTATAGGGCGCAGACGTTGGGGCCAGGTCCACCCATTTCAACAAGGTGTCCACATTCAACAAGGTGTCCGTATTTGCGGCAGTGCTACTGAGTGGTAGAATAGCGAGCTGTCTATTGAGTTTCTGTCTGTTTACTTCGGTCAGCGATCAAACATGCACGTGTCCATTCTTCTGCTCTGGGACGAGTTTTCGGGGGCACTGGCGGAAATATGTATTAATCCTTGCTCGTCTCCTTAATGTCGTACTAACGAAGGTGCCTCCTGAAAATACATACCCGTGCCAGCCGGCAGACGTAGCATTAAAAAAAAATACTCAAGCGTTTTATAAGAAATCAGTGGGTGAAGGTTTTATTAGTTCAAGTTCGAGCGGCGCCCGCAGGAGGCACTACGTTCATGATGTCACCACCAACACGACCGAATGTGGCTAGCTGGATCACATGGGCGTGGGCATCGCTCGCCCATGCTACAATCACTGGCAGTTTCAACAAGGCCAAGCTAGCGATCAGCACAATGCTGCCACCAGCATCAGACTTGACCTACTCACTACTGCTGAACAACGTCGCGCTACCTCCTGTTGATCCAGCATAGGCCATCAACTATAACGATCTCAATGGCGAAGAAGATGGTGCAGAGGGCAACCGCTGGGCTCAGAGCGACGCGGCTTAGCTTGGACACGCGATCAAGAGCCTACCGGGAGGAATCGAACCTCCCTCCTCCCACAAGAGGAACTTTGCCGTAAAGCTACTGTAGTAGGCCTTCACAGGACCCGCGCATACCATCAGCAGCACCGTTAATCTGAATACACGTTACTGTTATTGAAGAAGCGATCGTAGCGTACCATTTTGTGTTGGACGGGAAATCCGTCCAACACGTAAACCATTGGTATGTTTCGGCGTATTCTTACCAGGAAGGAACGCTGTACAAGTTTGTTTGGTCCAGTCCCGAAAGTTGAGATCGCCGTCGCCTCAATCTTTCCTAATGTTCGCTTATCAGCCAAACAAATTAAAACCTTAAGTGTTGTTTTTTTCGCCTTTTTAGATCGCCGATTAATTATTTCAACTGCCCCTTGTGATATGTGGTCATCCCTCCGTCTCTAGCTACAGCTAAAAGGGCGAAACCAAGCACTCTTTTACTTTAATTTGACTTAATTTTGAATAATGTAGCTCCGAATAACCTATAGTTGCTCCTCGAAAAAGGGTTAAGAAAGATTTTAACCAGAGTACATTTAATATACGAGATAAGTTGGGTTGCAATTTTACCCAAATTTAGCTGTGAGAGCTTGCCGGTATTCGCTGTGGGTTTCCATGACTTTGGTACGTAGATGTTCGTGCTGTGTTGCTGGGTTTAACATCTTCTTTATCACTCAACTGGGCTCCAAGTACTCAAGTCGATCCAACCACGCTTCGCTTTCCCGGCTACCATGAAGTTTGCTACTGCTTCGATCGCGGTTGCAAATGTATACTTGCTGTCATTAGTGACGGCCGACCACTTGATGGCGGCCGATAAGGGCGATCAATTCGTGACTATCCTGTCTGGACTGCGCGACGGGGGCATCACCAATACGATCAACGCCAAGAAAAAAAAACACCCTCGTGAAGAACAGCAGAATTTTTATTTCCAAGGCCGACCGCCGGCAGCTTGCGAAAAAATCAAGGAGATGGTGGCGAGAAGTTCGGAGGCGGGACCGGCAAATGCGATGGCCACCGAGGACCTCTTTAGTTTCCTTTCGGGTCTCACGTCAAACCCTGCGGTACTCTCCAATGTTTCAGTAATTATTAAGTCGGCCGCTTGCGGTAACAATTGGGGGATGGCTTTTTTTTAATGATATTTTTTGGCTATTTTCTTTTTCATGTCATTTCAGTTTCTGTTTAAGGCATGTTGGCTATATTATACACCATAGAATTCGTTGTATGTAGAGGGGATCAAATGTATGCAGCTAGAAATGCGCCTGTTTCCATGCAAGGGTTTTCCCTATTATCGGGCGATTATATAGTTTTTCTGTTTGATGTTTCTAGACTAAATATGCTTTTTTACATGCAGCTGCCGACCTTCAGCGTAGTTCACTTCTAGTTCGGTACAATGTTGTGTCTTATTTGGTACGTGTAGCTAATCGCTCTTGCCTGTTCTTGAACCCCCAATGCGCTGGCTTCCTCATATCCCTCGAAATCGATGTTCAAGCATCGTTTACCGTCTCTCACGAAAGGTGGCTTAACTTTCCCAACGTGGTTGAGCTCTGTTTCTTCGCCTACGTCGTTATTTGTATGCTCGGCCATCTGAATGCTCCAGTTGATGATATTAGCGGGCCAGCCCACCAACCGCTTAATCAGCGAGTTTACCGCATACTGCGTCTTTTGAGTCCTGTCACGATCCAGGCTTCTTGGATTTTTCCGAGGCCGCCCAGGTGGTATTTGAGCCGGTATTTTCGTAGTATAACATGTAGGTCTAGGGAGTATACGAGATGTAGACATGCTAAAACGTGAGAGCAGAGTCAGCCGATTTGATAAAACAGCTTACAGTCGCACTTGAACTTACTTCGAATCGTTTTGATCTCGTCGTTGCACCAGGAATAATTATCCAAATCGTGCTCAAACGGAATTCGCTCTAAGATTTCCACGACGTGAATCGACAAATAGCGCAGCTGGGTTTTATCCACCTTCTCGTTTTGCTTGCGCTTACCTCTGAGCGAGGCTTTGTATGATTTGGTTCGATTGCCGTCAAGCTTAAGGCCGTGGAGGTTGTCATCGCGCACGATGTAGTGCTCGGCGTCTAAAAACTATTATTGGATGCTGTTAGCCGCCTGTCTGGATTTGCGTCTGTGAGTACGGTAGTGGTTGCCTTCATCGCATAGCGCCACAACAAACTGCAATTTTTTGTGCGAGCACTGAGCCAGACGCAAAATACCTGATAGGCTCATAGCCGATGTTCATAGCACATTCGACCAAAATTTAGGCAAAGTTTTAGATAGCACCTGCCCCGTCGCTGCTCGAAGATGACCGTGGCCTTGATTATTCGATGACGGGATTCAATCGGAGCTTAGTTTGGTAGCACTCCAGCAGTACCACCTGCAGCATATAACTACATATCACAGGGGTCAGCCAGGTATTCATCTCTAAGCCACTGTGCGTACTCGGCTTCATCTAGCATCTCCCCGTTCTTGACCACTAGCTCAAATAAAACCTTGAACTGGCCAAGCGAGTGCGCATCGCTGAGGTATTTTATGTGTGGCTGAACGAGTTCTTGGTTGCGCTCACTTATGGACAAAATACCCCTTTTCTTCTGGCATTACGATACAAATGTGACCAACAGCTCAGAACTTTAATGTCTGACCAGACTTGGCAAAATGCAATTGGGATATGGCATAGCGTTCCGTTCATCCGTAGTTTGGCTCCAAAGCTCCACAAAAAACAAATCACATTTGTAATAGCAGACGGTAAAAAGCCGTGTATACGCGAAGGCGGTTTGCGTCCGAGTGAACGTGAACGCGATTGGATAGAACTTCTGTCGATACTTGTCAGTGCCGTGTAACGCCCCCCAACGGTACCGAACGAAACTAGTGTCCATCCGCCAAAATGAATCTATAATAACCATTCCGTCACACCAAGCTTTTCCGGGCATCTGTCGGTCAAACGTTGGCCTAGTACCTGCCTAGGAGCAGTCCTGAGCAATTGCCTGGACGTGAAGATAATCCTGACAGAAATTTCTCAATTTTTTAGAGGATCTGAAAAGCAATCCAGTACACGTAGCTCGTGCAGAAAGTTGAATGACTACTGACAAAGAAGCAATGCATCCGTGATAAATCACACTCGAGATACTGGTAAAAGTGCTCGAGCGCTGTGCACATTCTCGGAGAGGCCAATTCCATCACGTCGGCGTATTTTGTGATTAAAATATCTCCACGTCTCTTTAGGCTTTGTGACCGATCCTTCAGCTGCTTGACTCTAGGGAACATCGCAATCCGATCTGGCGAATTCCCATATCGAGCTCGAAGTGTTGTCCGACATTTCTATGGACCTTGGCCACCCAGCAGCAAGTTATCGACGTCCAGTAACAAAGGTATATGAATGCCGGCTCTCCGGGTTCCGGAGTGACAATTCTGCTTGTATGGATACCAGTCCGCGATAGAACGTACTTCTCGTTTGCATGTATTTTATGTCCCCCATTACTGTACAGACAACGTGCGAAGATCATTCCAGTACGGTGATGCATCTCCCACTGTGTATCATGGAAAAACGCTCGTTCTCATTATCATCTAGCTAATGCTCGTGCCCCTTCCATCGTCGAGAATCGGACAGGATATACCACGGTAGTGAAGCGCTCTCGTCTTGTTAGTGCAGATCCACAACATCACTTTGCCGTTCGGATAAACGGAGTTATGTGTTTTTCACGCTGTCGCTTTCGTAGTCGTAATCCTCGTCATTCTCTCTGTCTTTCATCCGATGAAGACTTGTTGTAAGGGTCGAAAATCCTATAAGAAGTACGTGGATCGCACCCTGGGCGATCTCGGCGGACGCCGTAACCGCTTATTGATGCAAGTTTCTCCCCAGCCGACTTTTCCTCACTCTCAGCATATCTTTGCCGCCGCGCTAGCCATGGCTCGTGAAGTGTTAATTATCAAGAAAAGGCATCACTATCGTTCGATGAAGGGGTGATAGATATCGGAGAAAGTGGCCCTGGGGCACGTCCGCTGCCATGTCGCTCCATATCAGGCCCTTACGCAGATGCGAGCTGTTCATAACCAAACGTCGATAACCTTATAGTAACGCCACGATATGGTGTGTGCCCACAACTGCCTCGATGTGAAGATCCAGCTAGCAGTATAATTCCGATTAAAACCTTGGTTGTTGTGGTTGATGGTGGGACAAATTGTTTTTTAGAAGTGAAATAAAACGTATTTGTCGGGATTGATTTCTTAACTTTGTACTCTCGACGTCTGCGGCATAGGGTAGTAACGTTTAGTCGTACAACTTCCAAATGTCAGCTGTTTACGTAAGACAAAGAGTAACAGGTTGGGTCTGAAATAAACTTTGTTTCAAACATTCGAGAAGTAAAAATTAGAACGTATTCAGCTTTTACGCACTTGAACTTTGTTTAATATTAGCCCACTATCTTTCGTCAGGTCCTCTGGATTGTTTTAAGATCCATCCGTTTCGATAACGATGTCTTCCTCATCATCTGCTTAGTAGGATTCCTGCATGAAACTGCCTGGGTTTTCTGAAACCAACCCACTCTCTTCTAATTCGCCGGAATTACTGTTGAAAGGGTCGTCATTATCCGGAGTTGACGGACCGTCTGTCTCTGAGCATGCTCCGTCTAATTCGTCAAAATAAGTATATCTTTTTTCTGATTTGCTGCGAATGCTGTCGTAACGCTCGATAAAATGCGGAGTCGATGTCCCTTCCGTCCCCGAATCGGAGTCGGACCCAGGTTTCGAGAAAAAAAACCGGATTGGGGGGGGGTCTGACAAACAGTGCCCATCTGAATTGTGATATCTCCACGAGCATGCTCTCTGCGGCTTCTAGCTCGGCCCCAAGCCGGGCAATGACGAGTGCTACACGGTCTAAAGAGACGCTTGAACGGGCTCATCAAAGATAAATTAAAAGGTGAGTTATGCGGGAAGGCTTACCTGGTACCGCTCAACGGCGACTTGGTATCGTCTGAGCCGATCGCCAAAATTTCCTGTTCGACGCCGCGCTTTACAGTCTTTATTGACACGACTGTCGCTGATCATCCACTTGACGCCTTCAGACTGGCTACCTGCAGGGGTGCTATGATCAGGAGCAGTCGGAGCAGCTGGAAGAGCTTGCTGGTCGCTCTTGATCTTACCAAAGCCGAATTGGCAGGACCAGAACGACTTTTGGATATGCCGAAAATGATAAAAAAAAAAGAATCCCCATGGACGACTTTTTTTTAATGTTTTGCGGTCACGTTGCCGTACCACCGCCCTGTTTCTGTCTCCGAGCTACTGGTGCAACCCTCCACAGCGCACGTCGACCCCAGAATGTCCGCTAGCTATTACACACTTAATCGCAGCGTGTGTGTCACAAAATCCAAAGTTACATCCGAGTGTTGGCGATGTACTGTAGGAGCCAAGAGGTATGATTATCCATCAATTAATGCCTGGTAATTTGTTAGGCCTAGCATTATTCAAAACCAAAAGGTTTGCGTCTTTCTTAGAAATTGTAAGTGACGCAAAACGATCGTACGCAGTATTATAAGACCGCGATAAATTTATCGATTGCATGATCATACCTCAGCGAAACACGGTAATATATTACCCAATGGTAAGAATGCGTAGCACTAGTAATGTCAATGCTTTCAAAGGTGAAGGTCCTATTAGCTACAGCTAATGCCAGATATCTAAGCCTAATGAGTAATTATACTATGAGCGTTGAGTTTGCGTTCTAGGAAGTAATACAGGGTGATGCGAGGCTAGTCAGACCGCTTTGTAACCTCAGGGTTGGAGAAACTTACCTAAAATGTGTTTTAAAATGCGCTAATTGCATAAATAGATACGAATACGAGTGGATTGAAGTACCAGCGATATGCCGCGATAGCGGATGTAAGCGGGTTTTCTTCGGAGATATATGAACCAGGATTTCCAAATACATAATATACGATACTTCTAATGAATTCAAATCAAGTAGAAAAAGGTACACATCATTCGACGTGACACCCTTACCGCCTTGACTCGCTTCTATTCTTGGATAGCGGCCTGCCATCCGTCCTTGTACTTCGAATGAGCTAATCCTATCGCTTTGGGGGTGCGCCGCTAGGGCGACACTGCAAGACAAAGAAAAACACAGCAACCGTCCGCCTGGAGCTACACTAACATTCCCGGATCGGGACAAAGCTTGGGTGATTGCAAACCGTCGTACTGCGCCAAAATAATCTTTTAATAGTTGCATCGCCAAGCCCAAAAAGAAATATAATTGCATTGGGTATCTTATCTAAGTAAATATCCGGTGGATCGCTACGTTAGAGCGCTCCCTAGTCGTCCTCGCTGCGGTCGCTCCGGCTTAGAAACAATTTATGTTTTGGATTGTACTTCGCGCTGTGTCCCCGACCCACGTTTCGGGACCCCGCTCTCTCCGGAAGAGCCTCCGTGGGCAAAATGAAATGGTTTAGGAAGAAACAGAAGATCCTAAATTTTGCACCAGTTCCTTACCGGTAAAATCAATTGTGGCTACTCTATTTAATTTGAAATAGTATAACAGCTCAACTAAAATTCTGAAAAAAATGGAGCTACAGTACGTCGCCTATTGTTAGTATTTCCTGTTAGATAAGTTAGAACCGGTGATTTTACTTGCGTGGATTAATAACCATCGATTCAAAGTAATTGTTTTAAAAGGCCGTCAATGTCATATTTGTACGCACTAAACCTAAGGAGCACACCCAAAGACGGCCCGAATCAATCCTAATGGGCTGTTCGTACGTCGTGACCGCAGCACTATCAGGATTAAAACATCAATTCTAGTTACGGTAACGGCACTGCTGAACTGCCCAAAATACGATCTGCGCTAAGAACGGCATTTAATGTAGAATGTAGCCCAGCAGCAGTGTTGATACCAATAGTCTATTGTTTTTATTGATCACCTGCAAATCTGGCTTACTTTCAGGTCTACGACAGAAAATCTGTAATGATCTAGACAAAGACAAGAGCAACCCTAGCATCGCACGTAGGGTCAACTGACACAGTTACGGCGCTGTTACGGCTATTTATAGTAGATAAAGGCAATAATGCGTCCGATTGTAGAGATCTCGTCCCCTTATCTATAAGAAGACAGATATGAAAGGTAGCGCTTCAATGAAGTAAAGGGAAACCGTGAAAAGATTTTGCGGCTGCAAAGAAGCCGCAGGAGATGCATCAAAGCGCCAAGGGCATACAGAACGGAGCATTCAGCTCGGGCTCTCAGCCGTTCTAAAGAGCCCCACAAGGGCTCGAGTATACTGGTATTAATTTGTGTCAGCCCAAGCACGACATCACTGTTGTCTGCTGGCGTATTGACAGAACGTGGTATCGCAATAGAAATTTGTTTGAGATATAACTTCAATACAGTCCCCGCCCAAACTAAAACTTAATGTTAAGAAATCTGTTTCCTTACGGTTGGCCAGTGGGTTGTGAATCACCCCATTTGCCATCGCTCACTTCGCAAGAACAGCAGTACATACCGCAGGGGGTATTTATCGAGCACCATCAATGGTATCCGATGGGTTCATCAGAAAATTCATATGCATTCCAATCTTGCAAATTTTAACTTCTATCCGGCAAAAATAAAGTAAGCAGTCTGTCTACTTAATAGGTCTATAGACATGCATTGGATGGGCGATAGTTTTGGCCGCCTTCTTGCCAAGCCTTGTAGTGTAGTATTGAACACGAAGCGAATTGAAGGGGGGAATGAATGTCCTAAAATGGTAGCCATCATAACAATGGTTAATTTCCCGTCCAACACAAAATGGTACGCTACGATCGCTTCTTCAATAACTGTAACGTGTATTCAGATTAACGGTGCTGCTGATGGTATGCGCGGGTCCTGTGAAGGCCTACTACAGTAGCTTTACGGCAAAGTTCCTCTTGTGGGAGGAGGGAGGTTCGATTCCTCCCGGTAGTCTCTTGATCGCGTGTCCAAGCTAAGACGCGTCGCTCTGAGCCCAGCGGTTGCCCTCTGCACCATCTTCTTCGCCATTGAGATCGTTATAGTTGATGGCCTATGCTGGATCAACAGGAGGTAGCGCGACGTTGCTCAGCAGTAGTGAGTAGGTCAAGTCTGATGCTGGTGGTACGTGCAGTGTCGGCTATGGGGTGGCACCAGCAGTGTGCTGATCGCTAGCTTGGCCTTGTTGAAAATGCCAATGATTGTGGTATAGGCGAGCGATGCCCACGCCCATGTGATCCAGCTAGCCACATTCGGTCGTGTTAGTGGTGACATCATGAACGTAGTGCCTCCTGCGGGCGCCGCTCGAACTTGAACTAATAAAACCTTCACCCACTGATTTCTTATGAAACTCTTGAGTATTTTTTTTTAATGCTACGTCTGCCGGCTGGCACGAGTATGTATTTTCAGGAGGCACCTTCGTTAGCACGACATTAAGGAGACGAGCAAGGATTAATACATATTTCCGCCAGTGCCCCCGAAAACTCGTCCCAGAGCAGAAGAATGGACACGTGCATGTTTGATCGCTGACCGAAGTAAACAGACAGAAACTCAATAGACAGCTCGCTATTCTACCACCCAGTAGCATTGCCGTAAATATGAACACCTTGTTGAAGTAGGTGGACCTCGCCCCAAAGTCTGCGCCCTAAACCGTGGCGCATCACTTTGTTCTCCCTCGCGACGTCGGGCTTGGTCGATGGCCGAGTCTTGATATTGAGGAAAGGTTCTCGTTTGAGGCCATCGCTTGCGGCCAACAGTATTGCAGTCACCCCTTCTTGCCTTTTCTGCGCATTTAACCCATACACGATTCACCCTGCGAGTAGTGATAGTAGAGGTAGGCACATACTCAGAGTTGGTCCCTATAAGATAATAATATTCCCACGTCTCACACGCTGTAAATATTTGGCACATACCGGTCTAGTAAGCGTTGTAAACAACAGAAACATCGAGCTCGTCCATATTGAGACACACTTGGTCGCTGAACTCCTCCGCTTTCTGCTCTACGTCGGCCGGGGTAGACTGCCCTTCTCGGGCTCGGCGGCGCATAGAGAGCTTGCGGCGGCGAAGAAAATGCTTCCGCCCGCTCCACGAGGCCTAGGAAAACCAATCGCGTGATCCGCTGGTCCTGTAAAGCTCCTGTGCTTACGACTTGAGTCTGATGCTCGTCACAGCCACACCATCGGCTCTCAGCTCGTTTTTCCACCCCACCAATTGTTCCTCTAATTCCGTAGACAGCGTAGCGCTCATGCCAAGGGTGCGGGAACGCAGATGACAACGAGAGCCACCAGCAACCTTGGTCTATATGACAGCTCTCGACTTCTTCCAAGCGAGCACTTGCCGTCGTTTCGAGTTAGAATTGCTAGTTACGAAAAAATCTTATACCGTAGCCGCCAGTGTTGATGTATAAAAAACAATCTGAACGCGCAGCTTATACTCATAAATTATACCAACCAGTTTGTACTGTTTTGACTTTTGACTTTCAGCCGCGGCCTCCCGTCTTGCGTGGGTGTCCTGTTCGTCCCAATACGCCACCAGCAAAATGACATGAGATTGTTGGTATCGATGGCGACCCTGAGTGACTGGCTGAGCAAATTTGATCTTTATAATTGAAATTTCACTGTAAATGGTGTGTGCCTTATAAGATGTACCACGTATTTTATTCACTGATCCAAAATGTGCTTTACCATATGTCCATGCGCTATGAGATATCCCCTGCGGTAAAGATCGACGCTGCTAGCGCTCGTACGGTGATGAACGGAGCCCCCCCCCCACAGCTAAGGGTGGAGCGCGTGAGGACAGCTGAGTCAGCGAGGGCATTGCTTTCGCTTTTAATGATCCTAATCGTGTGTCCCTCGTGACAAACGTTGGCGTTGCGCTGGACTATCAGCTGAAGGCAACGCTAGCAGCTAGACACTTTGCAACGGCCCTTCAACTATCGCATGCGATAGTTAAGGTATGGACACCTAGCCTGTTAAGGTTGCTGATGCCGGTCAAGGCTTGTGTATTGGGCTGATGAATGCGACGAAGTCATCACGCTTGTCGCCTAACGATCCTCTATCGTGAATCAAGGCTAGCGCATGCTCGAGGCAAACGTCTCTGCCGCGACTAACGGATTTAGTAGTCTTTACTCCCATAACGCCGAGGGTGAGTATTTGTGAGGCTCCACCTAAGCCCAGAACATGTCCTCACATGAGTTCCAGTTGGGACCGTTCTCAAGAAAACACCAGGGGTAGCCCCAGAGAGGGTATAGACCACTCCGGTTCTCGGGCTTCTTACTACAAGTCCTGAAGTCCTTTAGAGGGATTCGGTGCGGCGCCATAAGCACGCACCGGGTCGCCTCCAAGTTGTCGACAAGCAGCTGTTCCTTCTGGACAAGGGTTCGTTCGTAAACGTACTTAGAAGTGTGGCCATCAACAAGGCCACGAGGAGCGACGAGAATCTCCAGAAAGAGGTCAGCTCCAACGATCTCCTCGGGAGACCAAAATCACTTGGGCTATTGACAGCTCCCTGACTGACGGGTGCCGACACCGGATCCCACGCGTGCGACGGGCAGTTAGGATATTCTCCTGCTGATGGTCGACGTCGACAGTCATGTAGTGCAGGAATTTCCAGATTCCACCATACGTCAACCTACTTTTGATCAAGAATCGGCTCGATCTGATCACCCAGAGCTTAGGTACAAAGGATCACGGTAAGTACTCAGCGATCTGTCCAGATAATGCTATGCGGATAGCCGCTGAGCTCAACGGTCGCCTGAACCCAGCGGAAGGGTCGGTAGAAATCCGAAACGACTACATTTCACAGCGGAAGGGTCGGTAGAAATCCGAAACGACTACATTTTATGAGAAGCATAGGATTGAATAGGGGGAGCCGAAAAGGCTCCCGGAAGATAACAGAGCAGAATTTTCCTAGTCCAAGCCACGTGTACACTTTTCCGGTAAGTCTCTGCATAGGGCTGGATTATGTCTGCCGTTGATACCCGAGAGGCATTGCTTGTAGGGTATTGACTGGTAGCGCCAAGAGATTAGGTCGGTCTGGATAGGACAAAGTCTCGCTACACGCGAAAGAAAGCCCCGCATCCTCAGCGGGCCGGTACGTCGGATGGCCCGGGTGCCGAAACACTTCTAGCTGAGTAGCCTCTGCGATTGGTGACCTGTAAAAGCGCTCGCGCGCCGTCATCCATGATTTAGTGGAGAGCACAGGGTTTGTGAACGAGCTCATCCGAACCAAACTCGGTGGAGCCTCGGAAGTGCTTGACTTGGTTAGTCGGAACCGAGTGGAAGCGAGCCACGCGTCTGTCCCGGAAGGGCCGACCCGCGAGGGGACCACCCTCTGCGCAGGCCATACAGCCGCCGACCTAACTCGGCGATTTGTTGTGGTTTGTGTAAGGAATCCACATCTGACGGTATTTGTGCGTTCTACTACACCACAACTGGTGCCGCGACCCGGGAACAGGGGTGTGTGCTTGTTTTTATAGGTGCCAGCTAACTAAGTTAAGAGGAAGAGAAGAGAAAGAGAAAAGTGAAGATGGTCAAGGGATCAACAACTCCGAGCGACGGAAGCCCAGCGACGGCTAGAGGATCGCCTCTCGCGGGGTCGGACCCGGCGGATCAGCGACTCATCGCCATGACGATGGAGGTGGGACGAACCGTCCAGTTCGACGAGGATGGCCACGACCAGGAGAGCGAGAACGGATATGCAAAGGAAGGAGAGTGTGAAGAGAAGGCCGAGGCCGCTGAGCTCGGAGAAACGAAGACTACCGCCGAGCTACTTGGCGAGGTGGAAGAGTTGACGCTGCAGGTGGACGCATGGGAGCCCCACGTCCTGTCGAGCGCAACTTATCCGCCGATCTCGGCGAAGGTGCGGACAATGAAGAAGATGAAGAAGAACATGGCGTTGCTCATGGGGACCGTCCGCCCCTTATTCCGAAAGCAACGAGGAACGCCGATACGCCGAGCGCCAAAAACGTGCTGGCTCGTCTCAGCGAGGAGATGAGAGCGAGATCGGAATGGATGATGATGTTCGCGCCTGTGGCGATGGCGTAGGCGAAGTGGCCGATGTTGGGTCCCGAGCTAACTCAACCGGTGCGTGCATCCAACATCAATCAGTTGGTGGAAGAAACTGTGTTGCTGCTGAAGGCTATGGGCTTTCGGTGCAGCAGCCGACCTAACAGCCTCATCCTGTCCTACTGGAGTATGACCCGCGACGGAGCTGAGCTCTGGCAAAGGAATAAATAGTTGAGAGTGGCGAGTGGATTGGAGAAGGCCCCTGGTGGAACGAAGCAGGTGTACAGCCGAGTAGCCGAGTTCAAAACACTCGGCGAAGACCCAAGCGAAATTCCTTTGCCGCAGGCCCCGGAGACGAAGCGACGTGAAGTGGTTCGCGCTACGCAAGGTACTCCATACTTCGAAGACTCCCACATACTGACCCCGATGAAGCTTAACCCGCCTCAGCGAGCACCGAGTCGTAGACAGCGGAATGCAGATCGTTACCGTGAATTTTATGACGCTGCTGACGAAGCTGAGGCTTACGAGGAGGACGATGACGCCTTCAGTGTGAGAGGAAACTGTGAAGAAACCGTGAAGGACTACATCCGAAAATTGAGCTTCGACGCGGCTGAAGAAGACTCGACTCAGTACCTAGAAGGCCGAGCCCACGCATCACTCGACAAAATCGCTGAGTTCGAAGGGAAGCGCTACCGCTCTGACGCATCGCTCCAGTGGCTTAAGCGTTTCATCTACGAGATGAAGAGCACCATGAAGATGAAGAGCACCAGGATGCCCCAAAGTGCCTCGTGCGAACCCTTCTCGCTATGCTTGGGACGCGCGGCGAAGAGCTGGTATAGGCAGCTGCCGAAGAATAGTCAGCGACGCTGGAAACTACTCAGCGAGGCGTTCCTGGATTATTATTGCTCACAGTTTGACCAATCCGCCCGCACTCGTTACTACTCGGCGAGACGTAAGTCAACGAGCTGATCTGCGAATTCCTGATCCGGCGCAATAAGTATGCTCAGACAGCCAAGATCCAGTACGCGAAAGGTGGCGCCGACGCAGCTGACCATGTCGAGCACTTCTTGCTGTATTGTGGAGATGGCGATATGATGGATTTGGTGTACCCCTTGCAGTTGGAAGACATCAGTAAGGTGGAGCAGACAATCGATCGTCGTATCCTCGGTGAAAAGCGGAAGAAGCAACGCGACCGACTCGTGATCGCTTGAGGCCGAGACAATAAGTGGAAGGATCCAAGCCGCCGAGATGAACGCCGAGATGGACGTCGAGATGAGAAGCGCAGTCGCAAGGAAGAAAACCGCGAGCGCTGAGTCACTTTCGTTGACGCAGACTCTGACGGGGAAGAACTACTCGATCAGAGCCCGCCGAGTCCATACAACCCCGAAGACGAATAAAATGATGAGGACCAGTCCGGAGGTTACGACTCAGTGGAAGACGATGACTACATAGACGCCGGGGATGCCAATGATAAGGGAAATACACCGGACCGTCGAGAGAACTCGGCGGGAGTCCAGAATAGCTCGAATCGAAGTTGGGGGAACTCAGCGAATCGCCTCCGCGACCGTACAATAAACGAGAGCAATCGAACCGTGGCGATGGATCACGCGACAACTCACAGCGTGGACCTTGTGCAGCTTGTGGAAGAATGGGGCACTCGGCTCACTACTGTCGGCGGCACTGCAAATTCCGCAGACAAGACCATGAAGTAGGCCAGTGCGAACTGTTTCGTCAATACGAGAAGCTGGCTGCGTTTTGGAGAACGCTATCGACAAGTCGCAAGTGCCAGAAGACCTGCAAAACCTTTACACGCCGAGTGATTTAAACTCGGCGGCCCGCCAACACTGACTGGGTTGGAATATGCCGAGCTGCCACAGTCAGCTGAACCTGCAGTTGAGGCGAACTTCTTGTTTGCCTTCGTAGGCGAAGCAGGGCGGCCCGAAGGACGAAGCGGGGTGGCAATTGGATGTGTGAAATCGACGGAATTGAGCGTTAACTCGGTGAGTTAGATGATAACTATCGAGCGATTGCAAGTGTAGCTCGGCCGTCAGACCAGGCTGTGCATCGTAATAGAATCATGAAGCTGCTTACAGGAGAGCGGCTGGGATGGTGGTCAGCACAGACGTATGTTCGCCGAGTTAAAATGAGACTCTCGTATGGGGTCAGTGAAGGACCGAAGGACCAAGATACTATTGGACACCGAAGCAAATGTCTCGGCGATTAGTGAGTACTTCGCGAAGAAACTACGTCTCAAGAGAGTGGCCAGCAGATTGACACACAAGGAATAAGTAAAGACAGAGTGGTGACAACGTCACGAGCAGCTGTGAAGGTGACACTCGGCTGGGAAGTGGTAAACGAGTTTGAGATGTGGATAATGCCTCACCATGCCAAAGTCGATTTGATTCTCGGCACTGACTTTATGATCCCAGCTGGGAACCGTCTGGATTTGTACAACATGTCAGTCAAGCTAGTCAATGAGATGGTCATCCGATCAAGTAATGCGCCGAAAAAGACCGAGTTCGGACCAAATGTCCCATGTGGGCCACCAGACGGGTTAACAATCGAAAGTCAAATGACCGCTGAGTTCAAATGCCCAGGCGGCAACCCAGTGAGTCGACGCATGACTTGTGGGGTGCGGCGGACGAAGATTTGGATTCCAACGGTTGTTTTTAATCGCCGAGGAAGACCAACCCATGTCCTAATTACAAACGTACGACCCAAGTCAGTCTGGTGTCCACCTCACTTTTATGTGATCAAATGGCAAGCACACAGAGTACTAGCCAATGAGTGGTATGTCCGCGTGAGCTCGGCGAAATACCGAGACTGGCAGATATTAGCATTTGAGTCAGCGATGGACAAAGATTTGCTGCAGAAGGAACAACGACTGTACGAGGACTGGCTGTCACACCAACCGCCATCTGTGGAAAGACGAAAATACCCTATTCCGACGGCGGTGGAAAAACGACTCCCTCCAGTGGAGAATGGACCAGAGTTAACATGCGCCGAACGCTGGAGGAGGATCGAAGCTGATACAGAAGCCGACGAAGACGAGAGACGTCGCGAAAACGCCGACGTCATATCAACTTCAGGGGTGCAAGGGGTGACCCGGCTATAAACTCAGCGTTCAAGCTGGAAGACGTCCGAGCGGATCGTACGCCGGTACTACGCGATGGCCAAGATGTCTCGTATCATCTGTCCAAGATTGAAGACGATGGAGCCGTTACTGACGCCAGCACGAACTCAGCGGTTGAAGGAACAAGTGCAGTAGGGACCAAGGAAGTAGCGTCGGCGACTGAAGACTCAGCTATAACGGAAGGAGTCTCTGAAGAATGCTCGGAACAGGTCCTACGCGACGAACAGACCGTTATTGATGACCGAGCCAAGTTTGAAGTCATCAGACCAAGTATTGTGAGCGAGGTGTACTCAGCTATAAGCACACTGACCACTATGAGTGCTGGGATTAACCATGTGGTGACGGCGAACTCGGCGCTCGAAGATCCAGCCGTAAGAAATGACTTGGGGGTTATCCCAGCATGCCCCAAGACCGCCGACTACGCGGGTGAAGTGTGTGGACGCGTGAATGTCTGTCCTACTGTCGCTGCAAACTCAGCGGTACAGCGCCCTAGCGCGACGACTGCAAATTCCAAGCTGGAGGTATTACATCCAAAGATGTTGAGGCTAACATTGAAGGGCTGAGCTGGGTGGTGAAGACAAGTAGCCACAGCGATGAAGGTGAGGCACCAGCCGAGTATGTAGTCGATGGATCAAGTTCTGCAGCCGTGGTGAACTCAGCGATGGGTACGCCAAAAGCCTGCATTATCCAGTCGGCGACGGTGGACTCGACGTCGGCAGATCTAAACGCTGAGAGTGACTCGGACACGACCACGGCATGCCGCCAGGATGTAAGCTATAACGGAGAAGAGTTTGCGTTCACGGAAGTTAGTTCTACCATCTCGGTGAACTCGGCGGACCAGCACTATGACGCGACTGAATACTATGATAATCGGAAGGTATTACTAAATGCGGGGAATTAAGCCTAACGACGATTAAGCTACGGTGGACTCAGCGTTGGAGGCTATGGATACTGAAACCGGCTCAAATGGGGTTAGCCGACACGACGATGATACTATCTACCTTGGAGACAAGTTTGAACGTGCAGAAGTTAGATCGGCTATCGTAGTGAGCTCAGCGGAAACGGGCCCTGACGTGATCGACAACTATGATTTATCAGAGGTATCACTGCTGAGAGGTACTGTAACTGAGATCGGAGTAACGAAGTCAGCGACGACGGTGTTCGACCCCGGCGGAATTGGCTACAGTTTAGAAGATGATGAAAGCAGCTCAACAAGAGACCGAATGGAAACCCTAAGAGAACATTACGTGGCTATCGCAGCAACCGAGGACGAGCAAGAAGATGATAATGACGACAGTAAGACCAATATCTTTGAGCGGAGTGAGAGGGATCTGGAGTTGACGGACTACGCTCATGAGCTGGCCTTCCTTTCCGACCTCACTAAAACGGAGCCTACAGAACTCGACTATGGCGCTCCAAACGTCAAGTCAAGTCGCCATACGCCAGCACAGTCGGCTAGGCTGGTGGCAAAGCTGTAAACGCACGAAGGAATAATGATTTCAAGTGGCAATGCCCTGCCGCCTCCAGCGTACGGATCATTGTGCGACATCGACGTTCACGGACACGAACCTATCAAGCAAAAAATCTCGGCGGATATCTTTCCGCCACTTGAGCAAAATGTACGAGTTGTTGAAAGGACTGCTTCGAGCTGGGTTGGTATCATTCTCGAGCAGCCCTTGGGCCTCACCAGTGGTGATAGTACTCAAGAAAAATGGTGTGGATATTCGGCTATGCATTGACTATAAACTAGCAAACGCGATTACGACGCCGGTGTAATACGCCATGCCACTAGTTGATGACCTGCTCACCGAATTGGAGAGTTAGTTGTGGTTTTGCTCGCTTGATGCTGCGAGCAGATTCTGGGCAGTCCTGATGACTCGCCGAGCTCGGCAGATCTCAGCGTTCGTCTGTGCACTTGGGGACTTTGAGTGGTTACGAATACCGTTCGGGTTGAAGAATGCGCCTATGATTTACCAACGACTGATCGACAACGCTCTATGAGGATACGTTCAACCAAAGGGAGGATGGCAGTTGTTTGTTGAACGAATGGCTAACGCCGAAGCCGAGTCGGGAGCTCGGCGATTCGAGCCCGGCGGAGTCGGTGATTTAACGCCAGGACAACTGACGAAGCTCGAAGCGGACCACCAATCACAAGCTGACTGCGATCCGATCCAAGACCTTTCAACGGACCGGACGGTGACATGTTCGCTAATGGAGAACCAGACCAGTCTTATTTGATCCCGGTGTTGAAGCGGAGGTCGTTTGTCGATGATATCTGTTTTGGAGGGGAGACGTTTGACGCCTGCTTGGAGACACTAGACCGACTACTAGCCCGGTTCACAGAATGTCGAATTAGCATCAGCTTTTCCAAGAGTATCTTTGTCCAACCCAAGGTTGATTTCCTGTCCCACGAGGTTACGCCGAGTGGCATACGCGCCGATGTGAAGAAGATAGCCGCGATCGCCGAGCTCTCCTTCCCGAAATCAAAGAAGTGGATACAAGCCTTCCTCGGCGCACTTAACTATTACGGCCGATTCATCTAGAACTTGGCTGTTTATGGAGCTATACTCTATCAACTAAAGGACACGGACGTTGGTCCTGGGGGTGACTTGACGTCAGCAAAAGCGTCATTCGCTGAGCTCAAAAAACGGGAAGCAGAAGCTCCAATTCTTCGCCATTTCGACTCGGCGAAAGAAGTCCACATAATGTTGTGTAATGACTGGGCACTGAGCAGTACGATGATGCAGCCGCACGACGACAAGCTGCACCCAGCTCGCTTCTGCGGGCGCGTACTAAAGGAGAAGGAAATCGGCTATCATCCCGCTGAGAAAGAAGTGGTCGCGCTGTTACAAGTACTGAAAGTGTGCTATACTATCTTGGTGGGGAAGACGCTACACGTCTACACCCGTTTCTCAACGCTGGAATGAGTGTTTAAGTCAAAGTCGCTGTACGGCCGCGCAGTAAGTTTCGCAGTTATGTTGTCGCCCTACGTTTTGAAGGAGAAGCGAGTACGTGAACGAGACGTAGACTTCGCCCAGTTGCTCCAGTCGTCGATAACCCCGTTTATCGGAATCGACGATTCCTTGAAGCACCTTGCGCCTCCCTACAAGAACTCGGCGACAGTTAGAATGGACCCGGAGCTGCAATACGATCGAATACCAGCCAGCCGACTTCGCGAGATGTGTACTGTCATTTGATGGCTCAGCGAAGACAGCTAAGTACGGCGGGTATGGAAGTTGTTCGTGGATCCTATCGCGCCTTCCGAACTGGGACGTTGAGATCGCTGCGAGTGCTTACCTGTCCTCCACCACGGTCAACATCGCTGAGTATACCGGCAATGGAGTCTCGGCGGGGATTGACCGAGGGATAACTGACTTAATTATCGTGGGAGACTCCCGGCTTGCAATCCAGCAATTTATGGGGGTGATAGCATGCAAGAAGGGGACGTTGCAGGTGGAGTTAGCACGACACAAGGATCTCACAGAGCGACTCAACTCGGTCCGGTATCGACACATAGCGCGACACAATAACGCAGCGGCTGATTATCTCGCTACAGGAGCACTCGAAGCATAAGCCGGACGAGTAATCCTCGGGACGGATAGGAAAGCCGAACTGAGAACGATTAAACGAGTAGCCGAAGTGCGGTACGCCATAGACAACCCAGTGGAAACCCCGATTGTCACGGCAGTCACTCGTAGCCGAGTACGCCGAGTTCACCTTGAGGATGAGCTGGATGAAGACTCGACTAGAGCAAGAGGAGGAAGTCAGGATCATGGAGCTATATCAACAAATCCTGAAGAATCCGCGTTTGAGAGCAGTAGAGATGAAATCGAACAAGTCAGCAGGGCGTTGACGCGGCGGACTAACCGCACGACCTCGAATGTTGAAACAGGGTCGCAAATGGAGTCAGCCCAGACGGCTCAGAATGCCAACGACATTGATCCAGTGACAGTACAGACTGAGCAGAGAAGACGAATCGTGAAGGCACAAGACGAAAACCCAGGTCGGCCGATCTGAAGGCGTGCCTGAGAGGTGAATTTGAGGACCTTACACACCGTCGAGCTCAGAATGCCGGCAAAGTCGCAGAAGTCTTTGTACGCAGCGAAGACGGCCTGATATACCGCCGAGATGAGACGCGCCGACAAGGTGAACTCGGCGAACCGAACCTCGCGTTGAGATTGGTGATTCCGTCAACTGTGGTCGACGCGATACTTCATACCTGTCACAACTCGATCGAAGGGGGTATCAAGGAATCATCAGAACTTATCACCGAGCCAAAGCCGACTACTACTGGATTGGTCTTTACGCCGACGTGGTGAAACATGTTAGAGCCTGCGAAGACTGCAGTACCAGTAAGAGCAAGCCACAGTTGAGAGGTTACTCGCCGGGAAATGTGGTGTCAGACCACCCATTCCAAGTCGTGTCAATGGATTTCGTGATTTCTCTACCTCGAACTCAGCGGGGATATACTGCACTGCTGTTGTTCCAGGACCACTTCACGGAGTTTGTTATCGCTAAGGCTATAAATGACACCGGAGCACTTGAAGTGGCCGAGGTGCTTGAAGAATGCGTCTTCAGGCAGTTTGGGGCTCCGTCTCTGATACGGCACGACCGAGATCCAAGGTTTATGAGTGAAGTATTCCAAACGTTCTCCGAGATGATGCAGTCGAGATCAAGGTATACGCTGAGCTACCGATTACAAGCCAACGGTCAACAAGAGAGGCAGTCAAGACAATGGTTCAGCCTATACGAGTCTACGTGGAAGACCCGCTTCAGGCCGACTGGGATGACAACGCCGAGAAAATGGTACACGCTATCAACAACTCAAGAGACTCGACTCGTCGAGAAACCCCTTTGTATCTGGTACATGGCTGGGACGCCAAGTCTACCCTCAAGGCTATGACGAGCTCAATACGACATGGAAAGGGACGCTCGGCCAACTCAGCGGTTGCGATCGAGTGGCGCCGAGAAGCGAACATACAACAAGAAGTTGCCCTACAGCTAGCAGCTGAGCTCCAAGTGCGAGAGAAGGCACGACGAGCTCGAGAGCACAACGAAGCACTGAGCAAGAAGGAGAAAATATCCATTCCCAACACAGCAGATGACGAAGACGGAGTTGCAGAACGAGGCGATGAATCCACCGAATCCTTGAACAAAGAAGGAGATCAAGTATGGTTGTTTATGGAGGGAGTCAAGTCGGGCCTGACTAAGAAGTTAGCCCATCGATGGAATGGACCATTCAGGGTGACGAAGAAGGTGGAAGAATTCGCCTATGAATTGGAGTTACCCGACAAGAGTGGATATAGGTTCTACCCAGTGGTCCATGTATCATGTCTAAAGGCAGTCACCAAACTCGGTGGAAGACCAAAGACGAGGCTAATCGCCGACCTCGAAGAGACTCTGCGATTTGACTTTGATGAAGAACTACTACCTGAAGATAGCTGGGAGCTTGACACAAGTATGAACAAGTATGAAGTCGAAGCAATCCTCGACGACGAGCTACCATTATCCACGAGTACGTCCCGGTCACAACGGAGATTTAAGGCTAAGTGGGTCGGCTACGATGGGCCTACTTGGGAACCACTGTCGAATTTGTCATGTGCAGGTTTCCTGTTTGACTATCTACGTCGGAAGAAGTGTGAAAACCGTCTGCAAATGATGAAAGTTGCAGATGAGGATTAACAGTTATTGCACCAAATGTTACACCAACTCAGCGGACGACGCAGGCCGAGTTGAGATGGAATGCTACTGTGTCGAAATTACATATACTGAATAATTACGAAATGAAGTCATGAACGATACCTACGGGACGCTCAGTCAAAAGAAGAAAATTAAAAAGAAGGCGATCCGGACTCCAAGAGAGGTGAGCCCGACGAAGACAACTGGGAAGAGCTCAGCGGACTCGACGATTGGAGGTATGGCGTCGTAGCAGACGTCGCCCCTTGGGAAACTACGGAAGGAGATGCAACATCCGCAGCCGTGGCAAGAAGTATCATAGCCGAGCTAGCTAAAGAGACTGACGCCGAAGCAGGTGGAAGAAGAACCGGTGCCTCAGAACCCGCCTCGGCTGAAGCGGGTTGAGGCGGTCCGTTCCACTTGGGAGTGGAGTGCCGAACAGAGACATACTCGGAGATGTGCCTCGGAGATTGGGAGAACCCAACCCGTCGTCCGCTGAGTCGTCATCAGACGCACTCTTGTCGTCCGAGCCGAGCTCACCGATTGAAGACCCAGCGAAGCTGTGCATACCTTGATGATTCAGCCGAGGTGGGGCACCCTGAGCGTACGCCGGAGGCACTTGTTCGGCAAGATCGAAGTCTCCTTCGATCCCGTCATCAACAACCTGAGGGTTCATACCGCGCGGAGCGAAAACCAAGAAGTCCACGTTCCGAGCGCGGAAGCATGTGTTAATCGGATGAACCGCCGGGTCGGTTAGCCACCCAGCTAGCCAGGGCTCAGCTAGATTCACATCGTGCGCACACTGAACCCAGTCTCTCCCGGATGGAACCCACGAAAGGTTAGCAGGAGCGTAATGGGGGACGGACGGATCGAAAAAAAACCTCAGCATCTGCAAGAGGAGCAGGTTCACCGCCGAGCTTCTGGGTGACCGCCGAGTAAAGCTGGTCGTAGACAGCGACGACCAAGGATCGTAGGGTGTCACTACGGCGTTTGTGCTCGCGCTTGTAAACCAGCCACAGCTCATACACTTCAGCAAGCTGAGCAGGCGTGACAGTCGGGTTGGCGTCGGGATGGAGACCCATCAAAACCCTTGACTCGACGATCCAATGGCGACGCTCGTAGAGACCAACAAAGTCACGAGTCATTTGGCCATCTGTCTTGATAGGCCTCCCCGCCGAGTCCAAAAGACTGTCTGCACGAAGCTTCACCGACATATGCCCAAGAACTTGCATCAAGGTTCGAGGTCGGGTCTGAGAAGCCAAGCACCGCCGAGCCTTCTCCAGCACTCATGGAGAAAAGAATAAAAGAAAGCTCGGGGAGCGTCCGCCTGAGACGCTGACAAGGATGACTCAGATCAACGACAGCCATAAAAGCTCGTATGCCGTCAAGGGAACACGGCGTGGGTGGCACGCGACCCTTGCCACCTACGAGCTCCAACTGCACCCCTCCGCTCAGTGTAGCCAATAATGCATTCCAACAACGGGCTGAGCCGAATTGCATAAATGGCACCCCGCGGAGTTGAGCCATGTGAAGAGTCAAACGACAATCCTTGAAAACCGCTTGCGAGGCCTGTGTCCCTAACATCGCCAGCGGGAGTGTAAGAGCGCTTGGCGGAGTGACTGTGATGCAGTCGAACTCGGCTGAGATGGAACGGATGTTACCGGGAGCACACTCGGCGAAGGAGCAGCCGAAAGAGATTGGACAGGAGTCAGGTAAGGGGTTGACGCAAACCGCCGATGCTTGTGGTACCGATGCTTCCTGTGATGATTCTTTTTTATTGGATCGCTTCGACCGATGACCGGTAGGACTGGACAAGGCACGACGCTTGCGACGTTGCTGCTTCTCCGAAGCTGCCGCCGTGGTAGAAGGCGCCGTTCCGTCACCAGAATCCATCGATGAATGTCATGAAGAGTGACGATCACTCGGCAGTAAGGACTCATTACTCATCTCGTAGTCAAAGCCGAAGATTGCCGCATGAAGGCTTCTCGCCTTGGTAGAACGACGAGCATCTTCGACCGCCGAGTCGGAACCTGAAGGACTACCCGCCGAGTTCTCGGATAAAGAAATGAGATCCGAGAGTGACCTAGCGGCAAGATTCGTCGAGCAGGCGGGCGGTGCAGAACCGTCGTCAGGCCCCAAGACCTCGTCATCAGATGCGTCAAGGTCCTCAAGCAGCTGGGCAGTCACAATGCGAGCAGTCGCAGGAGATCTCCGGATGGGGCGCCCAGACGGGGACGTCAACACAGCCGAGCTCGTAGGGAAAGACGGTCTGAGGACACTCACGGCCGGAGTCACTAGGTCCGCCGGTGTAGTGGATAAGCTAATTCCCCGAGAGGGAAAGACGTGAGAAGACCGAGGACCAGATGACGACCGGGAGAGCCCAACCTCCGTTGATACGATGCTGAGCGGCACACTTGACAGGGGCAACTCAGCTGAGATAGGTGAGGTCGAACCTGGGGCACAAACGCTCGTAGCCGGGACTGGTAGTGAAGTCATGACGTCAGAAGAGGACACCAACGATGGTTGGGTAGCCACGACTGACGACGTCGACAAAGAACCAAAAGCCACCTAAGTCGTCGAATTAAACGCAGGAACGGTGTCGTCGGCAGGCTCGGGCATCTCAAACTCGTATTCAGCTTCGCTCGAAGCTTCATCGTCGTCTTCAGAGTGAGCTGAGTAGCAGAACTCAACTGGAGGTGACGAACCTTTTTCCGCTGAGTCCGACGACGAGATTTACCAAAGCGGGGTTTCCCTCCATCGGACACGGTAGCTTGAGGAGAACTCGAACGCAAATGGGCACTGATAGCCTCGTGTCCCTCCTTCCCGGAAAGTGGACAAGCGTACGGCTGAGGCGGATGCGGCGCCGGCGAACGGTGACGAAGACCTGCAGCAGTTGGATACTTGGGACTGGCATAACGCCGAAGCCGCTGCGTCGACGTCAAGTCCGCCAACGGAGTACGATAAAGCTGGGCGAGGGTCGGCTCGGGTTGATTCGTAGCCGTCGCTGAGCTGACAGGAGCTGCCGCCGAAGGGGTCGCAGAAGAAGCCGAACCCGCTGGAGGAGCTACATTAGGACTAGCAGCAGAACCCGTCACTGAGGCATCTTGGCGAGGCTGGACGATCAACTCCATCCGCCGAGTTTCGCCAGCTGGAATGCGGAAAACTTCAGGAAAGCGAGACTCCAAAACGCGACACAGCCGAGTGTTAAGACGAAGATCGGACAGATCAAGTCCAGGAACCTCCAAACTGGCGCCAGCAGCAGCAGCCTTGTGAGGTTCGTGCATTGGAATGACGCCGTTCCGACGAATGAGCCGCTTCTTCCGCAAGATCACTGACCGCTGCTCAGCGATCACCAACTGAGCGTGTGGCAAGGGTTGGGTGCCCGTTGAGCTGTACAGCTGCACCGATTCCTGCAGCTGCTCGAAATGCTTAGAAGTAATGCCTTGGAGAGTAACAAACGCCGCACCCCTCTCGGAAATAGATCGGAGGAGGACTGCGATGTCGGCATCTCGATCCAAGACTTGCTGATGATGGAGCTGGGCCTGACTCAACGCAGCTTCAACCTTGTCTTGCTCAGCTTCGATAGCCCGAGCAAGTTTCGCTTCACTCAGGGCTACAGCTTTTCGCAGTGAAGCAAGGAGATTAGTTGACTGCGTGGCAACAGCCTCCAATCGAGACACCTGTTGTCGCGCCGATGAGAGCTGAGTGGACAAGTCAACATTGATGAGGGCAAGAGTGTCCAATCGCCGAGTCAATGCGCGGTTCTCTTCTTGAACAGCTTGAATGTCGGCCCTGAGATCACCAATGATCTGGGGATAATCAAGAGCGGCGTAGCTGCCTTCCAAGATGTCCAATAGTTCCCCCACGGAAGAAGCCTACAGGATCGCTCGCTGCTGCACGGGATCAGAAGGCTCCACGAGACGAGTGAATCCGTAGGCCATGAGCCTCGCCAAGAAGGTCAATTCTTCTCGACGCTCGTATTCCTGCTCAGTAACCCTGGTCATGAGAGAGTCAAGACTCACTAGAGCAGCCGAGCTTGACTGACTGTTGGCGCCCGAAGTGGTGTCGCCCGGCAAGCTCGGTGGACCAGGAGGGCGCGCGCGAGGTGACTCCGCCGACTCCACGTCAGACTCATGAAAGTTGTCTGGTCGACCAACCCAGCTTCATGCCGGTCGCTGACCCCACGAGTACCGACGGGTCGAGCTATCGACTCAGCTGGCGCGCCTTCACCTCGACGAAGAGCTGGAAGAGACGGATGGTGCCGCGAATTGTGCTGGAGTAACATGCGAGGAGTAAGGAGCTGCCAAGTGAGCGACAGCGGAAGCAACAAACGTACCGAAGAAGGTGGTGGAGAGCCGCGAGACGACATCAGCCGAGTATGGACCAACGGTGGCAGAACCCAATGAAGGATTAAGACGCTCACCAGTTCGGCTCGTATCATAACCGGGGAAGTTGTGGTGTAGGGATCCCTACACCACAACCTCCCCGGTTATTATACCCAGATCTTAGGAACAAAGAATCACGGTAAGTACTCAGCGATCTGTCCAGATGATGCTATCCGGATAGCCGCTGAGCTCAACGGTCGCCTGAACCCAGCGGAAGGGTCGGTAGAAATCCGAAACGACTACATTTTATGAGAAGCATAGGATTAAATAGGGGGAGCCGAAAAGGCTCCCGGAAGATAACAGAGCAGAATTTTCCTAGTCCAAGACACGTGTACACTTTTCCGGTAAGTCCCTGCATAGGGATGGATTATGTCTGCCGTTGATACCCGAGAGGCATAGCTTGTAAGGTATTGACTGGTAGCGCTAAGAGATTAGGTCGGTCTGGGTAGGACAAAGTCTCGCTACGCGCGAAAGAAAGCCCCGCATCCTCAGCGGGCCGGTACGTCGGATAGCCCGGGTGCCGAAACACTTCTAGCTGAGCAGCCTCTGCGATCGGTGACCTGTAAAAGCGCTCGCGCGCCGTCGTCCATGATTTGGTGAAGGGCACAGGGTTTGTGAACGAGTTCATCCGAACCAAACTCTGTGCAGCCTCGGAAGTGCTCTGACTTGGTTAGTCGGAACCGAGTGGAAGCGAGCCACTCGGCTGTCCCGGAAGGGTCGAGCCGCGAGGGGACCACCCTCTGCGCAGGCCATACAACCGCCGACCTAACTCGGCGATTTGTTGTGGTTTGTGTAAGGAATCCATATCTGACGGTATTTGTGTGTTCTACTACACCACAGTGATCTTCCGGGGATCCAGAAACGCACCCTCTTCCTCATCCTCCTCCATTTCGTTCTCTTCATCCGAGGAACCAAAGATGTTCCGATAGGAGTACCCTGTCTCCTTCTCCTCATGGAGTGAAGACTTCGAAGTTATACGCCTCTCAGAGGGTTTGGCGCCCTCGGCCTGAGTGGCCTTAGCACGCGCAAGACCCTCGGCAAGCGAGAGATGTTTGTGAGGTTTCTCCTCTTCGTCGTCGCCAGCTATGGGAGTGTCCTTAGCCTTGATGGCAGGACGCTCAGAGCATAAAGACGTAGTGGTACTGTGATCACCGTGATCACTAGGTAGCGACTGCACGCTGTCGTCATTGCTCTCGCTAGTCACTGGGGTGTGCCCTCCCACGGAGTCCACAGGAGCATGGTGAGTGCTCCCGCTCTTGGCCTCGTCCTCACTGCCCGAGTTGAACTCACGTTCGTCGAACCGAGGATTTGGACGGTTGTCTGGGGAGACCGAAGGTGACGGGATGCGGCGCTTGCTCGCATGCTTGCTCACAGCCGCGCTGAGCCGATCGCCTCCGAGGCCACCTTAGTAGCCTTCTGGTGTGCAGAGTCCTTGCCGTGAGGCTTAGCGCTCTTGGCTTGCGTATTTCCTGCAGGAGCCTTGGAGCATGTCTTCGCACCGCTTTTTGCAGTGTCACGGGGTATGATAACGGTCGATGTGGAGACCAAGAAGAAGGGCGCTCAACCGCTGCTCGAGGCTCTAACTGTGAAGTGAGCGCTCGCGCAACCAAGCCGATGTATTTCGACTTTGAGAATGAAAGTTTGTGACGTACAATTCTTTATTCCGTAAATCGAACGTAAGTGGAAAAAGATGTAGCAGGGTACGTAGCTCCACCCCTAGTTACATGAAGGGTGACACGTCATACTTCGGGATATCTGGTACATGGTAACAGGGTCGTCCGAGGTCAACCATTGGCTGATGACATTGCTTTTCTATAGGTGACTTATAGTTTGTAAATTAGACTCAAGCTTAGTCTACCTTTAAATATACCGGTATCTCGATTATAACTTACCTTAAATTGGCCACTTCGCTCAGGGGACCTGTGAGCTGCCGTTCACGGATAGTTTGTATACTCTCAGAAGCTACTTTCCTTTAGCGCATAATTTTCTCTAGCGCTAGGTGCTGTGTGAGCCCGTCACAATTATTGTTTTAAAGGTCGAAGATCCTTGAATGCAGTCTTGCTTGTCACAGCTAAGTTGGTGGCACAGTACCCACTGGGCATGCACCTGTTTAGCAGAAGGATCAGCAGCCTTCAAGAACATGAAAAATAGGAGGCGGAGCGCTGCAAAATAGTTTGGTAAGATGATTTATCTCCCGAGCGGAGGTAGTATTTCTTCTTCTTTATACTGTATTTCGCTTTTATTTTCAGCATGTGCGTGGAGGCAATAGAATATCCGGTCCTTGCTTGTTTTCGTCTATGGACACATCCTTTTTAACGACAAGCCGCACACCTCATGAAGTTTAAACAGGGTTTACACAGAAACTTAAATGAAGAAGGACAATAACTACGGGCGAGCTAGATAGCGCTAATGATTCACTTTTGAAAACTAACATGTTTGAAGTGACCACTAACAGTTAACAATATATACTACTTCCATATCAGACAGTGGTTGATTAAATTAAACCACAATAACATTTCAGAGCTGTTTCGTGCACCGCGCAACTTCTTGAACTATCCGTCATATAACACACAATGCAGTGGCCCCCACAATCCTACGATAAAACTGAAGCTAGAAAAGTAAAGCAAGCAAGGTCGCATCAATGTTTGCGTTGTTAACTGGATAAGCGAATCACATCACACTGCAGGTCGAACCTTGACACGCTTTTCCTTCGTACTTCGTTACCTGGCACAAAACATACCAACCAGTCTGTGTCCCACCACGAGCTTATTTTGCGCTATTTTTTTTTATTTATAACCCAGTCTCATTGCCTCATCGGTCTTGTGCTTTACAATCTTCGCCCAATCGGGTGTTGATATGACAGTCTCCTTTAGTTTTTCCAAGCTTTTCTTGGGCGTGATTTTTTCCACTACAGCTTTCAATTTTTCTTTGAAGCCTTTGGCTCTCTCTTCCACGATCTCGCCTTCGTCGTTTCCGACACGACGCAGTAAACGCGGGTCATGCACGTCGGTCGTGGTGATCATGTCAACACCATTTTCATTCGAAGCCTTGCCCGCAACCGCAGAATTGGCATTACCAGTGGCGTGGAAAGTGACCGCGACTAGCACTGCAAGGATGCATGTGAGGCGCATTTTTTTGTCGTTTGGGTCAACAGCTCGGGCACTTGAGTCGAAATGAGAGAGTGCGAGCAGATTGCAGAATGAGGTGTCGGACGAAGACATAGCCGTACTACGTGCTGGAGCACGAGGAAGTTCCACTTTGTACTGTTTTCTTCCAGTCTGTACAAATAACGCTGGGATATAGCTACCGATCCAGTACATATTTCCAGACAGTTATTGAACAAAAAACCAGTACACTTAAGTTCGCAGCTAATAATGGTTTGTGTGACCCTACTCACTTATAAAAACTAATGTCTAGTCACTATTAGAAAATTGTGTTTAATACACAAGAAGAGCAATTCAATTCGCAATTCAAAAGTGCCTCCTCCAAGTCATCCTCTCCGAGTTGCTTTCTTAAAATGGATGGCCACCGCAGCATTCTTGCAGCGACATCAGTGGCAGCACTTTTCTCATGCGTAGTACTACTATAGTAGCACTGAGCTACCACTGTAGCTTGGTACGTCGCTTGAAAACAGCAATACAAGTATTGTATCTTTTATGAGTAGCCGGTAAACGGGGTGGATGGGTTATTTAATAATCCACCCATTACCCACATTTAGCTCGTAAGGGATGGACGGGTGGGTAACCCTGGGGTAACCCAACCCACAAAACCCCCTGCCGCTTCTCAGTCGAGAGCTGTCTAAGAGAAAGCACAGGAGCATGACAGAGGAGACGGATGTGAAGCTGCGCTGCGGTGTGTACGGCGAAGGGAGTGTCTTCTCCGTCGAGATCAAGCGCAATGCAGATGTGGAGGCGCTGCAGGAGAAGATCGCAAGTACATACAGAGTCGTGAGCAACCGCGTTGAGGTTTACCCAGCCAGGTTGACGCTCTACTTGGCGCAGAAGAAGGGGGATACCACGCGGCTGGCGGACGACCGCAACACGGAAAGCTTCTTGCAAGGTGGCATCAGCACTGGTAATGACAAGATGCGTCCGTCGTGGAAGCTCAACAAATCGGAGTTGTTTGGGCCGAGTTTCACGCCGGGAGATGAAGAGATTCACGTGCTGGTGGAACTGCCAGAAGTTGCGGTTGAACCACCGAAGAATAAGCAAAGATTGGAGGGAAACCGGATTGCATTCGCAGGACCATTGCATCAGGATGAGTGCGCCGTTCCGTTTGATACAATAGACGCTTTTCGACAGATCAAGGAAGGCCTATCAAGAAAAGAGGTCATCGGCCACCCATTGTTCCTGTTGTACGGTCCTCGTCAATTTGGAAAAACAACAATTGCGTATCGCATCATGGACTGGATTGCCAGTGATTCCAGTGTTGCGGATGTCAAGTGCGTCTTTTTTGAAATGCATGAATCGGATGTGGCTGCAGAGGGAACGTTCTGGAATCGATTGGGGAGGTGCATTGATAATCGAAATGCGGGCTGCGATTACGATTCGTTTATGCAGTTGGTGGAGGATTGCGCACCTCAAGACCGGAAGCAGTTGTGCCTGATTGTGGATGGAATGAATCATGTCTTTTCCAACAAAGAGTTGGCTATCAAGTTCCTGCTGGCACTTCAAAAGTGGAAAGCAGCACCGTATTTCCGTGGTTTTCTTGGGATCGGAAGTCATGAATTGGTGCACCATCACGAAATCTTTCGTGGGGACGACAAGACAAGCCCTTTCAACGTTGGTAACATGATCAAGATGGCGCCATTTTCAGTGGAACAAATGAGTGCGTTTTTCAAGCTTATTGAGCCACGCTATTCGTTCCTCAGTCGCTTCAATGTGGAATTATGAAGTATTCCAGTGGAGCGCCCGGTGTATTTGGATCATTGATTCGATTTACGGTTGACAACGACAAGTGGACTCTGGAGTGGCATGAATGGGAACCGTGGTTCCAAGTGGGTGCATTTTCCGGGTATTTGACGCAGTACAACAACACCTATCACCGCATACAAGGCGACCTGCGCAGCTTGACTGAGTTGGAGTGGGAGGCACTCAAATACATACTTGAAGACAATGGGAGTTTGACGGCTAGCACTGTCGAGGGGTACTGCGGCATTGCAGTCAGGGGCGATCAGCAAAGGCGACTCGTTGACCCATTACTGAGAATGGGGATTGTGGTCCAAGGAAGCAGTGGTGGATTGGCCATTGTATCTGAGATGATGTGTCGAGTTTGTGTCGAAGCCCTCCCAGAGCGGGAAATTCATCAAGCTGCTAATACCGATGACCCCGTGCTGCTCTTGTCTCTTGCGCTTGGACAAGTGTACCCCAAAACCATTTCGAATCATCTTGTGAGGAATCGACAAGCACCGAGTGAGTCGGCATTTCATCACGAGCTGTATTCGACAATTCGGGATATCTTGAAGAAGGGAGCACTGACGAGGGGTATTTATGCTGAAGTAAAAACTCCAGGCAGCCGAAGGAGAGCCGACATTCTCATCGCCAATGGGGTCCGAGTCGCGTACGAGCTGAAGTCAAATCAATTACGGGAATCCGAGATCGAAGCCGCCGCAAAACAAGCAGATGAGTACAGACAACAGTTCAACGTCGACCGGATGGTCGTTGTCAACTTCGTTCCCATGGGACACACGTTGGACGAAGTGTATCGATTCACGCGGTTTCCGAGGGTTCAGATCGTTCATGCTCGGTTTGCTGATTCCTGTGATCAATTTTCTCTTCAATACATGTACCTGGGAGAGACAAACGAAGTCAAGAGATGCTCCGTTAAGTGCCTAGCTCGGAATAATAGTTAAGTCGGAGCTCCGAGGTTCCAAAACCGATTCCGAACCGGTTCCAAAATGATGCCGTACTTACTAGAGCTGCTGTGGTGCATTAATTTAATAGTGAATTGCAATTATTTGATGAACTGTGGGAACCCGGGTTCCAAAAATTTCGGAACCAAATTTTAATAACTAGAAGGGCTGTGGTTACATTGACATCTTCCGTTGGTGCTCGGGTTCCGAGCTCCTATACTTTTATATATAAATATTTTAAAATTTATAGAGGGGGGGTAGGGGGTAGGAGAGAAAGAAGATATAGAGAGACAGTGTATCGTTTTTTTTGTGGAACTTGGGAACTCAGTCCCGCATGGTGTATAAAACCTACCATGATCATAATTGTTGATGTTACGTCAGTTCGGTGACATGACACCGGTTCAGATCATGTTTAGGAACTTTGCTCACTACTGAATTTTAATAACTACAGTCACTCTGGTGGTTCCTCGTTCAAAGTGACTTGATCATACAATGTATGGGATACGGTTTAAGTTTCGGAACTTCAGAACTACTGGAATTAGATAACTACACCTGCTCTAGTGACGCATTTGTTACAGTGACAATTCTGACAATGCCTGAGAATTCACATAAGGATAACGTTAACTCGCGCGTTCTTTCTGTTAGCGTACGCTAGTGGACGGACTGCATTGATTATGCTACATCGTCCGCTCAACCTGTGCATAAAATGACATCTAGAGTACCCCTAGACCCCCTTAGAGACCACGTTAATGTACTACATGGTACATGTACTACTGGCTGTTTACGATCGACCACCTTGTGCCCTTCGTGTATTTGTAGTTTTCTGTCAAATAAACGACTTATCTACAAGGAAACTAATTCGACTTTTATGGCATGCATGTACTTACAGCAAATTCGGATTATTATTTTACCCATCTATCGTTTAGGGAAAGCTGTCAATCTTCAAAAACTGCCGGGAAATGGATATGAGCTCAGCATCTGACATAACATCAGTGATGAGAGGGTTCACTTCTGATAAAGTAATTTCATTTTTATTTATTTGTGGATGCTATAAAGGTTATCCAGATATTTATACGAGAAGGAGATTGTCAAAGTAGTCGATATTTGCGCCAGGTTAAGCGATCAACACTTTGCACTAAAACAAACGGAATTCAAATTCAGCGCTGACGCACGGCTTTGTACTTTAAGAAAGTAAGGGTCTAGTTTATGGGAAAATAAAGCAGCATTCTAATTCGTCACGAATGCGAAAAAGACAGGAGGATACCCATGCAACACTCGCACTTGTCGCAGGTGCCACGAATGAGGTATAAACAGGGAGCCCGATACAGGTACACGGCAGTGCCGTACCTTGGCATCCCAAGTGCTGTCGCCAAGTGCCATCGCTGTTGAGCTTCAAAATGCAATGGCTAGTGGCTTACGGTTTTTGGTACATATGAAAATTTGTACAAGGCTTTTCTGTTGCAAATATGGTGAATCCCGTCCGCATGAGACCTACGTCTCGGGACACCACAAAGCGGTAGGAGGAAGCGTAGAGTTGGTATCGGACGGAGGACTTTAAGGGGACTCCGACCTGGCGAGAACGAGCTTGTAGACGTTGTAGGCGAGGACTTGCGTAGTAGATGGAATAATTCAAAGTGTATTTTGTGTTAGTTTGTCTTCCGTCGACTCGCTTGTTGCCAAGAGTCGCTGTAGTGGTTTCCGACGTTTTGCAAAGGCGTTTCACTATATCTTACCGGGTAGTTTCTAAACTGCTTTAGCTTTCCCGGAACGGTTTAGTTCCGTGACACGACCTCCGCCGGACAGAGCTTGATACTAGTCACATATTGACGAACAACATGGGCTGCATTTGCCGCGCTGTGATGCTTTGCTTGTAGACGTTGGATGTTCGCGTTGGCAGGCCATTTGCTCGTCGATGATATTCCCTAATGAGGCCGGGTACTGACATCAAATTTGCGGTTGTTCCCATGTGATATCTTTATTGCGATTCACCCACACTGCTCTCCACCGTCTCCGGAGATTCGATGGTCGAGGATAGTCCCGATAAATGGCCCTCTGAACCGTCTTTGAGCCGAACGGTGGGGATCGTACTATCACGCTGGACTGCGGTGGTTTCCTTCCGAAATTTCTTCCGTACCATTGTGTGAAATACTGGGTGTATCTTCAATTCCGGTGGTAGTTGAACCTCATATAATTCTCCATCGTGAAGGACCTAACTACACTTTACGGCCGATCCATTTCGCTGCAACTTCCTTCTCACTGCTCCAGCTACCTCTGGGTTGACGTTCTTAGCCGAGATTAACACCATTTCACCTTTTTGAAATTGTTGATCCCGGCGACCTCGATCATATAAAAGCTTCATTCTTTCTGCCGCGATACGAACGTTTGCTTGGCGCTCCCGCAGAAGATGTTCCTATTTCTGTACAAACGTCACTGCCGAGGTGTTTTTCAGGTTCATAATCTGTAGATCGGCGGGTACTCGTGGGTTGTAGCCAATATCAGCATAGAATGGCGACACGCCTGTAGTCGTCTGGTAATGTCGATTGTAGACAAACTCCGCCATCGCCAAGTAGTCATCCCAGTCATTGTTGGACCCACTCACGTAGTGTCTGAGATAAGTGCAAGGATTGCGTTCATCCTCTCTACTTGACAGTCGGTCCGCTAGTGATGTGCTGTTGCGAGATTGAGTTTGGCCCCCAATGATTTTGCGCACTGGAGGCTTTCCCGTACGGAATTTGTTTCGCTAACAGGATTCGTATGTTGCCACGTAGTCTTTCACTCGCTTCTGCCAATGTTTCCAGTAAAAACGTTCTGCCACTGCTTGTCGTGTTTTTTCGATTCATGGGTGGCCTGATATAGGGACGTCAAAAGTTCCCAAAGTATTGTATTCTGGATTTCGCCATCATCAGCTGGAATGTAGATATTAAGTTGATCTTGCACTCGATACAGAACGATACCGTCGCTCTCGTCGTATACGAAGTCTCCAGTGTCCTTGATTTTCTTCTGAACGACAAATTCGTTGGTCAGGCCGGCTCGCCGTTGTGCCCGGCGGATCCGTGCTACTTGTGTTGTCGCCTTTAGTCGACGAGCAGCGAGAACTTGCTTCCGCTTTTGTTCCAGGAAATCAATCTCGAAATCAGCTCGCCTACTTAGTGCGTCGGCTACGGTATTAGTTTCTCCTGCAAATATCTCGAAACTGAAGCTGAAACTCTACAAGATGGTCATACCACCGACAAATGCGTCGGTTAATTGTTTTCTGCGTGATACTCGCTCCAGTGAGTGGTGGTCTGTTTCTACTGTGCTACCTCCGTCAAGCAGATAGACGTGCCAGATCTTCGGACAATGAATTATCGCTAGCATCTCTTGTTCATGCGTCGGGTAGTTTAGCTTAGCTGAGCTCATCTTCCTTCCACAATATGCAATTGGTTTCCCCTCTCGTGCTGTTCCATCGCAACATTGTGTGTGCTGTAGTAGTACACCCCCAAATGCAAACTGAGATGCATCTGTGCGTAGCAAGAAGGGCTTAGAGAAATCTTGTAACGCGAGCACGGGCGTGTCGGTCAATGCCAATTTCGGCGCTACAAAAGCCGTGATACCTTCTCCTGTCCTCTTCAACTCCTTACTGCCTTTGTGCTTAACCATTTCGAACAGAGGAGCACTGATTTCCGGGAAATTCTTACAGAATCCTTGAACGTAGACCGTGGTGCCCAAAACCGATTGCAAGTTTCATATAGTTTTTGGGCGTGGCCACTCCCGCACGACTCGCACTTTGTCCGGAACGATGCATACACCCTGTCGTCCGGCAAAATCGCCAAGGCAGGGAATTTCTGCTGCACAAATAGTGTATTTTGATACCTTGAGGAAGAGCTTCTTCTCGCGACATCTCTCGAACACACGTCGGACCACAGGCAAGTGAGCTTTGACATCCGTCTCATTAGTGAAAACGTAGACATCATCAAAATAAGTGGTGACGTTATCTCGCAAGTCCTCGAAAACCCTCTGTACGATACGATTTAATGTTGCTGGCGCGTTACTGAGGCCCATGGGGACAGTTATGTATTCGAACAGTTCTTCCGGGGTCTGGAATGCCGTGAACGATATATCCTTGGCCCTCATCCTGATCGGATAGTACCCCAAGAGTAAGTCGAAGCAGCTGTACCAGTATGACCCATCCATTCGGTCGAAAATCGCGTCCTTTCGTGACATGGGCGTTGATTGCCGAATTGCTCTGGCATTCATCGCTCTGTAATCGTGTACCACGCGCCAACCTACTGTGTTTTAATGCAAAACGTCGGTGTCTCGTGTGGCGTTATGCTTGGTCGGATTTAATTAGCACGAAGCATTTCCTTCACCCACTCGCGTAGAGCTCGCTCTTGATCTGGACTGCATCGCAACTGTGGCTTGTATACGGCACCTGTGCCTGGCATAATTTCGATCTCGTGCTCGCCATGGGTGGGGGTCCCTGGCGGCAATACCGTCTTGAAAATATCCTCACACATGAGCGGGTAGCCGGGTGTGTCTTTAAAACGTTCCCGATCTGTCATGTCCTGACGAGTATGTTTTTTGTCAAGCCATTTTGCTGCCTGTGCGAACTTTACTGTCACCGCTTCCTTGCCGTCTTCTTTTAACATCTCCATGTACAGCGCGTTGATGGCCTCCTCATGAATGATTGCAACAAACTCGACATCTTGTTTTCGGATGATTTTGTCCGCCTGTTTCAGCGTGATATGTTTTGGGAATACAAAACGCCTGCTTTGGCAATATCGCTTTTCCGGCAAACAGGTCGTTGGTGGACCTGGGGTCTTTGGTGTTATCCATACAGTAGTCCCTGGTGTGTGTTACCTCTTGTACGAATGCTTCTCTAGAGAGTTTTCGATCAGTTTCCCAGTCGATAATGAGTCTTGCAAGCCGCTTCCATGGCACTCCAAGTATGATGTCACACTGATTTGGGATATTACACAGATAAAACTCGAACTTAAACGATGCCAATTCTGTCACAAATAGGGTTACTTAGAATGGTTCGCTGACGCACAGACTCAGTCTTCCCGCTAGCATAAGATACTTGCATTGCGCCATGATCGACAGCCCCCTTCATTAAGCCCTGCTGCCTCACGAATTTCTCTGAAATTTCACAAAATCAGCTCCCTCGTCAAAAAAGGCTCGAGCTGCCGCGGATGTCGTATTTCTCTCGCAGCGTACCGTCTTGATTAGATAGCGTTCAGGTGTTAGCTTCTTTTCTCCGTTTCCAGACTGGAAATACATGTAATTTGCCTTTCTGCCAGGATCAAAGACGCGATTCTGGGCATTGGTGCTGGCTATGCTCGGTCTTGAGACGCCATCTTCAAGACCCGTTAGTTTAAATCAGACTTGATCTTGGCAAGATCCGTCTGAATAGTATTTAACATTTCCCACATGTAGTCGTTGTCGCTTGTCGTAGCCGAGTTACAATGTTCGACCGCTGCTGATGCTGCTCCGAGTCTCTTTCCTCCTCCATCTTTAAATCATACCGGACACAGCTCTGGATGCAGCATCCAACACTCGTCTTCTGTATGTCCCTACTCGAGCCACCGAGACGAGCTACATTTACTGAGCTCATTGCTCTTGTTTTTGAAAGCACCAGCTTTTTTGTTTGAGCCCGGATAAGGGTTCTGGCTTCCAGTCGGGTTTTCAGCTGGTACATCGCGAGGGTCAAATGATGGGACCGCATCAAACGGTTCGTCCAGTGATTCGTGTATCTGGGTCTTAAGGAGTTCCCTTAACCCCTTTATTACCGCGAATTCAGGCCACGAACCGCCTTATTTTACGTCGTAACTTACAGCATACAATTATCTCGGAGTTTGTATTAGTCTGTCTTTTCCACTTGTCTAATCATTAAGATGGGACTATAAGTTATACAGAGGTTTCCGATTTTTACGTCGTAACACTGACGACGTACTTCAGCATCGCTGACTAACAAGTACACAGATACAACTTAGCCGATCATGTGATCGGGATCACAATCCACAAACACAGTTATAAACGGAACTACACAGCACAGCAATCATATGAAACTCAACAAAATGCATTAGTAGCATTGCTAAAAACCGTACGGGAGGCTCACTAGCTCTCTTCTTTCTCCTCAGACAAGATTTCTCGACGTGTCTTCTTTCGCACTCCGGCGGCCTTGGGGGCACGGCGCAGAACGACACGCTTACCTAGGTGACTCGGAATTGACGCGCCACATTCGAAGTCGTCGTGCCACACTTGAAAACACGTTGTATCCGTGCCTCTGCGCGCCTTGGGACAGAGGAAGCACTTTGCATCACCCTGCGAGCAGTCTTCACAGTAGTAAGTAGTCTGGTAGCTCTTCTTCTGCTCACCTCGATAGAGGGAGCACACCTTGCAAGAGCGCTGGCGCCGCTTCTGAACGCCCGATACAATCACCCAATCATCAAGCTGCTTGTGTACGTGGGAAGCGTTGCGGCGGCGCTTTGGCGCGCTTGGAGACGGTGATGGCGCTGCTGTTTTGAAGTCTTCGTCCGTGAGCTGCGTGAGCTGCTTGTGCAGCAACTTGTACCAGTCCACGCGCTTCATTGGGGCGACGCCGTCGAGGCGACAGGCCTCCTTGTGTGTGATGTATGCGTTTACAAGCGCTAAGTCAAACAGACCTAAGAATAGACCCTTATAGTACTTTCGGAACCTGAAAGAAGTCTGGACGGAGAACGTTTGAAGGCGGAGTTGATCATGCACATCAACTCCGCCCATCCAGCGCTGGTAATCGGTCACCAGTTTGGGACAGCTGAACGTCGACTGCCCCACCGTCTTCAGGTTTCTCTTGATGGTATCTTCGGCCATTGACACCCCAGTGGCCAGGTAGTGCACAGGCTTGCGGTCCCACCAGTGGCATGCAACCATGGTGGGCACCGCAACCGACCTTGAGTACGTGAATGACCCGCGCTCTACTGTGGTTGGTCGTGTTTTCCTTCGCTCAACGACGTGCTTGTCGAATCCCAGCCTTGACGTCATGATTGTTCCAATCATGTAGACCGACATCGAAAGTAGTTGAATGGCGAGAGCAACGGAGGTGTAGAATCTGTCGACAACAATGACACGAAATCCGGGGTCGTTCTCATCCAACACAGCCTTCAAATTTCGAATTACAGCGGCTGCTCCTGTCTTGTGGTCAAACGCCTGACTTGCACTTTCATGGTTTTGACGCTTCCCTACATATATCTCGAATCTAAAGTCGTAAGTGACAACATAATGCAAATGTCAGACCATCAAGTCATAACTTACGACTTTGCAACATTTATAAAAAAAATACGCACCTGTGGCAGTAAGCAGACACTGCGTCGCACGTCATAAACATCTTGGTGCCATAACGGTGCGGCTTGTCCGGCATAAACATACGGGTACTGTTACGCTTGGACGTTTGAGGAAGTACACCTTCGTCGAAAGAGATGATTGCAGCCACTATCCACGCAGCTAGGAATGTCATTTGAAGTACGTCAACAACAGCTCGCGGTTTCCACAACTTGTCTCTCTTGTCAGCTGTGTCATTGTTGCAGAAATGTAGATCTCGTAGGATAGAAGTACAGCGATTTCGAGAAATGAAATTGCCAAACCGTCCCGCCGAAAGCGCGCCATCATCGGTCATAGCCCAGTGATCTGAAAACGGACGGGTAGGGCTGAGCATATGAGCTACAAGTAGACCCATGACACAAAGAATCTCGCGCGGTACGTAATCAGGTTCGACTCGTATGCGGCGGCGAACATCCCGTAGCGTTTGACCTGGTACGCTGCGTCCTTCACGAACGAGACGTGCACGCTCTTGGCGCGCCTTTTCCTCGAGGTGTGACCTTTTGTATCTGTTTGTCTCGCTCGTGATGAATGTCCACAGGTTCACCGGCATAAAATAGAATAGCAATTCCAATGGAGAATCCTTTTTAGCACGAAGGGCTTCCACAGGCCTAGCCGCTTGATCCTTCATATCTTTGAACGCGCTATTGTCGGTTTCATACTCGGAGGATGCAGGAGTCCACGCCATCGAACGAAGTGTAATCTGGTTCATGTCTTCGATAGATAGAGAACCCCCCAAGCAATCAATAAATGCTGCATCCATAAGAGGCGCCTCTTCTTCGTCAGATGACACGTCGTCACCAATTTGTCTTTGAACAATATCACTATCATCATCTGATCCAAAGCCATCCGACTCCGAGTCCATGCTCTCATACTCGTCTGCATTGTCCTCGTCCTTCATGATGTTCACGTCCTCTTGTAGCAAGCCACGATCTTCTCTCGAGTTTGTTCGCTCATCGTTTCGTCTCGAGTTTGTTGGTGTCACAGGCTCGACAACAGCACCATTTTGACCGGCGCATAGTGACAGCGCTACATCAGGTTCATCACCGCTCATAGCTCCACAAAATATCTCGTCTATGGTGCTTGCTGCAAGCGCAATACTTGTGTCTATCTGTGACGCCCTTGAGCTCTCATCCTCTATGTGCGGACTTGTGGCGCATAGCGGAAGTTCTGCAGGTGTCTCGCTGTCCTCGCTATCGGATCCAAACAATGCTTCAACGGTGTTCGCTGAGAGAGCAACACTCGTGTCTATCTGAGACGGTGTTACCCTCTCACACTCTGCAGGAACTTCTGGCTCACCTTCTTCACTCTCGTCGTCTCTGTCGTCGCCTGCACCTCCCTCGTCAGCGCCAATGATGCCCTGTTCAAACGCATACTTTACTACCGCATGTTCTCCTTCGCATACACAGCACAGAGCACGTATTAGACACACTCACAATAGACTAACCACATCAGACTTACCGACAAACATGTTCACGCCCTCGATGTGTAGCTCCTTTGCAGCGTTCGGTGGGTAGTACGAGTGCAAATTGGACAGCCGCGTTGGCCTCTTTGACGTCCATCCGACACGCACGAGCTGACGCCATAGATGACCAAAATCCACATCTCGCACGTCGATTCCTGAGAGCGCCTCTGCTTGAGCTTTTGACCGCTTGCTTGTTCTGACCGGCATCTTTGCTTGAGCCCGCAAATTCTGTACTGGTGGAGAACATCCACCGTCCACCAAACGTACGGTCCCCAGATAGTGGGACAGTGAATCCACCTACAGCCTTTTTCTCCCCTGTCGCCCACTACCTTTCCAAGCTTATATTTTTTTTGCAGAGAAACAGACTTGATTAAAGTATGTGATCGTCGCATCTGAGCCATTTCCTGTTTATCTTGACAGTTAAGTCGTAACTTACGACTTAAGGTTTTCACTACGTCGTAAGTTACGACGTTGGTAACCAAGGGGTTAACTGGTTCGAGCGCAGGCCCTTCTTAAATTTAATCATCTTGTACTTTTCGGATACATCATTGTTGCTCCTCAGACGCTGAAATTCGTCGATATATGTATCCATAATTTACTTTCTTGGTTACAAGCATAGAAGCTCAGAACAAGGTCTTTTTTCTCGGGATCGGGTCACAAATCACTGCTTCATTTTTTTTTCTCACAATATGACTCCAGCGTCGTTCGCTCTTATAGTCTTGCAGGAGCCACTTCTTTGCGGTTCCTTTTGTATGGTTTAACATGGGCTCACCAACACGTCAATTGACTTGATCTTGACTCAAGTAAAGACCGTATGCTGCGTACCACGATATAATGTTGAGCACGTACACGTCGATGTCGTCGGCTTCAGTACCCCCATACACCGGTGTTTCTTTTTGCTTCAAGCCCATTGAGACTCGACCTTTAGCTCCGGATTGGTTAAATTGGGTGCGTTGGGCGGACTTGATCCCACAACAATCCTCTCTACATATAGTTCTTCTTCGTTCATGTACCCGCGGTTATTAACTGATTAGTCGACGTTCTGCGAGGTATTTTTTGCATTTGAATGCCTTGTCGTAGTGCGTCCATTTCTCTTCGTAGCGAGGACAAGCCGTTTTGTTTGTTTGTCCATTTTATCATCACTTCTAGTTGATAAACTCTAGATCTGGTTAATTCCCTCTTAAAGCAAGGCCTGGTTTGCCTTAATGTGCTCCAAGTTCCGGCTTTGTCGTTGTTTGGTTCGCGTATCGAATAGCACAACAGCTTTGGTCAGACTTGTTTGGTCTCGTGTCAGCGTGTGTAGTGTTTGTTCTAGCGCTTCTAGATTTGCCAAGTCCAGCCGAATTCGATCTATCTCTTCGGCGTCAAGTGAGGAAGTGTCTCCCGCTACGTCGAATTCACTGCCGACGTCGATCCTCTTGTTGCCTTCCACTTCAAGGTCTACTATGCTGCAGATATGGTGGATTCCCGTCCGAATGAGACCTACGTCTCGGGACACCACAAAGCGGTAGGAGGCAGCGTAGCGTTGGTATCGGGCGGAGGACTTTGAGGGGACTCCGACCTGGCGAGAACGAGCATGTAGACGTTGTAGGCGAGGACTTGCGTAGTAGATGGAATAATTCAAAGTGTATTTTGTGTTAGTTTGTCTTCCGTCGACTCGCTTGTTGCCAAGAGTCGCTGTAGTGGGTTCCGACTTTTTGCAAAGTTGTTTCAATATCTTTTACCAGGTAGTTTCGCAACTGCTTAAGCTTTCACGGGGCGGTTTAGTTCCGTGACATTTTCATTATCCAAAGGCCGAACATCTTTTTTTTAATGCCGAAATGCTGTTAGTTCTAATATTCGAGTGCTATCACTTGTTTTTAATGCTGCAAGGTGCTTACCGGACACGTTGGAATATGCGTTTCCGATGACATGCTTAAAATACAGGTACTACTGTAACTAAGATGGACGTGTTGTAAACGTCTTGGTAAGTTACCTGAGTGGGTTTCTATGAGGTAACAGCCAAATCGTAGTACAACATTAGCTGGCCGTAGTGCAGTACATGTAACTGGTCGTAAGAACAATGCCATGCTAAAAACGTTGTCGCTTGAGCCGTTATAGATAGTCTAAGAGGAAGCGACAAAACTTAAATGTGCTGGTGACAATTACTACTGTAAGCGAATTGAATTTGGTGTTTGTTTTCTCAACGTTGCTTTGACAGCAAAAACTTTTTAAGGCCGCGTTCGATCTAAGCTAAAACCAGCTGTAATTGTTATTAAAGAACTGGAATGTCTCAACCAGCTTTATTCCGCTAAGAAGCACAAAAAAATGACATCCAGCAGGATAGCCCCAAACGACTGGTTTCAAAATTCAGCTCTAAGTTGAATTTTGATTCGTCCTCCTTTGCCCCTTAAAACAGTGACAGTAGTTCTAAAACCAGCGGATGGAGCAGCAGACGAAGAAACAAAGGGCGACCTGGAGGCGTGTGAATGAAAAGGCGCTGCTTAGGTGCTACCTTGCAGTGCGCAGCGGTGCTTCCTTAAAAAGCGACAAAGGTGTCAAGTCAAAGGGCTGGGCGCTTGTCGTAACGCGCCTAGCGAAAGAGGGAATACCTGCTGACAAAGGGTAGTGGTTTTAGTTGTCCGACACTATTGTACTGACCGTATTATTCTATTTAGCAGCCCAATGCAAAACTAAATACTCAAGACTGATGTACGAATTCGATGTATTAAAAAAACTATGTGACTTAAGTGGTGCTGACTGGGACAGCAAGATCAATACTCCTAGACTCACTGACGAAAACGGGGCTTCACTAGCGGCTACTCAACCTCGGAATGCAATGGCTCACACAAAGCAAATAACGCGTCGAAGGAGCTTTTATCCATTTTGAAGTGATCGCGGAACATAAATGGATTAGGACTGGTGTAGATTGACTGAAAAAAACGTGGCTGGGGGGGTCTGTGTGCTCAATAGCCGTGGTATAGGTTCCTTGAGTGCTATTTGCTTTTGAGTTGCCGCCTCCTGCATTTTAACAAGCGCTTGGAGGAGCCACAGGTCATCGTCGTCGTCGTGGTCGCCGTCTACCATTTTTCCCTGGTGATTGGTCTTTTTTTTTCTTTGTCTACCTGAGTATAATGGTTGGCGGTAGTGCTGTAAACGTACGGTCACCAAGTGCTCCCAACGAACAAAAACAGAAACTGTCCCTTCTAGTTTACAACTGATCGCCCTACTGCGCGATACGGAAAGTCAACTGTGTCCATAGTTTATTCAAGATTAAAAGTATTGCTGCAACGGGCCAATGTGGTAAAGATTTCTGGTCCCATTTAATTGATTGTTCATTTACTTGCTATTAATCAAGTTTTAACTGCATCAATGAAAAAGAACTGATTGCAATATCGCTGACGTAGCATCGAACAATACGTGCTCGGTCTACTGCGGCAGCAGCGCTTCAGTGCTGCGTTTGGCGACGCGTGGGCGCGTGGCATTATAGCACTGGCTGGCGTGGCAACGAAAGTCTTTGGGAAGCCCGAGCTAGAAGTTCACAGCGCAACGTTCGGTCTCGGCACTAACATGGCCCACGCTATGCAAGCGGTATCTCCGCTGCCAATGCCTAACTGAGGTAAATAGCTACCTAGCGGCTGCTTCCCTGGGCGGCATCGCCAACGATGACCCACTGGCATGGTGGAAGGTAAATTCGCTCATGTACCCTGCTCTTTCGAGACTTGCTCGAAAATGGCTGGGATGTGTGTCAACTTCAGTTTCATCCGAGCGGGCGTTTTCCACCGCTGGTAATATTGTGATAGCAAAGCGATGTTCACTTCAACCGGAGATAGTCCGTGACTTGATTTTGATTCACGACAATTACATCCAAGAATCAGAGAGCTCAAAGTAATCTCAATCAAAATGTTCATCGATCACTCGCCGTTTGCGTACTTGATGAGACTAGTTATCGGCCCAGACAGCGTTTCGAGTGTGAGGTTTGCAGCACTTGAATCGCCCCCATAACTAGCGCTCCTAGAATATGCTGATGTGCTTACAGCCCACGGCTACTCGTCATCGCATATAGTCATCTAAACCCGTTAATTCAGATTTAAAGAAAGTATCCGTTTAGTGAGGCACCCCAAAACAGCCGCTGAGAAACAAAAGTTCATCGCCAGTTGGCCGCCAGTTGGCCACCAACTAACCGGTGCCTTAACTGTTTTTGTTCGTTTCGCCTTTCTCCCTACGTTTACAGCACTATGGTCGCAGACGCCTTCAAATCCAGCCTTTTTCTGATGGAACACGATCACTTATTTTTATCTTTATTTTACTTAACAAAACGACTGTTCTACAGCTCTAGCATATTTTCAAACAAGCTGGATTTGCCCTGCAAACCGAACACGGCCTAAGTTTTAAATGGAGCGGATAGACAGCAGCACAATATGAGATGCGTAGATTATGGTTGGTTAATTAGCCCCCATAAAAAAGGTTAAGATTGGAGTATAGTTGATCTCTGGAATCTTAGCTAAACTAACGTGGATCAAATAAATACACTGCCACCAACAACAGCAAGGCGGCTTGCTAAGCATTATACTATGAATAATGAAATCATAACTGGCAGGTTCGAGTATCCAATGACTTTTGAATAAATGAACTCACTTCAATGCATTAAAAATGATACATTTGAATATTTGTTTAGCTTTCATTAAGTTTAGTGAGTAAGCTCAAGCAGGCAGTCCACGCGGGTACTAAGTGCAAGCTGGACAAGTCATTACTATCCTTGGCATTGACGCGAGCTAAGTTTCATAGCGGCTTAGAAACGGCCCATGATAACAATCACGACGCTAAACTAAATAAAAGCTTATGCGCTTGTAGACATGCTATTTGAGGTGCAGGTGATTCTGACAGGTGACAGCCAACAATATAAAGGGACTGTGTCAAGATCACTACAATATTTTTTAAGCATGGTTAGTATGATGCTGGAGACTCAGCCTTTTGTAAAACAACTTGCACGGCTTACTGGGATCTCAGTTTTTTGTAGCGACTGGTCTAAATAAAACCCAGGTTTATGAAATTAATGAAGTCGATTTAGACACATAGGGGTTCAGCTTAATACCGCCTCCAATTTGCTAAGGCAAACAGCTAGAATAAGCCTAAACGACCGCCGCCAATCGGCAGCCAATTCGGCTCTATTTAACACAGCCGAACACCTCTTCCGAAGAGGTGTGTAGCAAACACGCTCTATTTCGGCAGGGACCGTACGAGGACATGTACTGTACCTATTGCCTAATGAAACTCATTATGAGTGGATGTGGCCGCTTCCACTGTAATCACAAGTACATATAGTACATGTCATGTACTGTACATGATTTACAGCACAGCACATGATTTGAGTGTTTTGAAACCTTAACGTCTGAGCTTCTTGATACCGGTACAGTACATGTTTTTACTTAGAGCGTGTGCGCTACAGTACACACGAGAACGAGTGAAAAGCAACCTAAAGTATGGTGACGGCACCGCAAACGTGGATAAACTCACAATAATGCGTCTTGGCACCATTATACCCTGACCAGTACAGTAGCATGGCGATTCCCACACAAAGATGGTGTTCGGCACACTATGACTTGGTACCGCCACACGATGCATGAAAAGCACCCATTTCGTGCATGAACGTGGCCCCCGCGCCCGTGGAAGGAGCTGAGTGCGCGCAGCAAAGGGCCTGGAGCGTGCGCTTCCACTTCGACTTGCGGCCAATCAGACCGAGCCCCCCCATTTCGTGAAGCACAGCAAGCGAGCGATGCCCCGGACGTTGCCGTGGAGAGAGGTGGGTACCGAGCTCAGTGCCGATGATGCGGAAGCCATGCTGAGCAGGATGAAGAGGCACAGCACGGGGAAGAGCAACGCAATGCCGTGTACGGCTTGTGGCGCCGGCTCGCACCACAGCATGCGGTACAAGTTGCTCATGTGCGAGTCGGCGACCTGTAGCGGCGTCACCTGCTCGTGGCGCGGCAAGGTCCGCGTTTGTTCCGACAGTGGTGAGTTCTATATCTACGAGCTAGGTGATCCCTTCACCGCCTCCTTCTCTCCCAAGCGTGCTAGGCTGTCTGGAAGGCAGATAGAGTTCTGCCGTGAGCTCGCCAATCAGCAGCTGCGACCGCTGCGCATCCAGCACGCGATGGCGTGGAAGTTCCAGCTTCCTGCGGACGACCTCCCTCCCTTGGACAAGGTGCAGAACTTGTGCAATCACTACTCGAAGACGGAGCTCGAGAACCACGACCGGCTGGAGGACCTCACCCAGTGGATCCACAGCCGAGCGTACACCGGGAGCAAGGGCGACCACGACACGTTCACCTTTGCGTGGGATCTCGATGAGAGCAGGAAGCCAATCATCGGCGACGGCTCAGATGAGGAGCCCTTCCTTGTGGGGCTGACAACGAAGGCGTTGGTGCGAAGGCTCAACTTGCCCTCCGAGTATTACGTACTGCACATGGACGCCACCTTCAAGATCAACACCGCGGAGTATCCGGTGATCGTCATCGGCATTTCCGATCGTGCGCGCAGCCTCCATCTCGTGGCGTTGTTGGTGGTGTCCCAGAGGCTGCAATTAATTTACGAAAGCTGTCTGGCAGCGCTCAGCCGGCTCTACACCTGGATCACGCAGCAGATACTGATGCCGCGATACGTCATGGGCGACGCTGAACAAGCCCAGCGCAATGCAGTTTTCACAGTGTTCCAGAGCAGCTCTGGCATGGAGTATCTGATCTGCTTCTTCCACGTCATGACCAACGTGGAGAAGCACATGAAGAAATTTCCCTCGCACGTGGCGGGTGCATTAGTGCGAGGGCTGTATAACGTGCATTTCGCCCGTGACCAGACCAGCTTTTCCTATTTGCGGGACCAGCTCTTGTGGGCCTGGAGGAACTACCCGGGGCTGGTGGACTTCTGCGACTACCTAAAGGCGCAGTGGCTGCGTAGACCGTTCTCACTGTGGCAATGCTACTCAACGCCGAGTGGCTTTGCCACAACGAACAATCCTGTTGAGCAGGTGTTGAAGCGGGATTATACGTTGCGGCGGCGCCTAAAGATGGGCATGCTGTTGAAGGAGCTGAGTGACTGCTGCATGCACGAATCGGCCAGGCAGCGACCATTCCGAACGGAGCCCGAAGCTGCACTCACGCTGACTCGACGCGTGGTGGAGCTCGTTCGGGAGAAGTTGCTCTTAAGGAACTGCGACGCGGACAGCGTCGTGGGGGACGCCGGAGTCGTTCACGTCCTCGAGTATCCCGCGAAGCGCATCGTCGTGGAGGGGGCCAAGCGAACCACGGAGGAGGCGATTGCCGTCTCAGCCCAAATGGGCGTCAATTACGCCAGGATGGAAGTGCAGAACGAGCCACCGTATGGGTGGCCCGTTCAGTTGCGGAGAAAGTGGTGTCCATGTAATTACTCCTTCAAGCTCGGCACCTGTGTGCACCTTATTTTCGGGCTCCGGGCTACGGATCGCCAGGTCGGCGCATACTCGTGAGCAGACGCATTGGGCAGAAGCGTGGATCAGCAGGCACCGACGCTGCCGGGGGTCGTCCGCGAGCAATCAGACCTGCACTATCTGCAGACTGACCCAGCACTCGCGGATGCGGACGTAGGAGAGGATCTATAGTGGCACGGAGTCTGACTAGGGCCAATGCATATTGAACAAGCGAGTATATCCACAACAGAGCTTACAGTTTTCCTGCACTTGAACTACGTTGATTTTGGCTCGGGTCCATCCAGCACTTGTTGCACGCGCACTTGAACCAGCGCTGGCTACCCTAATGGACAGTCACTTGGGCGCCTGCAGACACATTTTTGGGTTTCACTAGCACGCGGACTCTCGACCGCGTCTGTTGCTCGATAAAAGCTGCGTTGGGCTCGCAGGCGTGCGAGATGAACCTCGTGACGGAGCCGCAATTCAAGGCATCCACGTAGACGATGTTCCTGTTGACGGACTTCGCGTTGTACAGCAGCGTGTAGCCGCTGTTCTCCATGACGGCTGCCCGTGGTTGCCCTTCCACCACTGCGGGGAACTCCATCAGCTCCCCGCAGTACTCGCCCAGGACGTCGCCGACTTCGAGATCCGTGGAGGTGTACACCCCGAGGCCTACCCGACCGGTGTCGAAGAGCTTCAACGTGTCCAGCGTCCGCGGTGCGTTGCTGCACCTCGCCCCGAGCTTGCAGTACTTCGGGGTGCAGAACGACGCGGACGCCACGTTGGAGCACGTATCCCAAAAACAATCGCCGAAACACTTGCATGCGTCGACTGCCCCGATGTCCGGGAACTTGACGCCGTTGCGCTTGCAGATCGTAATGGGCTCGACGTCTGACGGCCATGGCACCGTCTTGAGCAGCGTGCGAGACTGCTTCGCTGCTGGATCCTGGAACACATCTCGTCTAGCGTGCAAAGTCTCCAGCTGCTCTCTCACCTCAGGGCTGTTCTTCAAGGCCTCGAGCTAGACGGCCTGAAACGGCTTCGCGTGGTAGATCTCCGAGCCGCTCTTGGTGATGGCGCACTTTGCCAGATAGCGGCGCTTTCTCGATCTCGGGACGTGCCATTGCGCAAAGAGGTTTCTTCGCCTGGTGGCGGATCTTGGCCCGGGGCGTGTGACGAGGTGTCAGGAATCGCCCGCATATACACAGCCGCCTCAACTTCGCTTGCTGGACTTGGCTCGGCAGACTTAGCACCGGAAAGCACTCCACTCTCATCACACGACGACACCAAGTCGATAATCTCCCTAATAGACGATCTTTCGTACGCTTGCTCGCTTCGTGCCTTCTTCTCCGACCGTGCTGGAGCCTTACCACCGCTCGCTGTCGCCGCCAACGGCCGGGTTGGAGTGCTGGGCAGCTCCACCTGGCTCAAACTCGGCGCTGGCTCGGGAGAGCTGCACGCGCTACTCTGGGGTGTCTCCGGAACGATCTCCTCGCTTTTATCACGTAGCGCCTCCCGAACGGACTCTACCGCAGCATTGATTGCCCCGGCAAGCGCTGAATTGAGTGCGCTGGCCCTCGATGGAGCTGCAAACGTCCCTGCGACGAGCTTGAACGTCCGTAGCTTCCTCCAGAGCGAGGCACTGGGATCTAGCTGCTTTCCAGACGCAGCAGTGACTCGCTTCATCATCATGTCGCCCGGGATTACGTCCCCGGTGTCCAAATCGACCTGGAAGTCTACGTCCGCGCCGTCGTCAATGCAAGTGACGACGGCGCGCCGAAAGCCCTTGGGGTCTAAACAGACGAAGGCACGGCAGTAGTACTCGATCGTGTCACCAGCACACAGAGTCTCTGGAGGCAGCTCAGAGGCGCTGAGGCCCGGCATGCTGCTCTGGTGTGGTCTGGGGCGCGTGCGGCTTTCCGGGTTGGCGGCGCTGCTGCTGCTCGTCGACAGCTTCCGCGAGATACTGACTGGAGTGTGCCACCTAAAAGTGGCCCAAATTTGGGTGTGGCCCACCCCGGTCAGTGGACCTTGCATGCTCATCCCTCGGCGGGAGCACATCGCGCCGGATGCGCCACCCGGCTGTGCGCGCTGCCGCAGCGGGGCGTCCGAGAATGGCCTCTCCATGCATAGTGTGCTGGGTTTTACGGTGATTTTCAGGCGGGTACAGGTGAACTTAACGTTTACTCAGTAAACACCTGCAGGAACCGTACCGGTACATGGACCTACCGGTATTGCGTAATGAGACTCATCCACTCTTTATGATTGGATGTGGATGTGAAAGGATAAGTACCGCCCCCACTGTAATCACAAGTACATGTACAGTACATGATTTGAGCGTTGTACATTGTTCGTACTGTATGATTTAAACAAACCAAGTTTGTGTTTAAGTCCTACATTCCTGGGACTCCCACCTAGCATTTTAGCTGACCTTAAAGTGGGAGATCAGCTAAAATGCTAGATGGACAGCCTTTCTGTTGGTCTCGTGGGTGACGAGTTTGGAGATTCCATTTGCCCACTCGCGCGAGAGCTCAATTTTCGCGCGTTGCTTCGATGACCTATCCTCTCTCCGAAGTGCATCCTGTCCGCGCTCACAAACATACATTTAATATTTACCAGAGCTCCAGATTCTTGAAGAGGAAAAACATAAAGGTGACTAACATAGCCTTGCCAGTGCCAGTGCTCCGAATCCACTTGTGCGTTCGAGAGACCAGATACCACATGTACGGTACATGATACGACTCTCGATACGCAGGCCTATTTATACAGCTGCCGCATTTCTCATTCCGCAATTTTCCTCGGTCCTCAAGACCCATCCAGCCATGCGTCTTTTTAACATGACCCTTGTGGTTCTTGCGACCGGCCTCCTTGCAAGTGGCACAGCAGTGTCAAATGCCGATCAGGCCAGTGAGTTGAACGTGGATGTTCACTCCTCAAATGTTCTCGCTACCGAGGACACGAGATTTCTTCGAAGTCACCAGATAACGGATGACAAGGTCGAAATTAACGAACACGGCGAGGAAGAGAGGATGTCTGGGTCTAATTTGTTCTCTGCACTGAAGCTGGAGAAAATGGGGCGGGATACATCTTACCGCGATAAGGAGTTCCAGCGTTGGAAAAACTATGGAAATTCAGTGGGAGATGTTACTCCCCATGTGCCAGTTTCTCTCAAAGAAGCGTACGCAACATACTTGCGAATCCGAGAAATGGTTTTGGTCAACGACTAGACTGTCCCCAACCACGTTAGCCAGGGCTCAATCGCCTCGCTGCTATCTACGTATCTGGGAAACTCGAACGTAGTGCGGAAGAAGAAAAATGTTAGTTGATAGCACAAAAGGATCAAACGACCACTGTTTAAACAAATCCTTTTAATCCGGGCAGAACTACTACCTCCTCTTGGACAAAAAATCACCTTACCTATACGATTACAGACTGCTTAAGCTCGGTACCCTTGTAAAAGCGTTTAATCTGTGTATCATTTAGCTAAACTGATTCGCGCCGCACTCTGTCTAAGGCGATGTATTCCCTGCAAATTTGTTAGATGTTTCAATCTCCCCCTCCATTTGCCATCGCTCACTTCGCAAGATTAGCAGGGACATAAGGGGTGACGGCGCTGGCGTTCGTGTGGTGGTGACCGGAGCTGAGGGTGGAATGTCTGAGGACAGGGTGAGTCAGCAAGGTCATTGCTTTCGCTACTCTAATCGTGTGTCCGTCGTGACAGACGTTGGTGTGGGAAAAACTATGGAGCGCGAGCTTAGGGAGCTCGAGGTACCAAAATTTAGAAAAAGGGCTATTTAATGTACCCAAGAAATTATCCAAAGGTTTCGCTGTACCACAGCCTGTAGACCCTCATCGAATTGCAATGTCGTGAGCTGGGCAAGATAATGCGGTATGCCTGGCTCAAAGAATCACAGCAGAGATGTATTGTTATATATCACGAAGCCATATTACGCCTCAGCTTTGCTAGTCGGTGGCTTAAACAAGAGTGATACATCGATCACCCTAAATGAGGCGACAATTGCCCATTCTAGAGCAAGTGTTGACGTTTTTAATGCGAACTAGACCAACAAATCGTACGCTGACACATGAAAACTTAATCGTGTACTTATAGTGTTGAGTTTCGCTGAATTACAAGTAGCCATGGACCTTTAATTGTGTGGTTCCTAGATTTGCAACAGGAAATAGGGAACAGTGTTGGCGCACGTACAGAAAACACTACATTTCAGCTCTTCGTTATTCGACGCTTCACCAGCGTGTGAAAACCTCCATCGAGCAGGTTGTCCATGTGGTCGGTACTGCTTTTGAAGCAGGTACTGCTTCCGATACAGTAGTGCTTCCGATGCCGATACTGTACTATTGGGTCAAATTGGTACTGTACTGCTTTTTGGAAATACCCCTCCGCAAACTTAATAATCATGAAAAAGAACGAGGCGAAACATTTGGGTTATTGTTGCAGGAACGTCACTCCTCTATTTTGTATGTGAGACTCCCTACAAAGTGCAAAAACGCGAGCGTTAGCAAATCCTTGCTATTTCGAAGAAACTTGTGTGAAAAATGCACAATCAAAAATATAAAATTGACTGAGTAATGGGCACTCGATAAAGACCTCTAAAACAAATCCGCACCGCTTCACGACGTCATAACGGTTCTAATGCGCAACATTATCCACATTATACAACGTTAAACTGGTTTCTGCTGGTATATCGGTTTATCAAATATCATATTAGCCTTAAATTCACATTAGAATTTCATGGACACCGGGACTATTCAAATCGGGCACTGATCCACTTTGAATTGACCCTGTGTTTTGCACACTGAAACAGAGCAAGAAGGGCGATGAAAGACTGCGGGGCTCCTATAACCAGCGCAAGCAGCAGTGGAAAGGCAGTGTTGCTACCAGCCAGCTTGCTGACTTACTTGTCCGCCCTCGCGTCCACGACCTATCATGCATCCGAGACAAACTTGCGGAGATGGCTTACTACACTAGCAAGTGTGGTGTAGCGGGATCAGCAAAATCTGCAAGATTGCATGGATTCAACTTACCAACTGCGCACAGACACCGACTAACGGAGGGTCCCCCGATGATCCGTGTTCTGCTGAACTTTCCTCACCTTGTGTACCCGTCGGTAGGGCGGGATCTTGCTCTCTCGGGAACTTCCAAAACGTTCAAGTGGTGAAGCTTGAGTGTCTTGGCGAGACGTGGGGATGAAGTGGAGCAGCAGTGGTAAAATCTTCACTCTGCGTCCGTGGTTGGTTCTGGATCCCAAGCGAATATTCGAGCTTGAGCGGATCCAGGGCCTAGATCGTGGATCTGGCCGTAGGGTTACCTTGCGGGTGGCTTGCCTTTGTTTTCCTTTTCGTCGTACTTGCCGCCTCCTATGACGGGATCTTGAGAGTTGAGAGACTCTAGGCTGTAGCCGGCAAAATAGTAAATCCGGTTTACCTTTCAGATCTGCACGTGTAAGGAAGAAAAAAAGACACTAGGTTGTAGGATCTGGCCAATGTATTATCCAATTATCACTACCAACACTAGATTTGCATTTCTTAACCTTCTCCGAGTCCGTACGGCCAATGTAGTTCCGATTCTTGAGGGCAGGAAAGCACTTGCGTGTTACTGTGCAAATTGACGTCTGTATTGATACTTAAGCCTATACCTGCCTGGATTTCTACCTTCAATGTCTTTTACTTGTTAAATCCCTTACCAGGATCGGCTGCGTGTCCTCTCTCTCTTTTACCCATCATTCCAGCTGTATTATCATCATATCCACCGGATCCATGGCGTAATCATTATGGTCGCCATATTATGGGTACACGCATCCGGATCCAGATCGCTTTGATCCACCTCACTGCAAGTGTACACTCGTCATGGATCTGAGTTCTCCAATCCTCCTACATCGTCTTGCGACCGTCTGTGATCCCCATTGTCCCACGAAAGTTCGAGATCCACTGCATCCACCGTCCCCATATCCCGGATCCAGGTCACTCCGTGTGGGATCCTCACCCCTTTGGATCCGGACTCGGGAGTATGGGATCTGGGACATATCGTGGTGGATCTTGACTTCTCGTTAGTCGCTGATACCAGATCCACCTTCAGATGACACCTACCATCATTTCTTCATAGGATCCACACTCGATCCACCCGTACATAGTATATCCCATATCCACCTAAGTGAACTCAGGTGAAGGTGGATCCGAGTCTTTCCTTGGTGGATCCTGCCTTCCCATACGTCACCCATACCAGATTCATCGTCGGCTTCTACGGGATGCCGCTCATCATGGCCAATCCACCTCGGGCAACGTGAGTCCCTGTCTTCCAATCCAAATCCTCTCTAATTACTTGAAACTGTCACTGACTTTGGATAGTTACCCCATGTTAGGTCCATTCTCTTATTTTTGAGAAAGCACTTCACCACACAAGTTGCGCTCAGTCACGACAGAATTGCAAGAGCTTCTGGGGCAAGAGCTCGACCTTGCATATCAGTTGGCGAGCAAAGCCACGAACACAGCTCCGACGGACCATAACTACGTACCAACACTTTCTGTGATGCTGGAAGAGTGCTGCAAGCAACTTCACAAGTAGTGGCGTTAGCCTAGATCTCGCTTGTGGTCGTTAGCTAACGTTGCTCAGTTCAAATTGCTAATATAACGTTGCTATTATACCGCTGCTTGTATTACTTAAGTGCTTGTCATTTGAAAACAAATTTAATAACGTTGCTATAAATTTGTAACATTGCTTGGGGTATACTAGCGTTGCACACCGCCAGATAACGTTGTTCTAATCGACAATAAGCACCTATCCAAGCTGTGGTTTTCGCTATTCACAATGTCCATGACCCACCGAAACGAAAGACAATATTCTGAAATGCCTCGACGCATTAGCGTGTGAGATCGACGTCGACCCTGCCGTAAGCGCCCCCACTGCCCACGTTCATCCGCGACGGCAGAGCAATCTGGTCAGCCACAAGTGCCACACGACTCAGAACGCCGTACTGCTCCTGTTGAAGTCATTGATTTAACTGCGGATAATGTCATCGACTTGACAGCAGAGGAACTGATGTAGCAATCGTCAATTTAACTGAGGTTGACGTTATCAAGTTGACAGCAGTGCAACTACTTCGACAAGAACTTGTCCCGCATTCAAGTTGAAGTTGTTTTTAATTTAGCTATCTTAGCTCCGTACTTTCTTTCTACCCTGCACAAATGCTCGCGATAGCTGTTTTCCTATATCCGGTATGTATTCCTGTTCATCTGCATCTATAGACTTGGTCATAGATTTGCACATAATAATCCAGGGCGCGTTTAGTCGCATAACATTAACGACATCCGTGGTTCCAAAGTCCGCACTAAACCCCCGTCCTCCGTGAATAAACGAGTAGGCCATAACGGCTACTATTATTCCACAACTGCTTCCATCTGGCTGCGTAGGCGACCTCTCCCAATTTAGCTCATTTTTTTTTCGGCTCCGCCCCCCCCCCCCTAGGTATGGCAACAGTTTCGCTGCCCATAGGTCGTCCGCGTTATCTTTGTAGTGATCGTTCCAAATAGAGTCGGTCGTAGAAGTGCGGGCTCAGCACACCATGTCTCTCCACGACAGCAATCATATGCGCCCAATGCGCATTGGAGTTGCTAATTGGCAGTACTATAAATTTTATTGAGAAAAGGTCCCGACGTGGAGGGGTCGGGAAGCTCTCGCTCTGAATAATGAACGACGACAATACGTGCACATCGTCTCGGTCCGGTGCATAGGTTAGCACGGAATCGTTTAACCACGCCCCATCCGCCAAATATCTCTCGACTTCATCAAAGCAAATTTCCTTGCTTACGTCACCTCTGCCGATCATCGTTTCTAAGCTGAGCGATAAGTATATTGGCGCCACTTTCTCGGTCAGCTAGACAAGTTTTTGCTTGGCTGCTGGTTCCGTTTTGCCGTTGGATCCAGTCTCAGTTGCGAAAAATTCGACAGGTCGCCCCGATACCTTCGACCAATCTTGAACAAGCCAGTTCAGATCTTTTTCCGACCGCTCACAAGTTTGTCTTGTTGTATAGAATTCCATCATAGCGCTAGCACACTCACTAAAGAAAAAAAGCTTCCAGTTATTGTTGCTTGTGCAACATTAGCAATAAAGCAACAATAAATCTGCAACGTTACCAGTACCTCGAGAATGGATCGAGTTCTATTGTGACCCAAACAGCCGGTGTCACGTCGTCGGCAGACCTCGGAGTACAGGTGAGATCCACCACATCTTGATCCACACTGTAGGTTTTGCGCTCACCAGCCTGTCGTCTCCGGAAATAGCTAAAACCAGCCTGCAATAAGATAACTAAGTCTTCAGAAATGACGTATTTGTAGCAGTACGAAGCGGCTACCTGTCGTTTCACTTTCATAACACGCCGGTATCTATCGCGGAGGGTTTGCCCGTTCATGATGCACGGGAACGTTGTCAAAATATTAGCAACGTCTTTGAGACGGGTGGTATTGCGCGCTCACCTGGTAACATCATTGACGGTGATTGTCAGGCCCTGCGGATAGTCGATCACAGCGTACCTAGGCATAGCCACAACAGCCGACCCGTTCTGGCTTCTTTTCTTTCTGGCATTTCCTTGAAACGGTCGCGGTAAATTTTACTGAATGCCTGAGCCTTCTTCTTTGGGTACGGGGCTGGCTGCTGTCTTTGAAGATGTTGCTTCGTCTTACTTAAAGCAGTGTCTACTTCTGAATCTTCGATGATACGCTGGGATTGTTCGGAGATTTTAATATCTCCCGGGGACACTTGTGAGATAGACGACCCTTCGATAGCAGCATAAGTGGAAGGGGCTAACGCTGACAGCGGCATCTCAACTACAGAGCACTTGCTATCGTACTCAACTTTGTTCATTTGTGTAGGTCCCACAGATGAATCTTGGGTTAATGGCGTCGAATTATATCCTTGCCCCTTGAGCTAACGTTGCCTCTTTCGGCAACAATACTGTTTCTGTTTTTTAGGGTTTGTGCTCCTCTTCGTCAAGCGCGCACTCTATCTTCTCCATTTCACGCATCATATCCAAATCACCCGAACATCCGATCGTGTCAACGTCTTGCCAGTCGTCATCAGATTCAATACTCCCTTTACCGCTAAAATGTCGTCATTGCTGGTAGCTGCGGAATAACTGGTCTCCATCGCCTTAGCTACAATGTTTTTTTTTTTCATTTCTCCAACTCTTTATAAAATTTTGTGCTAGACAGACTTTACAGGTGATTAAATACAGGCTCAAATACGGTCTTAGCTAGATTGTACTTCTCTTCGCAGGACAATAGCATCGCGTTACCACTTTCTCCTAGATGGCTTAGTGGTGTGGCTCATCTGTTAGAAGCACAAGACTTGAGAGAAGAGTTGGAGTATGTCTCCAAAATTAGACAACACGTTCTAGAAGTGACGAGGCCACTTTTTGGAACTAATCGCGTGGTCAACATGGACATTTATTACACAGGGGTGCAGCTACTTCAGGAGCTGCGATTAGAAGAATCTCTTGTGGCATGATTCGTGCAAATAGCAACATTTCCCAGCCCATACAATTTTGCGCAAAGATGTCTGCACACAAGGAGATTACCGTCAAGCCGTCTCACACGACCACGGCATGTTGGCGGCGGCATGGTGTGTCGGAAACGTGGTCAACCTGGTATCCAATGTGGCCTCAACAAATATAACTTGTGTGGCTCGAATGGTTGGCAGTGAGAAGCAGTTTTATCCGACCCCAGCGTTTTTTGCCCAGTACAACACAAATATGCAGGGTGTCGATCGCCCGACCAACTCCGAGGACGATTCTCTACAGCGGATGGTCATTCGTACAAACGTGGGCACAAGATGCAGTCCCTCGCGCTTATTGACGTTGCACGGTCAGACGCATATTTTACGTGGCGACTGGTGAAGACGGACCCAGCGACTCATGACCTCCACAGATCGTTCCCGATGAAGCCGGTCGGTGATCATTTGAACGGGAAGTAGCGGAATGCACCTAGTGACGGTAAAATGATATATAGTGATGAAACGCTCGACGGTGGAGATGTGGAGCAAGTTGGTACACCTTCATCTCGGACACCACCCAATAAGAATGAAGTGCTACCAGCAGCGGCGTGCGCATCGGTATCTTCAAGACAAATTCACGCTGAGAAGAGCCGAAAAGATGGGAGGGGCGCTATCCGACCGAGGTCACGAATTACTGTCTAACACACGGTGTGTGTTTATGCCGGGTTGTACATGACCACCCCACGAAACCATGGATGTGTCCGTCAACAACATCTACATGCTAGGATAAATTTCAACAGCTCTACTTTCCTAACTGTCTATTTATGGATAAACGTCGTCACTGTGATCTTGTGAAGCTGAGAGATGATCATGAGTCTAGAACATTTATACAACGGCTGACGACTGTTCGGCAGATTGGTTATGGGCTCAGTGGCGGCTGGCTCAGTGAAGGTGGCACTCAAGGCCTTGACGCGTTGTGTCCAATCGGCAGTACCACACCCAGACTTGCCGCTTACAGTGCGTAAGGCGTGAATAACAGCGAAGCTGCGCGATAGTGGGAAAGGACAGATCGCAGAATAAACGGCGGGTCTGCGCGTGAGACGGTGCGTGGAAGTAGTGGCCGTGCTACAGGACGGCCTAGGGGCAAGGATGCAGATAGCTGTGATTGAGACAAGCTGGCGCTCGGCCTTGGTGATGACGCTGCATGCGTTGGCGGAAGCGACGTTGGTGGCGGACTTGGCGCTGCAGTCGGACTTAGTGGTGCAGGTTGTAGTCCACGGACTTAGTGGTGCCACTAGCGCGACTGGAAGTGCTGCAGTTGGGTTTGGTGGTGCATGTCGTGGTGAAGCCGTCGCCCGCGGACATATCGGAGAAACCGATGAGAGGCAAGTGTAATATGGTAAAACGAATCGTAATTTCTTACGGTATATGAAAAGTGGATGGAGTGTTGCCTTACAGCTAACATGTACTTTATGTGATGACCGGGCTCCCAGCACTTGCATTATGGCGCTGTGCAAGATGAACTATGCCTCGGGCTGAAGAGCGACGTTGCAATCATCATCCGTGGATCTGGTATTGCACCTAGCTCTCGTGAAACAATCAGCTTTGCATCTTCTTCAAATAGAAATATGGTTATAAAAGTGGCTTCACAAATGAGAGGATGCCGTGACATCAAAAGTTTCTCAAGCATCCACTTGCTTGAGCAGTACCTTCATGAGCCGTGGATATTGCTTGAACAGCTGCTGCATGCAACACTCACCTAGAAAGACGAGGTCTCGTCGACGTTCAATCCCGATGCACGCTCCTCGCTGTCTTGCGCCTCTTTGCCCCTGGCGGTACTCTTATGTGTATCGTCACCTCAGCCAACAAGCGCAACGTCAGTTTCACAAACGGCACCAACATCTCCCCAAATCCGACGAACCTGGTGCGTGATGATCACCGCACAGATCTTTAGCACTCGACGGAGTAGCTGGAGGACGGCAGGTCGGTCTTACCAGTCACTGCAAAACGAGGGGTGGTAGTGGTGGTTTCTCAGCTCTCTGAGAAGACGTCTTGAAGACGTGCCGCTAAGGAAACATGGTGGGAAGCCGCAAATCGCCTTCCCGTAAGTATCATCATTTTGAGGCTGGCCAGCCGAAGCCACAGTTGGCGGGCAGGCCGCTTTGTCTTCAGTTTTGCGGTCCACGTAGTCCCATGTGATGCGTAAGCCCTCGTTCTCCAACAGGAAGGCGATTTGCACCAGGCGCTGGTCTTCCGGGTCTGTGAAACGAGTGCGCATTAGTTTTTAGAATACTAAAGCAGAATAAGAGGCCATATGTGTGCATTTGGCTTACCTTTTGTACGGTCCGGTGGCTGTCGGGCGGTTGACCTTTAGATTGATGACACGGCCGCGTAGAAACGGCCGATTATGGTCGTTGGAGCAATAAATTAAATTACGATGCGGTGATCAGACGACCAAAAATTACCCCCACTCTCATTGCATTCACTGCTGTGATTGGTAGTAATGAACACGGTAGGCAGAGCTGGAGAAAAAGCTAAAAGGGCGATTTTTGTCGGTTTTCTAGAGTATCATTTGCCACCTTGTATTGAAAAAGGTGCTAAAGGGCGAAAAATGCGCCCTGGAAAGACATGAATCAAAATTGACTGTCAAACCAGTAAAGTCATGTTTTACATGCAGAAAAATTTAAGCAAGCAAATGTATTAAACTAATAAACGCACGAAAAAATTACGTATCGTGAACCAATAACCCGATTTGTTTAGCCTTTTAGACTACGTTCCAATACCCAGTCGCAGCGTGCGCGAGTCGGACGATACGTCGAAGCCTTCCACAAAGCGGAATGCAACCCTTCCTTCAGCCATTTAGACGCACTTGTTGCACGCGACATAGAGGTCCCGCCGCGTCTTTCTGTCGCCGATGTATGCACGCACCCGATTCAAACCAGGATAGTAGTATTCGAGCCACTGAGCGCGAGGAAAACAGTGTTGGTGCGAGAGGTGGATGCCAGGAATCGGCCAAGCTACGAGCAGGCCGAACTCGTTCATGACAGCGTCGTAGTGCGCTTTCTCTTCCTCCTCTTCTTCATCTGAGCGATTCTGATATGCTCGATGGTCTGGGAAAGTGGTGCGTGAGAATACTGGCGCTACCTCCGCAACGATTTGCACCGTTCCAGAGTCGTAGACGCGATAGGAGGGAAAGTAGTATGTGATTCGTCTCTTCGGCCCATGACAACGCAGCTGTCTTTGTCGAACGAAGTCCACTTCTTCGCGAGCTGGGCAATGCGGCGTACATCGAGGTGCTTCGCGGCAATGTTGCCTAGCTGAGAAGCATTCTTGATGCAGATCTTCTCCGCCAAGTCGCGTACTAATGCATTGGCGCTGATCGCAATCGCAATACCGCTCTCGTGCGTGCCCTGCACAGCGCACACAAGCGCTATCTCGTCGCCCACGACCCTGCTTCGCTTAGGCTGAGCATCGCCACTGCTCTCCCTTGGTCGCTCCAGAGCGGTCCTCTTGAGCGAGGCCATCTTCCTGCCGTAAGCAGCTTCGAGTTGAGCGATGACCCTGTTGTGGAAATCATCTTTGAGCTGAGTGATCTCCCTGTTATGAGCAACTTTGAGCTGAGCGATATGGATACCAAGAGCAGCATTCGGACTGCGAGAGCTGTGCCGACCCTCGGCTAAGGCGCCTGACATGGCAGATGCGGGTGATGCGGATGAAGCAAAATCCAAAGTGGATTAAAACGCACATGCTGAGCCAGGACCAACACTCGCAGAATGATTCTGAATATTTCCTTTCATCATTGTTCTTTGCTATGCGTGCTTACGTTCAAGTCACGTAGCGTATCCATTTGGGATAGGGCTGGAAATTGAAGTGCATGTATTTCGCGCACAATTGTAAAGTAATGCACCGTGAGGTTTATTTCAAAAGTGCGTCAAACGTGCATATGAGCTTTGCATGGTAACTAAAATTCTGAATTTCTGGCAGAAGTTATTCCAAATTTTAGGGAGTGTCGATGCCCGCACCCACTTCAACCACGCACTCACTTCAACTTTGACGCGCACAGTAAGACCAAGGACAGCGTCGCTCCTGAGCGTGGCAACAGTACGGTGAGTATTTGTGCGGATGTGCGGTGCTAACGTCAGTGCACTTGCGATTATGATTGATTAGACCATGCCGAGGCGCCCACACCGCTTGTGGAGTGAGGTCCGAGTGACAGTTCCCAAGGGGGAACATAAGCAGTATTCCAATGCTGTCACTGCCAAATCGAGATGCTGAATGTACAGCCTAGGCGTGCGTTGCTGAACCACATTATCGTCTGTTCCAGGATTCGGAGGAGGAGAAGACAAAGTAGTGCCGCTTCTGGGACCTGGAGCATGGGATGGCAGAAGCTGCTCGGAAAGCACGCAAAAATTAAGAAAAAGAGCTCGACAAGTAGCTTCGATGACGAGGATCTTTACAATGCGTTGGAATACGATGCTGCACCTTCGGAGCTTGACAACGAGACATTTCAACGGAACGTCACAGTAATGTTCTACTCAGCGAACATCCCATTCCGACTAATTGGCAAGCCTGCGTTTTAAAGGGCTCTGCTGCAATGTAGACCGGATCATGTCGAGCTACCGACTCGTGCATTGCTTTCAGAGGCATGGCGCAAGCGAATATACGCTGATGAAAGAGACGAAGTAGTAGTAGTTTAAAAAAACGAGTAGATATTCGCTACGGAGACGGATGGCTGAGCCAATCTTGCTGGGGAACACATCGTAAACTTAATTTTAAAAGGAGCTAAGTCGCGCCATCTGCTGTTTAAGACAGTGGAAATCGGCGATGACAAAGCAACTACAGAGTTTATCGCCAAGTAGATTTTGGACGTGATTGACGAGGCTAAAAGTCTCTTTGGTAAGGGAAAATTGTAGCCGTCACCACAGACAACCCAAATAAAATGAGGGCTGCCATGGACATTTTGGAGGCAAAGCGACCACAGTTACTTTGCAGTGTACGTGGAGCTCATGCCGCGAATTTGCTGCTGAAAGATGTGATGAGTATCCAGGTCATCAAGTCTGTGCCTGGCAAAGTCAGATCGCTGACAAAGCTCGTCAAGAAACGACGTGCATTGCTTAAGCAATTTCGCAAGGCACAAGTAACTTTCTCGCAGCGCTACAACACTAGCTACCGGTGATCGTATGTTGTCACGCGCTGGTATTAATACTCGTGCAATTCCGGCATGGTACATATTTTTCACAACAGAAATATCGTCAAAGCAGTTCTTGCTGACATCGGCTTTATGAAACGCTTCCAAGGAAAGACAAAAATCTTAAGCGTCGACCCCTGAGTGCAATTGACAAAGTGAAGGACCATTTGTTCTGGAACAAGCTGAAGCTGTGTATCAAGCTTGCCTCTTCAATTGTTAAGCGCATTGCAGCCTTCGAATGCGACAATTGCTCGCTCTCAGTAATCCACGCGGCATTCGAAAAATTGATCCAAGATCCTATATACACCGGCGTTGTTAGAATCCGCGGTGTACCCCACAGCGTCGCACGGAAATACTGGCACACATACAATATCGATGGAACTTCATTCACACGGATGCCATGGGGGTGGCGTTTCTCCTAGATCACACGCAGAGTACGTCGCATTTCGTTGAAAACGACTTACACTGGACCAGCTGGATGTAATGGCGAAGCGCTTCATGCTCGACGAGAAGGAACTCGCTCTCCTGTGAGACGAGATAGGACGCTTCGTCACAATGAAAGAGTCGTGGTTCCTAGAAGAACTTGAGAAACAGACCCAATACTCCCCGATTAGCTGGTGGTGCACCCATATCAAGATGTTTCCGACGTTGGCCAAGATAGCCCTCAGAGTATTCGCCACCTCAACCTCGTTAACAGCTGCGGAGCGCTCGTGGAGCACACACGACTACATTCACTCGAAGCGACGAAATCGACTCAGTTTGGAGACTGTGCCGATGCTAGTGTTCATTTACTCGAACATGGGTGGCAAGGGCCTAAGCGCAAGTACGACATTTACGACACCTTGGCTAAACAACACTGAAGTCGAAGCTTTCAAAGATGGGCAGGGGTCGGAGATCTTGTCGAAGATGAATCAGCAGTCAACGAGGAGCTGGGGTTCGACCTGAAACGTGTTGTCGATGATCGACATTACCCACGTGCTGGTAGAAGCGATGACGCCGACAGCGATACCAGCTCCACGGCTTCTTCGGGGATCTCGACGAATGCGTTGCAGCTCGTGCGCTAAATAGTACTGACGTGCTACGTAGTAGCTACCATAACGAGCAAAAATACTAAACACGGTTGCTTGGAATACACACACATCACTCACCAACGTGGTCGCTACATGTAGTTATACATGATTTTAAGTCATTATACACTCTCTAAAAATAGATGTGTGAGTGGTCGAGCGAAAATATCTTTGCACTTCACAGCACCGTGCAGAAGTGCATGTATTAAACAATGCACTTTTCTCTCACTATTCAACCCTAAATTTGAAGCTACCAATATTGATTGCAGTATGTAAGTCTTGGATCATAACATGAAGGAAGCCCATTTTTTTCAAATATGAAACACCAGGTCCTAGGCTTCTTAAAACTTTCGTGGGACGATCTGTGATGAATCATGTCAATCTGGCAGCCAACTTTCTCTCGGCGCGATGAAATACAAAACGGTTTATATGCTTTCTTTTTCCGTTTGGTATATGATAATTATCTACAATAGCGCTATCTGATTGGGCAAATTGAACAATTGACAAGCTCCATACGTATTGAGCAGCAAAATGTTTGTTTGTCCACCTTTATTTATACGTATCTACTTGCTGGTGTAATCGATGTTTTGAAACCGAAGTGTAAATTTGAAGGAGGAAGTGGGCCACGTTTGTCAAGTTTCAAAAGTTATGTTTTGTGAGCGGCACAACAACCCAACACAAACGAATGGCCAGATCGCTCAGGGAGATTTACAACAAGTGGTGCTATATAATACGCTATCAAACGAAGTGTCTGTGCAGGTAAGCTGGCGTTAGGACTTGGAGGATAAATATTTATTTTAAATGAACAAATTAAAAAAACATGTCAGATCGTGGCAGACAACAAAAATCTTACACTGGCGCACTGCCAGTGCGCCAGTGTAAGACAGCAGTGCGGCACTGCTGTCAGAAGTGAGCAGAGACTTGAAAATTATTGACGTCGGCGGTTGTGCTGCTATCTTGGTAGCTGGATTGACCAGTACCCGACCATTGAGGTGTGGAGCACTGATGTTAAGAGGCTGCATGATGTTGACCACGACCTCCGTCGATGCCTTTGACGAAGAAAAATACGCGACAGCGACCTTTGTTTGTCGACGTAGCCCTCGGCAAAAGTGAGAATGCGTCGCCTCTTCCTCACCCGAGTGGCGGTACACCTGCGCAGTGGCAACAGCGTTCCTGAGGCGAAATGCATCTTAGCGTTCTTAGCCTTGTCCTTCACTTCTGCACGACCGGTGCGAATAGTATACGTGACGCTTAGAAAATTGGAAGTGGATAAAGGCACACTATGAGTTTTAGTAATTAACGATAAAAACGGCTGCGAAGATATAAAATCTCTACATTTGAACTGCCACGGATCTCAAAATATTCACCCCCTCTCCCACCTTTCACCCCTCCCCTCTTTTCGCGCCTTACAGCCTTTCATTTTGAAAGATTTGAAAGCGCTGCAGAAGCTCGCCGTCATCGGAGATATGAACAGGTCCGCGTCTGCCTCGGATTCCGACGCCGCTGATGAGGCCACGCAGAGGCATCTCTAGCGGTTGACAGCATCTCCGCAACTGAGGCACAGCCACCCGAGGACCATATTCCCTCGTCTGATGACAGGAAGTTCGTTGCGCGGCCTATGGAGAAGCGTCATTTCGCGGGCTGGGACATTTTTTTTAGTATCTGGACAAGTCCCAAGATGATATGTACCAAGTCTTCCGCAAGAGGATGTCGAGGCAAGAAACACGGACCTCACGCGCCGTGGAAAGGCTACATCTACAACAATTATTCTACGAAAAGTATTACCAGCGGATGATATGCACGCATGGATGGTCACGGCCAAGCCGATCTAAGGGAAACGAGAGAACCATTTTATGAAGTCGACACAAAGTCAGGCGCAGTTGTCTCTTACAGTGGTCTGGGTTGCGGATTTAGGCTTCCAGGTGAAAGTAACTAAGCAATCAACTGTCCACAATCACCCTCTCGGTCAACTCACCTACGCCAATCACCCTGCCAGCCGTCGAGTTGAAGATGCTGACATCTTCGGCTTCGTCGAGGAGTTACAGGCGGTTGGAGCGAAGAAAAGAATGATCATGGAGTATTTGAGGCGAAGAACAGGTACGCCTGCTATTTATTATGAGATCTATACCGTTACTACACCGCTTTTATTATAGGCAAGCGAGTCACCCTAAGGGACGTACACAACATGGTTGCCAATACCAAGGAAGCACGACGGGGAGCTACAACTGTGGGTTCTAGACTGGATTGCTGTTTCCGTGATTTTTGTTCTCAGAAGGGAAACACAGCTACGGTCTATGTCGACGAGGATAAACTGGCTCAAACGATCACTTTTCAGACTCATCAGATGCACCGCTTCTTTGAGGCCTTTCCAGAAGTGATGGTGGTGGATGCCACCCACAACATCAATGACGCTCGGTATAAGCTGTTTAGCTTTATATTTCATGACGTATCCGGCCATGTAAGTGACAACTCTGTGATTATTTGTTCTTTGTGACTCACAGTGTGCCATTGTGTCTTTTTGTGTCGCTTTGTGCCCCCCGGTGCCGTATCGTGGCTTTTGTGATTCTTGATGCCTCATTGTGGCTTTTTGTGATCTGTGTGTGAAATAGGGACAATACGTTCAGCATGTACTGATGGAAAATGAGAGCGCTGAATGTCTTACGGATGTCGTCACTTCTTTCAAGACATCCAACCCTACCTGGGATAAAATCCGTGTCATCATTGTTGACAAAAATTCTGGTAAAATTTCGCTTCATCGTGCAGAGTTTCCTGGTGCTCAGATTCTACTTTGTGTGTTTCATGTCGCTGAGTACCTCCGTACTGAAATGGCTAAGAGGGATTATGGAGCTTTCGATCGCGAAAAAGTAGAAGATGCTGTTCATATGATGCTGAGCGCTCAGACGGAGCTCAAGTACGATACAGCTCGGAAGTATATGTACTACGTTGTGGAGGGACGTGAGATTAAATTAGATCAAGATGTTCCAAAATCCCTGCACCCGTTCCTGGAGTATTTTGACAAGAACTGGCATGAGTGCAGAAGAATGTGGAGTGGGTTTGGTCGTTCTGACGTACCTCACTTAGGCAACACAACAAACAATCGGTAAGAACGTTTTTGCAGATAATATAAAATTGTACTAACTTTAACAATGTTCGGTCGCTTTAGTCTAGAAGCTGCGTGGGGTCATTTAAAGGATGTTTTGAAGCCAACACTGATGCTAGACGAGTGCGTGGATATTCTTCTTCTCTTGCAATCAATAGCTGAACTCGAGTATGCTAAAATGATCACCGACGTCGGCCACATTCAGACACTGATACAAAAGTTGGTGTTCGAGCTCCAAAAGTGGGGACATTTACCGAGTCTCAGCTGCAACTGATGACAAAGTACTATCGCGTAATGGAGAAGCTCTTTGCTGTTTATGATACCGTCGATTGGATGCAAAGTATCCCTTTGGCACGTCTAGATGTATCTGACGAGCTCTATGAATACAAGGAATTGAACAAGCTTGCTGCTGCTACAGCGATTCAGAAATTGGTTATCCCCATGTCTCAACAGTCGAGTTTTGGTGCGATAGTTAACGAGTCGCTTCTGCTGTTTCGTGGGGATACTTGGCTAAACGACGATAGCTTGACATTCATAGGAAATGCGGTTCCAAAGATGGGATTAACTTCTTCAAATGTTGTGGGCTGTGAATGTGAGGAAACCAAGCAAAGCATCATTAACAAGACCCAGCCTTTTCAAGCAGGCAACGACTTCGTACTATTTCGCTTCATTTCGATGGCAGCCACTGATGCGGCGCCGTCTTCGATTTTCACACGCCTCCTCCAACAATCAAGCTGTATGACCCTCAACAGAAGAGAAAAATGCTTGGAATCCTGCGAAAATATCCTAAGGGCTTTATTGCCTGAGAAGGTATCCCTGATGTCAATCATTCACATGAAATCACGGGCCACTGGTATTGCACTTCTTTGATTTTGTGACTTTGTTTCCTGGACACACGTGGTGGCTTTTATATGCACTTAAGTACGAAGGCACACACTCATAGTGTGACTTTAACATCGATCTAGAAAATTTGTCACAAACCAGGAGAGGACTTTTGTGACTTCAGCTGTACAACCTATCCAATCAATTAACTGATCTATTAACCTATTTAACGGCATATTTACGATTAGATGCCTAAAACCGTTTGGATGGGAGCCAAATCCTTTCGAGCCGATCATTTTGGTGACCAGCGGCTTCTTGTGCTTCAGCTCAATCCACTTTTGACTCAGTTGCCACACGTAGTCCCATCACCATGAACTCGCTGATTCGTATGACCAAGTCGCGCTCCCTAGCGTCGGCGGTGCGCAATGTGCACATTGAGCGCAAGATTGAGGAGCTGGGCTACACGTTACCGAATGTGGCTGAGCCCAAGGGAAACTATCGCACGTCGGTGCGCTCGGGCAACACCATCTACATGGCCGGCCACTTGCCGCAGCCTGCTGGCGGTGACCTCATCCTGGGCAAGGTCGGCAAGGACCTGACCCCCGAGCAGGGCTACGAAGCTGCCCACTACGTGGCGCTCAGCCTCATGGCTACCCTCAAGCGTACGTTAACTTACCGTCGAATTTTAGGATGATACAGAGTGTTTAAATTGTTTTCTCTTGTTTACAGAGGAGGTGGGCGACCTAGACAAGATCAAGCGTGTGGTGAAGCTCGTGGGCTTCGTCAACTGCGTCGACGGCTTCACCCAGCAGCCGGCCGTCATCAACGGCGCCTCGGACACCATCGGAAAGGTGTTCGGCGACAAGGGCATCCACGCCCGCTCGGCCGTGGGCACCAACGCCCTTCCCCTTAACGTGGCTGTCGAAGTCGAGGCCGTCGTCGAGATCGAGGACTAAACTTCCAAGTGACGAACTTGACTAGCTATGCTCCTTGTTTCTCTTCCCCTTATTGTAAAGGGGAACGAAAAAAAATATTGTACTTGACCTCCTTCAGTGTCTCGAAATTCGACGGGGTCCATCCCTGTGGACATCCAATAGGAAGGTCCGTAGTTGACGAAGATCTGGTCTCCTCTCCTGATCTCGTGGATCACAAACTCCAGTACAGATAATGTCAATAAACTTTACCTATCTGAGCCGTATCTGCGAACATACTACTGTACGTAGTACTACGTAGTATTAGTACAGAAGGTGAACCAGTATTGATCTCAACTTCCTCTCGGAACTGACGATATGTGTCCCAATTACGCTGCAACTTCGTGATGTCATCATCCAACGCTGCAAGGCCGTCAAACACCCGGTTCATTCATGGCGAACGCGGCACAGTTCGAGGTTAAAGTCAGACATCGTGTCTTTAATTCGTCCATCCGTTGACGCCACTCCGTCATCGCTGTGTACACTTTAGCCAGCACTTCATCTTCCCATGATGACACCTCCACTGGCCGCTTGGCACGCCATTGTTCGCGTAGTTTATCGATCTCAACGTTACATTCCACCACGTGCGTTTCGATCTCGCCTTTGAGACTCTCGCGCTGTTCCTCGATCATGTCGTTAAAGGCTTCCAGAGCGATCTCAAAGTTCTCCCAACGTGTTGGGAGTTGCGACAGACGCGTCTCGACTTCACTCGTATCGAGACTCGCGCCACTCATACCGGCGCTACTGCCGCCTCCCAGCACAGCGAGAAGCAGCGCTTTCTTCTTCTCTGCCTTCTGGTACTGAGTCTGCACGTCAGTTTTACGCGCGTCGATGTCCTTCCACTCTAACTGAGCTGCGCTAATCTCATCAATAGAATGGGGACGCTTATTCAAGCTCTCCATGGACGCATCCACGAAGTCTTCCACGATCCGGATGTGGTTTAGTGTACTCTTCCGTAACGATAACAGTAACGCGTCTGTGAACCTCTGTATCAGTTCATCGAGTGAGCGTTTAAACGGCACAAAGGACAAGTGGATACAGTCGACTTTGACCGAGTCCGGGATCTTCTCGCTCTCTTTGCGCTTCGTTCGGATCGTCTTGAAGTTGATCTCCCAGTCCGTTGGCTCTTGCAGTGTTGTCTCCATTACTGCGTCCAAGTCGACACTCCCCCCGCCTCCGATACGAGCTAGAAAACCCCAATGCTCGTACTCATATAACAGCGTTTCTAACCGTGTGAATAACCGCTCACATGCCTCGTACACACGCACAAGATTGCGTGCGTTGGCGTCACACATGGCCGAGAACACGTGCGAGTTGGCAAAGCCGCCGAACTTTGTGGGTCTCGCCACAAACTTCTTCATCGCCTTGTAGTACGTCGTGCGTAGCTCTTCAATCGGAGGCTTTAGCACTAGCGTAGAGCCTCCAGAAGCCGATGAAGCCATCGCGGTGGGGAAGTGCAGTTCGGTTTTGATCTCCTTAATCTCAGGAAGGTTCTCGTTGAGCATTTCTAACCCGAGTTGGTAGCCCAATTCCAGCACTTTATACAGCTGATGGTCCCAGTACAGAAACCACTTGGCTGTACGTGCAGAGTCCTGTTTCCGTGTTGTCAACTGCGCGTTCTTTTTAATCTCGTCCCAACGTTCTTTCCACTTCTGCGGGTATCGAAGTAAATCCACATCCATGAGAGCTAGCAGCTCCTCGCCGAGTTTCTCATGAGCGCGTTTAAAGCGTCGATTCTTGGCTGCGAGACGGTCTGGAGTTGACTCACGTACTCGTCACATTCGTCTAGATTGGCCCACGTGACGTCTTTACTCTCGGTTTTCTGGTTCTGACTTTGCGCGATACCGGGTCGCTGGACTGCGTCTTCAAACGCAAGCAAAGAGTCGAGCAGCATCGGCTTCTGTTCGTCGATAATCTGCGCCTCGATGCTGTTGTAAAAGTTGGCCACTTTCTGCAATGTTACACCAAAGCGGTAGTATTTCTCCGCTTCCTCGGCTACTTGACGTACACGTGTTGGGACCCAAGTCTCGCTTGCAGCTGCCTGTTGCGAGGATAGTTCTGTGAGTTGACGGACGTCACGTAACAATGTTACAAGAAATTCACTGAAGTTCACGACCAGATCGCCACTTTGCTTGTCGATCTGCATGAGTCTGCCTCGAAGACGTAGAGATTGACTTCCGTTGTTGTTGTCGTCGTCATCTAGAGCTCGTAACATTGATTCCTGCCAGTCACGTACACGATCAAGTACCAGTCCACTGGCTTTAGCTGCGACTTTATCACACTGCTGGGATAACCGATGAAGTGCTGGTAAGTCTGTTTAGACTCCACGTGCTAGACGTTGCATGTCTGCTACGCGTCGACCCAGCGCGTGTGCCCAGACTATGACGTTGACGTCGCTACTCAACGTCTTGCCGACATGCATGCCGCTCTTGTCTCTCGCTCCAATACTGGAGCCAAGATTCTGCTTTCGCGTCTCAAAGTCACTGTCCAGTTGGTCTACATGCGCCAAAAGCTGAGCTAGAAGAGCGTCACGCTCGCCAGCAAGATCTTGTGCTAAGGTAGGACGCTGTAGGAGATGATGATAGCGTTGTAACAAGCGTGCAGCAGCACTGGGCTTGGATGTTACGGCACGAAGACGTTCACGTAACGCCACGGCCACTTGAGTCTCCATAGGCGCCAAAGAGCGGTCAAACTCGCTTAATGCTCGTTGCCACGCTGGCTCAGTGTACGCGTTGTAGTACAGTGGACGTAGCCGCTCAAATGGACGGAAACACGACTCTGCTAGCTCGTTTTCGCCCCCTCTGGATGGTAGCAAGACACTGAGCTTCTCGTACGTCGTTCGTACTCGAAGCACTTGCTCCAGCCAAGTACTTAGCAATTGAACGCGCTGTGCTTGAGAGGATACCGATCCGTCCCATGGATGTTCACTTTGTGCTGGCCATAACGTTCCAGTTAAGGACTCGATAGAGTTACGCCATTTCTCACACAATGTTACCCCTTGTTGTAACAAATGGTGGACTGCATGGAACTGCGCTGTTCCTGTTAAAGATTTCGCCTTGGCTAGAACGAAAGCGTTGATGGCGTTGGTGACGAGTCCGAGTAGATGCTCCATTCTCTTCTGTGGATACAACTGATCCCGTGCTAGATCTAGACGCCACAGATCATCAGCTACATTAGAGGCGTCGTCCAGTAGATCGGCCATGTCATCGAAGCTCAAATCGCCAAGTTCTTGCTCCAAGGAGGTAGCGACGCTAAGAAGCCCAAAGCTGCACCTAGCGACGGAGATGAAGGCCTTATGAGTATAGCAACTATGCGCGATGAGTTCGCGTACTGGGAAGCGATGCAGGACGACGCGAGACAAGCCAGAAGAGCCAAGAAGTTCAGCGCTGTCTTCTACACGGTACACCAGCGCTTCAGCGCTCCATCAAGTTCAAGCCTCAACTCATGCCTTCGGGGCCCATTTGCGTGCCGTTTCCTGCCGTAAACGCAGACGGTGGCGTCACTGGTGGCCTCAAAGGGACGAATAAAAACGATGCGTGCATGTATGCTCCTCTAGGCTCTCAGGTTTATGGTCGAGCTGGGTGGCACAACGGTCTTTGGGCCATAATGTACGCTTGGTACTTTCCTAAAGGCTTCTGGGGACTATTTCCCTCGAGACGCCATGATTGGACGGACTTTGTTGTGTGGATTGACAATCCCAAGTTGGAAACGCCTAAAATTCTGGGAGTCTCCATGTCCAAGTCAAACATGGAATACTCCAAGAAAACCAGGCTGTGGCCATCAAATTTTGTTGGCTATAGAAGATTTGGCCGATACAACCCCACGATCTTTTTCGGCTCCAACACGTCTCTCCGGCTCGATTATAAGGCTATTCTACTCTCCTCTCCATATTTGAACCTTGCCAGCATGGATGGCGAGTACCAGGACTTGATCATGTGGGAGCAACTCACAGACGCAGCTCGTGCAGCATTAAATGACAAGAAGAATTTTGGAGAGGCCAAGGTTCCGTTCAGTGATGAGTACTTCCAGGGCCACCTCAACAAGGCGTGGCTATTCTAGTTCCTCAACTAGCCGAGCGCCGCCGCTACGCGGTGGTAGTTTAGGTTTAGTTCTACTTGCTTTGGCCTCCCCGCCTCCGCTACGCTTCGGCGGGACGACTATTGAAAAAACCGCTGAACTTACCTAAATCGATTTTTTTTAATTTCATTAATTTGGGTCAGCATCGTGCTTACATGATTTAGGAAATAATTAGTCTAATGATCTTGAATCTAGATTCTTGATGCAATCTCTTTTTTATTGCTGGCTATCACCATCTTCCACCCAAAACCACCAGCACTCATTTATACAAACGCTACACAATATGTTTAGTTTAGCGTCGTGCTCGATATCACGGACCATTTCTGAGCTCACATGATAGTAATGGTCTGTCCAGGTTGCACTTTTTACCAGCTTGTACTGCCTACATATTTGAGCTTGTAAGTAACTAAAATTTGTTCACTTCTCACACAAAACTCAATGAAAGCTAGAAAATATTCGAATTGTAATATTTTTATGCATGCAGCGTTAGTTTTGTTCTGATTCACAATTAGTCATTAGACACTCGATTCTGTGCCAGTTATGATTATAGCATTTGGATAATGTGTCGTAAGACGCCTTGCTGTTGTTGTTGACTGTAGTGATTTTTATTTGATAGTTTAACGATAATTTCAGGATGGCTAAACATCATTTAGGCTCCAAGTTTATTAACGTTTCTTTATGGGGTCTACTTAGCCAACTATAATTAACACCTCTCGTGTTTTGTTGTTGTCTTGCCAATCCATTTCAAATTTTATCCTACGCCCCTGTCGGCGACGCCCGCCAGTTCAGTAGTATCGGATTTTGCTGTCTAAGCACCTCTTAAAAAACAATGGCTTACAGCAGTAACACATATGGGTTCATCTAAAACTATCTATTTTTATGGATCACGAGACAACGTTTATTACCACAGCGCTGTTCTTATGGTCAGCATCTGTTGTACATGTACTACTATTTGGCAGCTCAGTCAGTTACCTCACATTCAGATATTTTCTTAATATGTCTACAACAAAAGAGTTGCAGGTATTCTTTTAGTCATTGTTTCTTGTAGAAACTGTTAAGAACATAGTGTTACGTATATTTATAGTATGGCCTCCTCGAAAACACGCATTCATACGTGTACGCTAAGCACCTTGCAGCATAGGAAACGTCATTAGGGGTTATTTCATTTGAGAATAAGTAGCACTCAAATATTAAAAGTAACATGCAGTACTAAAAAAGTAAATAAAATACTTCGTAGTCTTAAAACGATGCCGCCTTCCCATCGCGTACATAGCCTTGGTGTTCTCCATGTTATGTGTTCTTCTTTAAATATGTGCGACCGCGCTAACTAAACCACAAACACGGCTCCCAGAGCACTCCATGTACGCTACGTATCATGTTGGAAAGTGCCCACATTCTCTAAGGGTCGCAAATACACAGGAAGACGCTCTTTTTTTTGCGACGGCGGAGTGGTGTGTGTGGGTGTGGGAGGGGAAGTGTATTAAAAAGTGCGCACAATCTCTTAAGGTCGCACTCTACGCACGCAAATACAAAGGAGGACGATACTTTTTTCGAGTGGTGTGTGGGGGTGGGACTATAGTCACATTTTAAAAGTGTTCAAATAATTAGTATTAGTAATAAATTGTGCATATCTGACTAACGCAAATAGAATACTATACTTTTAGATGATTAGTATTAGTAATATATTTTACTATTTATTTTAACGCTGCTCTGGTATTTATGCGTAGAACTACTACAGACTTCTGCAAGCAATAAAATGAAAAATAGTAAAATAGTCAGCAAAATATTATTGTAAGTTAAACTATCACCATGGTACTACGAAGTAAAAAAACACCATTAATTTAGCATTAAGTACTAAAAGGACTATTTAAGCCGTAATATAAGTCACCAGGGCCTACAATCGTTTTCAACAGCTTTTACGACGATGTAGTACGTGTGTGCATATCGGCGACTTCAACAAATGCTAACTAACGCGTACACAGGCAGCGCCATTTGCATGTCGTGTTGCTCCGCGGTTAAAAATGAAAGCAAGAGGAAATTTAAACGGTGCTTTTAAGCACGATGTGTAGACCACATTTTGCAATTTTAACGAATCGACGCCGCCTTCGCAGCGCTCGGAAGACAGTAGAACGCCCGCATTTCCGTTACATTAATTAATCCTTATCGCGTACGGACGTACGGACGGACGCAGACCACACCTCACTTGGAGGGTGAATAGCCGGCCGCCGTCGCTACGTGGCAGAGTGGGATGGTTTGTTGGAGATGAGGTGACCGCAAATTTAAGTGCTTCTTGGTGTCGCGTGATTTGTGAGCGTCGTTCACCCTTGTACGTCGTGGCTTCGTGTAATCAACCACTTACCTTTCCGTAGTCTCACGTGGCCTCGTCCAATATCGAAGCTGGGTATGCATCAGTTACTCTGTATTACAGATTCAATGTCAATTTCTTCAATGACCCGTGCTCTTCCGTGCTCTTCCTGGCTTCGTGGTTATGTGCTCACCCGTGGCTCATGCTGCTTAGTAGCTCAGACCTTTCTCTTTTAAGTTCATTCTCTTTAGTGGCTGCTAGCTATTCCCTGTTCTCAAACTTTCACGTGGGTTGCACCGGCTTCGTGATACATAGTATTTCGTAGCCGTTGGCCTCCCATCGCCGGTACTCTAGCCGAAGGGTGCTACCCCGTGGTTTGGTGCCTTCACGTAGACGTGTTGCTCCGTCGCCCGTGTATCGTGCTCTCCTGGTAAGGTATAACTGACCGCGTTATCGCGCAATTTGCAATCCCGGTGTGGTAATGCTGTCTGAGGTTTTGTGCTCGCGTATTGCATCTGCGTTGCTCGTGTTATCGTGTTCTACAATCCCATCGTGTCCCACGGTGTTCAATCGTGGTCACCCCAAGGGTGTAGGATAATGCGTCCTAAGACACGTCCTAAAGTGTCCTATTTGTCCTAAATTTTACAGGGAGATTTCGGAGGTGTGTCCTGAAAAGCGACTAATCCTTCTCTACAGAATAATATAATTTGTGTCCTTCATATTGTCCTAAAACTCAAATATTAACTTTCTTCCGGACCTTCCACTTAAAATTACATATGCGCTACTTAATAGTCACACTAGCGTTACTTACTGTCCTAAGACACACTACCAACCATTTATCAATCTCCACCACGGCAGCTAAGCACCATGGACCATCGCGGCTACTCCTTCTGCATCAAGCGCTCGTGTCCTGAAACAAGCACGGTTTACTACGTCTGCAAGCGGTTCCGCAAAGCATGCAAGGCTAAGATAACTGTCCGATCAGGTGCAGTTGTAGCAGACGGGGCTCTACATACGTGCGACGAGGCGGTGCCACAAGTCATTGATGTGCGCAGCGAAATCCGCCTAGAGCTACAGCGACGCAGCGTCAGCAACATTCCTACCCCTCCACCAGTTGTCTGGCAAGAGGTGTACGACGGTATCAAGCGCCGCCATGCTGCCGACGACGCCACGCTCACTATCATTCCATGCGCACCTGCCGTCTCTATAGTGAAGCAGACACGCAAGGAGTGTAAGGGCGGTGATGTATACGAGGCCATACTCTCTCCATCAGTACGTTGTGTAAGCGACAAGGACCCCAGGTCCTTTCTACAGTTTAGTGTGGCGTACCCCACACAGACGACCACCGGAATCCATCGCATGATCGGTTTTGGGCACCCTGATTTGGGTCTGATACTGCGGTATCCGAAGATTACCCTTTTCATAGACGGCACCTTTTCGGTGGTACCCAAACCTTTCAGCCAATGCTTGATTGTGATAGCGTTTGAGCCTGCCGTCAATATCTACGTACCCATTTGCTACGTGTTGGCTCAAGGTATGTCGCAAGATATGTACTGGCGGGTGCTAAATGAGCTCATCATTTTGAGCAACATACAGTTATAGCCTGAAAACGTCACGTGTGACTTCGAAGTGGCGTTAATTAACGCAGTTCTGGAGCAGTTTCCCCGTGCCAATCTCGTAGGGTGCCTGTTTCACTGGAAACAGGCACTACGCCGAAAAATGGTCGATCTACGCATTCCAGACTGCTAAATAAAGAGCGCGCTCAGTCCCGGAAAACTTGACACGCTTGCTGTCATCCCTGTGGACCAAATCTAAAAAAGGAAAGGACTATTTTATTTTGATCACACCTATTTACAACTTGAATCTGACCTTTTTATGCTAAAATATTTTGGATCTCACTTTTTTGCAATTTTTTTAGGGTGTTAGATACGTTCGCAGTATTGTCGACGAAACTGGAGCAAAGACAAAGTGGAACGCATTCTGGAAGTATTTTTTGAAGACTTGGATGGAAAGGTATGACGTTACGACGTGGAATGTTCAGGAGATGATGCGTGTTGGGGTTGTTGTGATCAATGTACCAACAATCCGTTGGAGAAGTACAATCGTGACTTCGCGTCCCGAATTGGTATACATCCTGGCCTTTTAGCCTTTATTAAAGGCACCAAGCGTGAGGCTGCACGCTATATCCTGCGTATCGAAATTATTTAACACCTCAGCCAGAAAGCCCCTCAGCATGCCTCACCAGCGACACAGGAGATTCCTGAAGACTACAAAAGCTTTGAGTAGATGCAAATAGAGTTAAGGTGCTTACCTACTAATACAATTTCCCCATGTGTAATTGCTCTTGTGAATTATAGATGAATAATTGAATTATATTGATACGACAGTAGAAAACTAGTAACGTTGTCTTAATAGGACAGTGCATGTTGGGTTTGATGTTGTCCTAATAGGACAGTGGTCTGAGTTGCTGTGTGTCCTAATAGGACATAATAAGTGTCGAGTTGTCGAGTGTCCTATTAGGACACGCGGAGCCTGGCTTGTTTCGCCCTAAAACACATTGTGGTGTCCTAAATATTGGTTTGTTTATGAGCCGATTGCTCGCTTTTTATCCCAGGTTTTAGGACAATAGGACACTTTAGGACACCTAGTAGGACGCATTCTCTCCTACCACGCCAAGCTCCCCCGTGTATTTCGGGGCTGGTCCGCTGTCCTTGCAATCGTGCTCTCAGTTACTACTGTCCTCCATGACTCAGTGATTTTTCGTTGATAGCTTCTGTGGCTGTTTGGTTTTCCATGGCTTGGTGGTTCGCCACCGTCCACGTTTGTGTGCTCTCCCTAGTCTTGTGGCGGGCCTGCCGTCTGTGCAATCGTGTTCTAATGTAGTATCGTCCTCCGTGGCTCGGGGAGCTCAGGTTGTACACTGGTATCGTTCTCCGCGGCTCGGTGATTTTACGTTTATAGCTCCGCGGCTGCGTTCTCCAATGGCTTGGTGGCACAGTCCATGCTATCGTGCTAACTTGTGGTGTCGCGGTTAGTCTGTCGTCTGTGTGATCGTTAGCTACCGTAGTATCGGGCGGTCTGACCCGGTGAGCTCCGGTTGTACCCTAGTAGCGTGCTCCAATGATCGGTGAGCTTCCGTTTATGATCTACCGCGGCTTCATGTTTGGTCGGTCGACTGTTCTCCATGTTCTACCGTGGTGCTATGGGAGAATTGCTGTCCGTGCACTCTTACCACTACGTGCTCTACCGTGGCTTCGAACGTGCGTGCTCTTCTGTAGCCGTGCTTTTCAGCATGCTGTGCTGTCTATATATTTAGTTCCCTTCCGTGGCGCGTACGCTCCCGTCGTATTCTTGTCCTTTTCATGGCTGCGTGCTCTTCCGTCTTTCACGCTTCGTGGTTTGCATCGGCTGAGTCTTCTATCATCGTCCATGACCTTCCGTGCTTCGTGTTGCTCTTCTATCCCATCGTGTACATAGTGTGGGTCGGTGTTACTTCGTGTTTCGTGTTATTGCTTAGTCACGCGCCTCCGCGCTAACTTAATCACAAACGCTGTTACCATTTTTTTATGTACGCTATATAATATTTTGGAAAGCTCGCACAATATCTTAAGGTCGCACACTACGCGCGCAAATACAAAGAAAGACGATACTTTTACCGGGGGCAGTGTGGGGTGCAGGGGTGTGTGCCACAATAGTAATATTTTAAAATTTCCACATTATTCAAATAGTAGTAAAGCTGTGATTTATTATCTAGCGATGATATAATAATTATGTGTACTACTACTACAAATAACTGCAAACAATAAATATGAAATGTCTTTAGCATAGTACTACGCAAAACAGTATTGTATGTTTAATTATAAGAAAAGTACTACGAAGCCTTAAACATCATTATATAACCGATAAGTACTAAAGTTGCGATTGAGGCCGAAATATGAGTCACCAAAACCTACAAACCAATTTCAACAGCTCCTACGACGAGATAGTACGTTTGTCCTCACAGGCTTCTCTAATGCTAACTAACGCGCACACAGGCAGTGCCCTTTGCGTGGCCTTAAAAACCGCAGCTGAAAATGAGAGCAAAATGAAATTTAAGCGGTGCTTTAAGTACGATGTGTAGTCCACATCCGGTGTGTACAAAACACATTGTCGTTTTTAGACAATAAGGGCCGCACTCGCTACGCTCGGCAGCCAGTAAAGCGCCCGCATTTGCGCTACATTAATTATCCTAGCCGCGGACGGACGTACGGACGGACAGACACCAGACTCCACTAAGGGGGGTTGACTAGTAGGCCGCCGCCGCTACGCGGCGGAGGTGGCAGGGTTTAGCCCCAGCGGAAATGGGATCCGGCCTTCGCTGCGCTCCACCGTAAACATGTTTTTTGAAAACGTGATGTATTAAATGCACCTGAAATTGAGCATTCCTACTCCGAACCAAAGATCTGCCTGCAGACAATTTTCTGGGTGTAGACCTCCTCCTCCTCCTCCAGCTTTGAATACTCGACCATCGCCTTGAATTTTGATCTTGAAGTCACTCTCGACATCGCAACGTACAGCTTCCCGTGGAAGAAGCAAGACGTAGCAAGATCCGGAACGTCTGAGATTAGGGCCACAGTCTAGACGACTTCGGGCAAGCGTCGATTGTCTCGACGGGTGTTCCCTTCTTTACGACCTGGAGAATCTGGCGGAAATTCTTCGAAAGTACATACACTTTCTCCCCAAAAGGCTCGGTATCGTTGTCAAGTATGTCCCGCCGTGTTTGGTATACTGCCTTGAATGCGTGGCGATGGGCCAAAGGTTCTTCGTCCCAAATAAACAAACTTGCATGCTTGATCAACTCCTGAATATGGGAATTCTTCCTGATACCGCACGTCCAGCACTCGTTCAATTGCAAAGGGATCTTGAATGTAAAATGAGCTGTCCTACCACCCATGACCAAGAGCGAGGCAATGCCGCTAGACGCCACAGAGATGGAGATTTTTCCCAAGAGTCTGACTTTGGCCAGTAAGTTTCGAAGCAGTGTAGATTTTCCAGTACCACCGGGGCCATCGAAAAAAAATAGCTGCTTGCCTTCCTATGGGCATTCAACCGCTTCAATAGTCTGGTCGTAAACCACCCGCTGACCTTCGTTCAACTGACCTTCCGTGTTTACAATCACCTCCAAAGCAGACCCATCGTATCCAGAGAGCTCACGTCGAAGTAATCCGTTTTGGCGAAGCGCTTCACGAATAAATGCTGGGAACGACCCCACCTGAGGCAGCTCATCGAAGACTCCTACTGCATACCCGTTCGCTTCAAGTAGTTTCAAATTCGACCCAAGCCGACTTGAAGGGGTCCATCAAATCCTGATGTTTGCGTGCAAAGTCTTGGGAAAGATCAGCGAATCTGGAGCTAAATACACCAGAATGGTGACGAAGCGCTGGCGTAGTTGATACGGCATTTGGAACTCAGCCGCTTTCGTCAACACGAAATCCACTCGCTGCCACTCTTCAAGTAGCCGGCCTCCCACGCCTCTATTTGGAATGTGGGGCAGACGATCCCGATAGTCGTTCTCAAGTCCTCAAACGGCGTTGGGCATCTACGCTAGCCGAAGATAGAACCGCTCCATATCTCGAGGAGCCACGTGAATCATGCGACCAACCGCAGCTTGATACTGTTTCCGGCGAACCCACCTTTTCGGTTGCCCTTTCTCCGGTGCTTTCCAGCAGAACTCTTTAGGGATGTGATACAACATCGTCCTGACAATATGATTCTCGGGCACTTCACTCTACACAACCCAAAGAATCTGGTCAGCATCGTGTGACTACCACGTTCCAAAACCGCCTCCAGGTTTTTCGTCTCGCGGCAGCAAACAGTCTGGCCTGACTCGAGATGTACCGTTAGCTGTGTCACCGCATGGGTTTATCCCTAAATCGTGAAATCAAGCAGGCGCGTGCAAGCTCCACCGGAGAAATGTAACAGGTGCTCAAGAAACAAGGAATCTCATTTGGCTCTCGACGCGCACTCTGCTGCCCTCCTCGGACGTTTCCACAATGAGTAAAGCCATGTCGTGTCCTTTGTACACATACTTGTACAGGTATTTAACCGCAGATATATCCGTGCACACTGCCACATTGATGTGGCAGTTGTACTTCTGGGATAAGTACGGGTGGTACGGTACAGCCCGCTGGTTGATCCTAGCATTGTCATATTCTCTGCCTTTGAGCTTTAGAACACCTTCTTGCCGTCGTCGTCGTCTGTACATTGGATATCCATTGACATTGGCGTGTGTAACATCTGATAATGGCCTGGGAAACCCTTAGGAGCGCTTGCCGTCCTTCATGCACGCGCATGAAAGGTTTGCAGGCCCACATGGACCATGGAGCATGCATGACATGCCCGTTTTATACAGCTGAGGGTTTGTATCCTTATTTGGGAAACGTTTCATACAGCTGAGAGTTTGTATCCTTATTTGGGATACAAACCCTTGACTGTATGAAACGGTCATGTCATGCATGAGTGTTTGTATCCTTATCTGGGATACAGACCCTCAGCTGTATGAAACGGTCATGTCATGCTGACGAAGACAAACCACGAGCGCGCGAGCGTGGGAGAGTACTCGTTTTGAAACTCGACAGCGTAAATTCGCGCTCTCACCCGCCCCAGAACGCCTTGGCTTAAATCATCAAGCGTCGCTTGTAGTTTCTGCTGCCACACGCGGGCCACGATGTCTGATCAATCTTGAGGCGTCTGGATATCGAAAGGTATCGCTTTAAGAATTTCGTCCCATTTGAGTTTGCACGTTTCAGTCCGGAAGACATCGGGCCGGCTATACTCCCGAATAATTGCCATCGAATCTTGATACAACTTGTACATGAACCACGGGCAACCTAGGTGCGAAGCCGGTAGTATGATACGCCTATCAATCTGATTAAGATAGCGGGTAGGTCGTCCTCTGCTGCCTCCGTCCCGTCCGGGTGCACCAATCTGTTCTGGGCCCGGTCATATTCCGACAGTAGCATTTCTCCTTCCGCCCGAGCCAAAGTATTATCGTTGAGCAAAGCGTCTTGAACACCCCTGTATTGATCGGCGCGACGTGATTTCCGATTGTCGGCCACCCAGCAAACTTGTTCTTGCTCACATTTCGCACGGTGATCTACAGACCACTGTTGAAATAGAGAGCGGGCTGATCATTCATTTATTGGTGAAGGCGGAACGCGACGTGTTCACGAAGCGACATCGCGTTCTTATTTCTATACTCAGCACCATTCGAGAACTCGTCAGTGTAGGTCCAGCCCTTCTCTCCATAGGGAAGGAGAAGCGGGTATTGAAGTGGATCGTAGTCGACGTAAGTCTCGTACAAACGTAGCAGCCTATGATCGCGTGTTAGAAGTAGTAGATCCCGAAGCTGAGCCAGGATGCCATCCTCAATGAGAGTCGCAGCCCCTTCAGCCACAGTGGGGCGGCTATGCGTTCGCGGTCGCGAGGAGCTGTCATGTAGACGAAACACTAAGTCTACTGGACCCTCCGTGTTGTATTAGCGCACTTTCTGCCCAAAGTGGAGGAACCTTTACGCTAATGGGTTGTGCTCTGCCATCTTTTTCTTGATGTCCAGTAGTGCAGCACGATCCAGATCCGCAAATATGCCAAGACCTCGCTCTGCGCGGCGTTGCATGTCTTGATTACAATGTAGATCTGCGCAAACTTTAAGGCTACCCGCGCGGCTGTCCGACGGTCTATGTGGGGGAGGAGAGGCCCAAGGAAGTGCCCCATGGACCCTTCAATGCGATATGTGTACACACTGTGTGTACCGACAACGCTCTCGTCTTGACGTACGTTTTGAAACGATCGGTTTGCGCACGATGCACCAATCGACGTGAGCGCGAAGGCTTGGTTGTAGGCACAAATTTGACGCCGGAGCGCGAGATCTCCGTACAGCTAAAGCCGTTATGGTGGCGCAAGGCGCTCTGGAGGCAGCTTTACCCTTCCTGCCAGACAGCATGATATCGCAGACTCGCCAGGCCACTTCCAAGCATTGCAGATCAGACAAACGGTTGTAGCCGGGATCCTATGCCGGCCGTTCACCACGTCGTCACCCGTTATCGTGGATGCATTGAAGTCCTCGAGGGATATAAGAGCGTGCCCATGCCGGACGCAGTGACGTCGAGGGCGCACCCTCTCGAGTTCTTGCTGGCGTTCTTCCGCTGTCTGGCGAGAGCGGCGATCCGCTTCCTGTTGACGATGTAGCTCCCGGTTGGCTTCCAGTTTGTGTTCAGACGGCTTTGCTCTGTGCGCGGCGTGCTGCTCCCTGTTAGTAGCCCGAAGCGCGGAGAGATCGTTTTCAATCAGCAGCTGTCAATTGGCAGCGCGAGACAGAGTATTGATCTCGCGCTCGCAGTTGCGGTCTTGTTGGCTCAAACCAGCACGTCTTTCTTGTAGTCGGGTTCGCTCTTGCTCGCGTCGTTCGTTTAGTTCTTGCCTGCGCAATTGAGCTCTACGGGCGCGTTTGCGTTCAGCGTCTTTCTTCCGAGTACGATCACGCTGAGCGAGCGTCATATTGGCTCTTCTCGTACGGGCCCTCTCAGCATCACCGGCACGGCGGCGCTCTATGTGGGATACGGTATCGGTATCTCTGTTTTCGCGAACGCGCTGTCCAGGCGAGGCAGGGATTCACTCTTGAACAGTACCTTGTCGTACGACAGGAACTGTCAATGAAACCACCTCAGTGGCCCCCGATTGATACGCTGCCTCCATCTGGGCCGCAAACCGACGCTGATGTACGGCAGGAGCGGACTTTTCCTTTTTCTTCTCCTGCTCTTCAATATGGTCAAACGGAACTTCCGTCGCTTCTGTGACTTCTGCCTCTTCTTGGTGCACGCTGAGGGCCTTCGGCGCTTTGTTCAAGTCATAGCGTTTCTTCCTGCGGTTGGTATGACGTCGTTTCCGTGCATCCTTTTCATCTTGCCTGGGTGTCGCATATACACGTTCGCCCTCGCGCAAAGCCTCCTCGAGTTCCTAGCGCGTCCTCTTTTGCTTACTCCGACCCATAGCTCTGCGATTACGAAAAAGGGACGCGTTAGACAATGTCCAAGTATGCCGCACGCAGCAGTAGGTTTTTATAGAGTAACGTGTTGAAATATGCGTACTACCCGGGATTGCTCCCATCAAGGTTGTCTCCGATCACTTATCTCACCGTCACGGACCGTGGGGCCCCGAGCGGTTTTAGTTTGCGAATTGTGCAGTCGAATCTTCAGGGTTGGGCCCCCGGATAGTACAGTAGCTTGAGGTGTGATATCCTTTTGCCAAAAGGCGGTTGTTAATTGCCAATGCTTGTCATTGATAGGCTATTGCAGCCCCCATCCCATCTGTCGGTTAAACGAGGCCAGTTACGGTACCCCCTCCTGACCAACTGCACGCACGCAATGTGCATGCCCATCAATAACCCGGCTCAATTGGCTCGCTGTCGGGTTTGCGGTCAATGGATTAGGTGCCTAATGTGCTCTCGCGTAGAGTGGGAGGTGGGATAAAGCCCCAAGAGCCCAGAGGGCTCTGGAACTAAATTCCCAAAGCACGGCTACCTACTTGATAAAATCCCGCAAGTTATAAGCTACCCCCTAAGCAGCCCCAGGAACCTCGGAATATCTGTGTTTGTGCGTCTTGCTAGCTACTAATGTAAACTAGCATGCATACACGCAGCGTAACTTGAGTAACGTGGCGTTCCGCGGCTTCTGTTTTGAAAATGGGGGCAAATGAAATTTGAACGGTGCATTTAAGTACGATATGCTGCCCACGTACAATGTGTACACCACACAATGCGATTTTAGCCAATCGAGGCCACCTTCGCTACGCTCGGCAGCCAGTAGAATTCTCGCATTTGCGTTACATTCATTAAACCTAGCCCCGGACGGACGCAGATCACACCCCACTAGGGAGGGTGACTAGTCGGCCGCCGTCGCTATCCGGCGGAGTGGCATAGTTTGATGAGATGAGGTGGTCGCAAATTTTAGTACTTCAGTGTGTCGCGTGCTTTTGCTTACGATCCTGTGCTTCCAGAAGCGTGTGACCCAGTACATCGTGATGTCGTGTGCGTGAACCACTTACCTTTCCGTGATCTCATGTGGCCCCGTACAATTTTGTGGTTTGGTACCTCGTACTACAGGTTGAATGTCATGTTCTTCAGCGGTCCGTGCTCTTCCTTGTTCTTCCTGTCTTCGTGGCTCCATGCTCACTCGTGGTCCGCACTGCTTAGTGGTTAACTAAGCATTATGCGCTCTCTCTTTGGGGTTCATGATCTTAAGTACAGCCTCTTTCATGGTTGCGAACTATTCTCTGTTCTCAAACGTTTACGTGGGTCAAACACCGGGTTTCGTGGTACATCGTCTTTCGTAAACGTTGGCCTCCCATCGCCGGTATCCTAAGCCGAAGGGTGCTATTCCGTGGTTTGGTGCCTCCACGCAGTCATGTTGTTCCGTCGCCCGTGTATCGTGCTCGTCTGGTGAGGCTCCATTGACCCGTTATCCCGCTATCGTGCAATCGCGATGTAGTAATGCTGTCTATGGTATTGTGCTCGCGTAGTACATCTACGTTGCCCGTCTTATCGTGTTTTACAATGACATCGTGCTCCACGGTGTGCAATCGTGGTCACCCGAATCGCCCCCTGTATATCGTGGCTGGTCCGCCGACCGTGCAATCGAGTTCTAGTGTACTATTGTCCTCCGTGGCTCGGTAAGCTCAGGATCTACACTGGTATCGCATTCATTGGATCGGTAATTTCTCGTCCATCTACTTGTTCTCCCATGGTTTAGTGGCAGGATCATTGTCCATGCTATCGTATTGCTCGTGGGTTTGTAGCTGGTCTGGTGTCTGTGCGATCGTTAGCTACCGTAGGATCGCGCTCCCCAGAGAGCTCCGATTCTACCCTATTATCGTGTTCCAATGCTCGACAATCTCCCGTTAATGGTCTCCCTCGGCTCCATACTTGGATCATTGACCGTGCTCCGTTGCTCTACCGTGGTAGTATGGAATAATTCCTTTTCGCTCGCTCTACATGCTCTTCCGTGGCTTCAAACGTGTGTGCTCTTTCGAGACCCGTGAGACTCAGCATGTGAGATGTTATTACTTTAGCAGTCATATACCTTCTTCATTTCATGCCCTTCCGTCTTTTACTTGGCTGCGCGTTTGCTTCCGGGGCTCGTGCCTCGCATAAAACTTTCCAACCTGTATTGACTCAGTCCCCTTCTATCGCCTGCGGCCTTCCGTGCTTCGTGCTGCTCCTTCTATCCCGTCGTGTATATAGTCTACTTCCGCGTTTCGTGTTCTTGCTTAATCACGTGCCTCCGCGCGAGTTTAATCTCAAACCCTGTTCCCCGTGCGTTTGATGTACACATCGTATCGTGTTCAAAAGGCCGCACAAGATCATAGAGTCGCACACTATGCGCGCAAATACAAAGGAATACGTTTTTTTTTCGCACCGACGAGTGGTGTGTGTGAGACCATTATGGTCAAAAAAAATGCTAGTTATATATATTAGTAATAGTATTGTAGATTTATCCAGCGCTAATTTAATATGAGGGTGTACTACTACTACAAATAAGTGCAAACAAAAATATTAAAGAACTCTTGAATAGTACTATGGGAAACAATCTTGTAAGTATTTTCTTAAAAAAGTACTACGAAGCCAAAAACAAAACAAACAAATCATATTATAACCAATCTAAGACACTATTTTACTAGCGTGTCTGTCTGTCGGTGACTCCGTCCGTAGGACAAATACACACCTCTCACTGGACAAAAAGCTGCCGAGCGAAGCGAAGGCGGCCCCGGTCACTGGATGGTATTGAGTCAAATCTTAGGATAAATACTACAGAATACTGCTGCCGTCCGCTGATTAGCTAATATATTTGCGCTTCTTTCTTTCCGCCCAATTTTGAAAAGCGGAGCGGCGGCGACACGAAGGGCGCGTGCGATTGCAGGACGAGTGCCGAACGGGAGCCCCAGGCAACGTATGTAGCGGTTTGCAAGTATGTAAGTCCGTCCGAGAGTAGAGCTAATACGTGCCTTCTACTGGCTGCCGAGCGCAGCGAAGGGAGTCGTAGCTGATTAAAACTGGCATTTTGTGGTGCTCACATTACAAAAATTATGTGTCGACATATCGTACTGTAATGCACCGCTTAAATTTCATTTTGCCCCCATTTTCAGCTGCGGAGTGCCACTTCACGCAAAGGCGCTGCCTATGTGCGCGTTAGCTAGCATTAGTAGGCTGCGCCGATTAGCACACACGCATTGCATGGTTACACAAGCTGTTAATAGAAATTGTGGGCCCTGGTGAGTCTTCAATAGTCCTCTCAGTACGCTTGTTAAAAATATGAGGTTTCAAGCTTCATAATATTTTTTTAAAGTTTTTACTTACAATATTGTTTTGCTAAATACAATTAAAATTTCCTTTTAAATATTTGCTTGCAATCTTTCGTAGTAGTATTACGCATGATTGTGTTACATCTAAAATACACAAGTTTACTACTAATGCTAATTACTTAAAACGTTTAAAGTGTAAAGTGGCCTCCCACCCTACACACCCACTCCACCGCCGCGAAAAAAAAATATCGTCCTCCTTTGTATTTGCGCACGAGGTGTGCGACTTTTAGAAAATGTGCCTTTTTTCCTACACGATACGTAGTGTGCCTTCAGGGCACTGAAAGCAGTGTTTGTGATTAAATTAGCGCCGAGGCATGTGATTAAGCAAGAGCACGAAACACGGAGGAACACCATGTGCATGATGGAATAGAAGAAACGGTACAAAGCACAAAAGGCCACGGACAATGAAAGAGGACTAAATCAATGAAGGCACCTAACGATTCTGAAAAGTACGAACCACGGAATAGCGCGCTACCATGAAAAATAGGGAGAAAAAGAGTATGTCGGGAGCATACGGATCCCAGGAGAGAGCTGAAATATTGACACCCTACATAGAGCACGTAGCTGTGACAACGTACGGAAAAAGGATTATTCCGTTACACCACGGTGGAGCTTGAAGCACGATCGACGGACCAACCATGAAGCCACGGAAGACCATAAACGGGAGATTACCGATCATTGAAATACGATACCAGGGTAGAAACGGAGCTCACTGAGCCACAGAGAGCAGTACTAAGGTAGCTCGCGATGGAGCGGACGACAGACCCTACTGCTACACCACAAGATAACACGCTAGTATGGACGGTGACCCAGCTATTTCATCATGGAGCCACGGAAGCTATAGACGGGAAATCACTCAGCCACAGAGCACGATGCCAGTGAAGAACTGAGCCCACCGAGCCACGGGGGACGATATTACAGTAGAATATGATAGCACGGACGGCGGGCCAGCCACGAGGCTACATCGCGGAGCTCGATTTTATGACCTGAAACCGTGGTCGACAGATTTACTCTATGAGCTCGCGATAGGATGGATGGAGGAACACTACAGACGATAGTGCGATAACACAGTCGATGAATCCGCACCAAGAACGCACGATATATGGGCGACAGATCCACACAGCAACGGAAAAGCACCCATCGGCGAGGGTACCGGTGATGGGATGCCATGGACCATGAATGATAATGGACCACAAACCTGTGGAGCTCACGTAAACCCTTGGGAGCACGAAAAAGATAGCAGCCACGAAAGGGGGGGGGCATAAAACCATAGCGATAACGCTTAACTACTTAGCGGTGTGAGCTACGGGTGGGCTTGAAACCATGAAACCAGGGAGGACATGGAAGAGCCCGGGCCACGAAAGAACACGACATCCAATCTGTACTCAGCATCGGTAGCCTACAAAACCACGGTATCTTACACCGCCACATACGACTACGGAATGGTAGGGGCTTTGCGTCACGAAATGACGTCGTTCTGAGGTGGCTGAAGCCTTGAGGTACAAGATTTTAAGCGAAGTCACGCTGCAACACCAATTATTTAACATTCCGGAAACCTGACATCCAACAAATCACGCAACCTCAGCCGCAAAGTGGCGTCGAACGGATTCAAGATACTGATCAAATACCCCGAATTCGAGGACGGAGTCTACACTAAAACCTTAGTGTAAAGACATATCTTTAAGCATTGGTAGGAAAAATTGTTTAACGTTTTACATGTTGTTTCGCTAACAAACGAAGAAAAACCTTGGTCCGCCGGAGCGAAGCGCAGGCCAGCGGTCTTCATGGGTGAAAATGTGGCCTCACTCTAAATACAACACGTGTTTACAGTAACATTTCTTCTTTTAAAATTTTTATGATGCATTAAACACAAACATCAGCCCGCCGAAGCGAAGCGGCCCACACAGCTAGGACCCACCACTGACCCGCTGCCGCTTCGCGGCTGCTTAAATTGTAGCTTTAGTACTTACTGGCGCTCGGCTAGTAGGTACTAAAGCTACAATTTAAGCCGAACTATAAGTCATCAGGGCCTACAATTTTTCTTCAGCTCCTACGACGATATAGTACGTGTGTGCACGTCGGCGCCTCCTATTAATGCTAGCTAACGCGCACACACGCAGCGCTCTTTGCGTGGAGTGGCGCTTCTCAGCTGAAAATGAGAGCAAAATTGTGACGGGGTCACACAGCACCTTGCGCTAGAGGAAGTTATCTTCCGAGAGTTTACAAACTCTCAGTGAACGGCAGTTCACAGGTCCCCTCTTTAATTAAAGAGAGCGAAGTGACCTAAATAAGGTAGATTGTAAACTGAGTATATTTATAGGTAGGTTAAGTTTGGGTTTATTTCAAACTATTAGTTACCTAAAGAAATGCAATGTCATTTAACCAATGATTGGCTTTGAACGACCTTGGTACCTTGTACCAAATATCCCGGAGTATGACGTGTCATACTCCTGAAGTGTGAAGTGTCACACTTCATGTAACCAGGGTACACTTAGGGCTACGTACCCCGTTACATCCTCCCCCACTTAGGTTCGGTTTACCGACCAATCAGAATGAAGAGGTGTTCGTCACAAACTCTCATTCTCAAAGTCGAGAACCATCGACTTGGCCGTGCGAGCGCGGCGGAGGCTCACTTCACAGTTAGAGCCTCGAGCAGCAACCTGTGCGCTCTTCGTCTAGGTCTCCACTTCGATCGTTATCATGCCTCTTGGCACTGCAAAGAGCGGTGCTAAGACACGCTCCAAGGCTGCTGCCGGTAGGCGCAAGCCAAGAGCACTAAGCCTCACGGCAAAGGCTCTGCACTCAAGGAGGCTACTCAGGTGGCCTCCGAGGCGATCGGCTCCTCGGGTGACGCGGCTGTGGACAAGCGCGCAAGCAGGCGCCGCGGCCCGTCGCCCTCATCTTCAGACAATCGTCCGAACCCTCGGTTCGTAGAACGTGAGTTCAACTCGGGCAGTGAAGACGATGCCGAGTCCGAGAGCACTCATGATGCTCCTGCGGGCTCTGTGGGAGGGCACAGCCCAGTGCCCAGTGAGCCCAAAGATGGCAGCGTGCAGTCGCCCGCTAGTGATCACGGTGATCACAGTCCCAGGACCTCTGTGCGCTCTGAGAGTCCGGCCGTCAAGGCTAAGGGCGCTCTTAAAGCCGGTGGCGATGAGGAAGAGAATCCTCGCAAACGTCTCTCGCTTGCCGAGGGTCTTGCGCGCGCTAAGGCCTCTAAAGCCGAAGGCGCCAAGCCCATAAAGAAGCGTACCGCCTCTAAGTCTCCACTCCGCGACGAGGAGGAGACTCGACGCTCCTATCAGAGTCTCTTCGACTCCTCGGATGAAGAGGAGGAGAAGGAGGAAGAAGAGGAGGAGGAGGGTGCTATCGTTGAGCCCCGGGAGGACTCGAATGACCTCGACCAGCAGCAGGAGGAATTCCAAGCTGCCCAGCGTGTGCGTGGGGGTTCAGTGGCGGCACCCGTCAGCCAGGGAGCTGCCATCAACTCAAGAGGGTATTGGCCTCCCGAGGAGAGCTCTGGGGCTGACCTCTTCTTAGAGGTCTTCGTCGCTCCTCGTGGCCTTGTGGGCGGCCACACTTCGAGGGGCGTCTATGAACGAGCCCTTGTTCAGAAAGAACAGTTGTTCGTCGACAACTTGGAGGCTGCTCGGTGTGTGCTTCTCGCGCCACACCGCATTCCCCTTAAGGACTTCACGACTTGTCGTAAGAAGCCCGAGACCCGGGGTGGTCTCTATCCTGTTTGGGGATACCCCTGGGTTATGCCCGAGAACTGTCCCACGTGGAGTTCTTGTGAGGACATGTTCTGGGCGTGGGTGGAAACTCTCAAGTACTCACCCACGGAGTTATGGGAGCTCCATGAAGATCAGCAGCTGTCCCACATCCTGGACCAGCGTGATCTTCGTGTGAGGTTTGCCCACTTGATCAGCAAGCGTATGCTGCCAAGGGACATCCTGAAGCGCGCGGCTTCTAGCGCTCACGATGAGCGCGGGTACGGTATGTATTCATCGTCCGTACCCCGTTCGGGCAAGAAGCACCGGACTACTTATGAATCTGCCGCCGCTTCTGTTCCCAGATTGCGTTAGCCTTCGGGCAGTCAATCTGAAGCCGTTCAATCGGCTCCCACGAGTTCTCGGAGTGGGCATAACCACGAGGAGCTGTCGCTTACCGCGACACCGTTGCTCCTGGAGGATCCGCTCCACGTGGAAGTGGACTTCTCCATTCCGGTCAAGCAGGGGCGGAGGTGCCCTCGTACGAGTACGAGTACTCGGCGCCTCCCGAGAGCCACTCTCGTCCGAGTGCTCCGACTGCGGGTCCGACACGGGGCCCTGAGGTTGACCGCCTCCGTCAACGTGTCCTCGTGCTTGAGATTGCACTTGGCCTTAGGACTGGCGGTAATGCTGCCGCCCAGGCCGGGAATCAGGGCGAGCTCGCTCGTCTTGCGGGTCGCCTGGACCTGGTGGAGCGAGAGGTCGCGAGCCTGCACCTGCGGGTGGATCGCCGGGCCTCTTCGTCCGATCTGGACGAGGCCTTTCGCATGATCCGACGGATCGAGGATTTGTTGCCACGTCCGGAGCCGCCTGCGGCACACTCCCAGACGTACGCGTATGGCGCCGGGGTCCGTTCGTATGGAGCCCCTCCGGCGTACGGTCTTGACCTCAGCCTTGCCGTCCCGACCGAGGCTTGGGTGCCTGCTACGACGCCCTCGTCGACGACTGTGACCGCCCTCGCTTCGAGGAGCTGGGTCAAGGGGGTCTGCGAGTCAGCAACCCCTTGCGGGTCAAAGTACCGCTTAAGACGTCCGACATAGAACGTCGGGTGCGTCGTCATTGACTTCGGAAGGTCGATGGTGTACGACGCACCATGTCTGGCCAGGACTGCAAAAGGTCCGATGAAGCGGTGCTTCAGTTTGTTGCTGCCGACAGAGCTAACAGTGTCTAGAGGTAGGTTCCTCGTGTCTAGCAGCACTAAGTCCCCAACCTCAAATATACTTAAGTTTCCTCTTCCTTGTTTGTCTGAGTACTCCTTTTGTTTAATTTGGGCCGCTGCCATGGTATCGCGGACCCTGCTGACAATGTTCAGCTTGGTATCCATAAAGGATTCCACCTGTTTCCGCAGCGAAACTGGTCTCACATCCGAGACCTGGGAGGAAAGGGCTTTCCGAGCCTCTCCCCCACTTAGAATAGAGGCGTCAGTGTCTCCTCGAAGAGTGAGAGGCACTCTGGGGTGGCGGAAGTCGTTCAAGTAGAACGGCGTGAACCCCGTGGACGCGTGCACCGCGTTGTTGAGCGCAAACTCAACAACTGGAAGCTGCGTCGACCACGTACGTGGTGCTGCCGCGCACACACAGCGCAGAGTGTCCTCGAGCACTCGATTGACGCGCTCTGTTTGGCCGTCTGTCTGCGGATGATCCGCAGTGGACATCTGCAGACGAGTTCCCAGCAAAGGGAACAGCGTTTTCCAAAACGCAGCAGTGAACCGCGGGTCTCGGTCCGAGACAATCGTCTCTGGGAGACCGTGATAGCGGAACACGCCATCGACGAACAACCTTGCGATTTGTTCGCCCGTAACAGTGACGGGAACTGGAGCAAGATGTACCATCTTGCTCAGCCGACACACGAACACCAAAATTCCGCTGTTGCCGTGTCCGTCGGCGGGAAGCCCAAAGCTGAAGTCAAGACTCATTGACTTCCAACAGTCGGGCAGGCTCTGTAGTGGAGCCGAAGAGTGCCCTGCGGGTTTGACCCGCTGACATGTTTCACATGTCTTGACGTACCGGGCGACCCACTTGTACATGTGAGTCCACCAGAAGGACTGAGAGACCGACAGAAAGGTCTTCTCGCGGTCCAAGTGGCCGCTGGAGGGCGCGTCATGCGCCTCCGCGAGGATGTCGAACTTCAGGTCCTCGTCGTTGGGTACGACCACCCGTGGAGGATCAGTGGGCTCCACCCGATAATAGAGGAGGCCCTCCTTCAACTCATATCGGTGGAGCCGTGAGCGCTGTCGCGACGAGAGCCAGTCGGACTTCGCGCTCGTTCCGGCCTTAAGGAACTTGACGATAGGCGCGACAGCCTCATCGTCCCGATACGCCATGCGTATCCGATCATATAGATCCGTTGTCACCCGCGTGATGTGGGCCAACTCATAGTCGGGACGCCGAGAGAGGGCGTCCGCAAGCACGTTGAGCTTGCCCGGCTTGTATTCGACGCGGAAGTTGTATTCCGCGAAGAAGGACAGCCACCTCGCCATCCTTTGGGAGAGGTGAGGCGAGTTAGTCGCCGTCCTCAAGGACGCGTGGTCTGTGTAGATCACAAAGGGTCGGGAGCCCAGAAGGTGAACACGAAACTTCACAAGGGTATATTTCATTGCCAGGAGCTCCTTGTCGTGGACAGGGTAGTTCCGTTCGGTGGCTTTGCGCTGCCTGGCCTGGAGCGCGATGACTCGTTCGTGTCCAGCCGTGTCGGCCTGCAGCAATGCACATCCGATGGCGTAATCGGAGGCATCGCAGACGACGCTAAACGGCTTCGTCTCGTCCAGCAGGGCCAGGACAGGGGCCTCTTAGAGACTGGCCTTGATGCTGTCATAAGCATCCTGGTGCTCTTGCTCCCAGCGCCAGTCGACGTCCTTCTGAAGGAGGCTCGACAAGGGCTTAGCGAAACCCGCGTACCCAGCGCTGTACTTGTGAAGGTAGTTGGCCTAGCCCAACCACTTTCGAAGATCCTTCTGGGATCGGGGCGTCGGCCATGCTGCTATGGCCTTGACCTTGTCTGGGTCAGCCCGAACGTTCACGTTGCTTACGAAGCAGCCGAGAACCTTAATCTCTGGCGACGCGAAAACGCACTTGTCGATGTTGGCGTAGAGCTTGTTTGCTCGCATTTCGTCCAACACTCGACGGAGGCGTCCTAGATGCACCTCCATGACCGTCTCGCCTCCCTCGGCACGGCTATGGACGAAAATGTCGTCGAAGTACGTCTGTACGAAGGTACGCAAAGGGCGGAACAATTGCGTCACCAGGCGATTGAACGTCGCTGGGGCGTTAGACAAGCCCTGCGGCATGACGAGCCACTCCCAAAGCATGCCGCTTGGAGTGCTTACCGCGGTGAGCGGGATGTCACTCTCGCGCATCAGGATTTGGTAGTATCCGTCTACCAAATCCAGCGCACTGTACAGTACGCTCCCGGTCATGTTGTTCAACAAACACATCCTTTCGTGGGATCGGTGTTTGGGCCGGCACCGTTGCGTTGTTCAGCTTGTTCTATGCTTGAACGAGACGCCACTTTCCGTTCGGCTTCCAAACGCAGAAAGTTGGCGTCGAGTGCGGGGATTTCGACTCCCGCACCATGCCTGCCTTTGCTTTCGCGGCGAAGAAGGCATCAATGACCTCGCACTGTTCGCGCGGGAGAGGCCATTGCCTCGTGACACAATACTTTGTGCCGGGCACGAGATCAATCTCGTGCCGTACGCCTCGATCCGGTGGGAGTTGGGTCGGTGGGTGTTTATTCACCACGTCCGCGTACTCCGTCACCAAAGGATACACCGGATCCTTGAGGTTCTTGAGAATCGCAGAACCCAAGCGCGCCTGACGCTGCTTGTTCATGTCTTCCAGGACGTTCTCGTCCAAGACAGAGGAGGAGTTCAGCTCCTCCTGAGTGGTCTCAGGTCTCATGAGTACCATCTCAGCGATCTCTCCAGCCTTGAGGTTGGTCAGGAAAGACTCAGCCGTCATTTACTCGAGGTGCAGTATCTCTGCAACCTCTGGCAACGGTTTCAAGTGGACACCAGATGCCTTGACGGGTAAACCTGTCTCGCCATCGAAGATGTGATAACATTCTTCCACCGGCCTTGTCGGAGGAGCCCGGGCCCTGGACTCCGAGTCGCTTGAAGCGACGTCGATCGGAACGAAGTTCGGATCCGACTTGAGGCGGCGGCGGCGTCTTTGCCGACGGCGTCTGTGACGGGGAGCTTTGCTGCCCACGTCTAGGGATGACGTCGCTACGACATCCGAGGCACTCGCGGCCTCGTGTGGTACTGTTGTACCCACACAGGAAGCGTGTTCAACGCCTTCCTCTTCAGTTAAGGTCTGGGCGGCCTCGTGTGGTACTGTTGTACCCACACAGAAAGCGTGTTTAACGCCTTCCTCTTCGGTTAAGGTCTGGGCGACCGCGTGTGGCACTGTGTTACCCACACAGGAAGCGTATCCGACGTCTTCCTCTTCAGTTATGGTCTGGGCGACCGTGAGTGGAACTCTGTTACCCACTCTGAACACGCTGTTCACAGTGTTCATGACAGCTGCAGCTGTCTGCGGAACTAAGTTACCCGCCTGTGGACCTAAGTTACCCACTTGGCCGGCGCCTCTTCTGGGCGCGGCCACCATCAAAACATCCTCGGAGTCGTCATATACGTCGACGACTCCCAAGCATCTGCCGGATGCTTTGGTACCCTGGCAGCCCTCGCGGGCGCCCCGGGTCCTGACAGAGGTGGGAACATGACTCACCAATGCTCTGTCGGACTGCGCAGGGCGGCTGGCACCGATTGCCTTGCCTCGCCAGTCGATCCAGGGCTTGTGCTTCTCAAGCCAGGGCATGCCCAGGATCATATCATATGGATCCATATCGAGAACAGTGAACTGTTCGAGGCTGTCAAAGTCTTCAAACTTGACAGCCAGATCCACTTGGACGTTGGGGACAGTGACGACCTTCCCGTCGGCCAGTCGCACTGACACCGTCCCGTTGCCCTTGCTTTCTCTCAAAGCTTCGGACAACTTGTTGCTGTTACGAGCAACCGTCTGGCGGCGTGCGAAATTCTTCGACGCCCCAGAGTCAATCAAGATTCTAAAGGGATGATCGTATCCCCGTACACATCCGTGTACTACGAGCAACCCGCCGCTGCTCTTCGCCGATTCGAGAGTGCGAAGACTCTCAGGGGCTAAGTCCCCGTGGTACGCGCCACCCGCGCACCCATCACGAAGACTTAGTTCTTCCCCAGTAGGGCGCTCCGCCCCTACTGGTTCCCTGCGTTCCCCTGTCCCCGGGATCCTGGCTTTTGCCAGCGACCCTTGAGGACGGGCTTGGGGAAGGACCGTCTGCGGAGTCTTTCCGCGGGGCAGTCACGCTTGAAGTGGCCCATCTTTTCACAGCCGAAGCAGCGGATGTCACGCTGTTCGGCGGACCCGAGTTCCATGGGAACTGGTCCGTTGGGGCTTGTTCGACCGGGAGCCGACAAGGAACTCCCAGGCCACGCTGAGGCCGGCGTACGCGCCTGGCGATGGCTGTACTATTCTTGAAGAGCCACTTGAATCGCCTCTTCAAGGGTGCTTGACTGCACCCGGAACAGCTGAGTGCGTGCGGGGCCCACTCGAAGGCCGTCCATGAACACAGTCATCTTGATGTGTTCGTTGAGTGGGTTTCCCACTAGGGACGCCGTGAGCTCCCGTATCTCTTGCACATACTCGTGCAGTTCGCGCCTCCCTTGTTTACACGCGAGGAAGCGCGAACGCTGGCGGTACTCGTAGTTCGCCGGGAGGAACGCGGCTCGGAGCTGTTCGCACAGCTGAGCCCAGGATGTGAAACATCCAGGGGATGTTGCTTCCCGAGTGTACACCCAACTCTTAGCACGACCGCTAAGGTTGGAGAGTGCAAAAGCAACACGAAGTTGCTCGGTCGAGATCAGAGCCGCGTCCATCGCGAGCTCTACTTCTCGGACCCAGAAGTGAAGGTTCTCGCCTTCCTTCCCTTCATACGGCTTAACCTTCAGCCGTATTGGCTTCGGGTGAGGCGGATATGCTTCCGCCGCCGGAGCCTGCAGGTTCTTCCGCACATGCGCGATGAGGCCCTGCTCGTACGCGTCGAATGCATTGACGCGCTCGAGCTGCTCGGTCGGTGTTGACACCACCAGGCTCTGCAGGGCCTCCATCCCGAAGATGCCTGCCATCTTCCGAACCGAGTCGAACTGAGAGTCGTTCAAATGGGAGAATTCGTTCCTATCCATGGCAACGAACTTCGGAGAGGTTCAGGTAGTCTACCCGCGGTGGCGTAGATTGACTACAAGTGCTACCAAGTGTGACGGGGTCACACAGCACCTTGCGCTAGAGGAAGTTATCTTCCGAGAGTATACAAACTCTCAGTGAACGGCAGTTCACAGGTCCCCTCTTTAATTAAAGAGAGCGAAGTGACCTAAAACAAATAGATTGTAAACTGAGTATATTTATAGGTAGGTTAAGTTTGGGTTTAATACAAACTATTAGTTACCTATAGAAATGCAATGTCATTTAACCAATGATTGGCTTTGAACGACCTTGGTACCTTGTACCAAATATCCCGGATTATGACGTGTCATACTCCTGAAGTGTGAAGTGTCACACTTCATGTAACCAGGGTACACTTAGGGCTACGGACCCCGGGACAAAAATGAAATTTGAACGGTGCTCTTTAAGCCCGATGTATAGTCCATATACAGTGTGTACAAAACACAATATCGATCTTAGCCAATGGGGGCCGCCTTCTCTGCGCTCGGCAGCTTTTTAGCGAATCGAGGCTGCCTTCGCAGCGCCCGTTTTATTAATGAGCGTGAGTTAGTATCTCTTGCTACTAGTATTACTGTAACCAAATTAAAATGAGAGGGTATAATACGAAATAACATACTAAGAGAACATCAACAACAACAAAACATAAGGAAAAGGATCATTGTGATTCTTAGCAGAATATAATTGGACGCATATTGGCTTCACTCGGAAGGCTTTCGTCTCCAGTCTTGGACATCCACGCTGGTAATGATTGAGCTACTGGACCCAATATTTACGCCGACGTGGACGGAAGCTCAGGGGACGCGGCAGTTGTAGGAACCGCGTACATTGGGGTCGCTGGCGCAACAGGGGCGGGGGTTTCCACATCGGGTGCCGGAGTAGCAGGCGGCAGTGCTGCGCCCAACAGACCCACCACGTGACCAACCAACGCTGGAGTGTTACCGCTAGCCGCCGACGAAATAATACCTGCAGCATTGGAGAGTACCGCAGGGTTTGACGCGAGACCCGACAGGAAACCAAAGAGGTCCTCGGTCGTCATCGCACTTGCCGGTCCCGCCTCCGGACTGTTCGCCATCATCTCCTTGATTTTCTTCGCAAGCTGCACGCGGTCGGCCTTGGAAATAACAATCCTGCTGTTCTTCACGAGGATGTTGTTGTTCTTGGCGTTGATCGTATTGGTGATGACCCCACCGTGCAGTCCAGACGGCGTAGTCATGGGTTGATCGTCCTTATCGGCCGCCATCAAGTGGTCGGCTGTCACATAAGACAGCAAGTAAACAAGCGCAACCGCGATCGAAGCAGTAGAAAACTTCATGGTAACCGGGAAAGCGAAGCGTGGTTGGATCGACTTGAGTACTTGGAGTCCAGTTGAGTAATGACAATTATGTTAGAACCAGCAAGAACATTTACGTACCAAAGTCATGGAAACACACAACGACATTTCGGCGAGCTCTCACAGCTGAATCTCGGTAAAATCGTAAAGCAATCTTTCGTGTTATCTTCTGGTGTAAAGATTTTTATGTTGGAAAACATGAAAATCTAAATCGACAGTCACGACCGGTAAAACCTTGGTTGGCACTGTCAACTTGACAGGAAAGACTCGAAATTAAACCAAGCAAATGTATTAAACTAATAAACTCAAGAAGAAGCGACAAGTGAATACTCGGTTTCCGTACCTTGTCGTATCGTGAATCAATGCGCCGATTGCCTACGTTCCAATACCCAGTCGCAGCGTGCGCGAGTCGGACGATTCGTCGAAGCCTTCCACAAAGCGGAATGCAACTCTTCGCTTGGGCTGAGCATCGCCACTGCTCTCACTTAATCGCTTCAGCGTGTCGCGAGCCGTCCTTGGATGGGACGGTCGACGCTGTATAGAAGTAGAACAGTACGGAGATATAAACAGAAGCAACAAGCTAAAGACAAATGTCAACACAAATTCTTTTCTGCTTGTTGTCTCCAAGGAAAATTCACGACTGACCTCTTACCTTCTTCCATGCGACTCGCACCTCGTCCTCCACGGTCCTCGTTCCCGCCGTCAGGCATCGTTTCGCAATCATCGTCCACGATTTTGTACACCACGACAGCGAGGCGGTACCGCTCACCCCACCGCCTCACCGCTAAGATACACTGTCCTTCAGTAGCTCCGGTCCCCCCCATGACTTCCGTCCTCGTCATCCACGGGGACCGTACGCTCTAGCCGCGCTTGTCCCACGGAGACCGAGGCCGGCCCACAACTTCTCAGTGACTCCGTCGTGGCCCTGCATGGCTTCATCGAAAGCGTGGCCCACACGAATCTGGTCGGCCGTCGAAAAGTGCGGAGGAGGGTAACGGAACTCACCGTGCCCAAGACGGTGGCCGCCAGAACCACTCGTGACACCCTCCCCGACTGAAGCTTGACGCCCTCGTCGAGCACCCGTAGGGCCTTGATCAGTTTTCCGGGCACGGTGAGCATCTCGGCGCGCCCGCACTTCGCTCAGCCGCCGCACCTTTGGCTTGAGACCCACACAGCCGTCGGCCTTCCAGAACGCTTTGCTGAGGCGTTCGGCCTGCTCCTGCTCCTCAAGGTCCTTCGTCCACCGAGCGTATCTGTCCTCAGCGACTTGCTTAGGCGTGCGTCGGCCCTTGGAGGCCTCGCCCCACCGCAGTAGGCGGCTAGTAGCGGCTAGCAAGACGGTCCAACCACTGGCAAGCACCACATCGTCGTTCCAGGCGAATCCGCCGTCGACACCAAAATGCCTCTCCGCCAGTACGTAGTTCCCCAGCAGTAGTAGCGCCCCGACGCCGCAGCTTCCATAGAGAATCCATTCCACAAACTCGTACACGTAGACGGCCGTGTACAGGCCGGCGTAGGCAAACAATCCTAGGAGTGACGCGAAAGCGCGGAAAACACAGCACGCACGGTCCATTGTTCGGTGACACTCCGCGCTGGAGCCAATCCAATACTTCACTGTAGACTTGCAGCTCAACTCGAGCACGTCGGGTAGGAACACGCACCACAAGGCGTGATAGGCCTCCAGCCAGCGGTGGGCAAGACGTCCCAACCCGTCCTCGCTTTCCGCCTCGTCCTCTAGCACCACCATTGGCGTCTGGAACAACGCCTCGTACAGCTTCCAGCGACGCACTGCCGGAGTCCTCTCCACAATCCTCACGTAGTCGGCGAAGATCCGGTAGCGCCGGATGCAAGTCTTACACAGCCCGGTCCACTTGATCACAAATTCCAATACAGCGCCGACGGTCCGCCCCACCACACACCACAACGGCTTGGTGATCATCCAGCCGACGGCGCCGCTCAGGGCCCAGAGCAATCCAGACCAGTGGCGGACGGCTGCCGCCCACCCCATCTCAGTCCACGGATGACGCACGACGCTCCACCCAAACGCCCAGCAGATCCAGGCAAGCCAAACGCACCACTCCGTAGCCTCAGCGAGCAACTCAATCATCGTAGCGCAGCCCCAAACGCAGGGAGTCCGATCTTTGAGTAGTCGTGCGTACCAGCGCTAGGCCGGTCCAGATAGGCAGGAGCCATCAATCATCGTTAAAAGAACTCCATCACCGTCACTTCTCGGCGCTGGGGCGAGTCCACGCCGTAACCCACAATCCATTGTAATCGGATCTGGGACCGTGCCGGGCCCTCGTCACAAACCGTCGATCACGGTGGACAAACCATCTCCCCCACCAGCGCATCTGGCGTATCACTGAACCATTGACGGTCCCTGACTAGGTCAAGAACCATCAGCCTAGCGGTAAGATCCAATCTTTCGCGCATTTCCGCATTCGTTTCCTTCTCCTCACGCCGCCGCAGTTCTTCCCGCCTTCAACCATGGCCAGGACCAAGGAATCCAGCAAGGATGTCGTCGTCCGCCGTCTCCGCGCCCGCCTCGACAGCAAGGGCAAGCCGTCGGAGGAGGACAATGTCTGAGCGCCCAAGTGGACTTCTACGCCGAGCTCCGAGATCACCTGGCCGTCAACGAGGCCTCCTCGGGGCTGCAGGCAGTCGACGCCCTCGCCCTCGCCCTTATCGCGGATGACGACTCCCTACCGGCCACGCTGACGGAGGTCGTGACGCTGTTGCCGCCGCCCGGCTCCTTCGAAGACGGACAGCCCCCGACTCATGCTCTCTTTGCGCCGGAGCCCGACACGACCATCAAGCGCCCAGCCCCGCGCAACAAGGCCCAGTCGAAGCGTCCGGCCAAGAAGCGACGCACCACCGCGAACTCCCTGAAGTATTCCCTTGAGCTCCCCGACGACGTGCCGGCCGCGATCCGTCGTGACGTGGACCGCCTTATCAAGGAGGCGGCAGGACGAGGGAAGACTCCTTTCCGGCTGGCGTATCCGTGGTCCGGGCAGCGAGCCTGGCACGACCCGCAAGAGCACCCGCTGCTTCCTCTTCAGCACTGGCGCTTCTGGATAGCCTCCTTCTGCGCCTCTTCCTGCCCGGCCCTCGCTCACGGTTTCCGGCCCCGCCGGCGACGAGGGCGAGGAAGACAAGGGCGACGAAGCCGACGACGCCACCGAGGACGCCGAAGACGACGAAGAAGGGGCCGAAGACCGCGAAGAGGCAGTCGGCGATGAAGAGGAAGCGGAAGACGGCGAGATCACGGAGAGCAAGGCCACCTCCAAGTCCAACAGTGACGCGTCCTCGGTTGACCGCAGCCACGGTTCGGCGTGACGTCCTCCAAGAAGTCTTCGGGCGACGGGGAGGCTAAGAAGGCCGCCGCGGCCACCAAGAAGACCAAGTAACTACCGCCAACACGCGCTCAGCGTCGTACCGTAGCGTAGTGCCTCCCGTCCGTACTCGTAATCCCTTCCCTAATACACTTGCTTCCGTTAATCTTTCCTTCTTCTTTTTGTCAGCTCGTTCCATCGTTTCTCTTTTCCAAATATAAATAAGTAATATAAACTCCACACCTGGTCCGTCCGCGTAAGCGTCTTGGTACCCAATCCACTTATCGAAATTCATCCAATCCTGACACCACAGACACTTATTCCCGGACACAGGCTACTCCATCAGTAAAAATCGTCATCACCGACCTCCGCGTTCGCATCCGCCAGGCGAGAGCTCCGTCTTAACTCGGGTAACCGCTGCTTCTTCCGTTCGGCTTGTTCGAAAGCCGAGATCAGCGACTCGTACTCAGGCGACAGCGCCGCCCTCGGCAACCAGAACGTCTCAAAGTTAGCGGCCAGCGCCAAATACTCGATGCCACGGTTAACCACACGTTTGGCCACCAGGAGCAGTGACTCCTGTCAGCGCAGTGTCCCCCATTCCGACGGTCAACCTCTCCAAAAAACTGGAAGCAGGCAGATCAGCCTCGTCCAGCGGACCGTCTTCGATCTCGTCACCGTTCTCCTCCAAGCCCTCGGGCACTTCATCCATGAAGGGCCGAGTCCACCGTCCTCGGAACTTCTTGAGTCGGTTGACGCTCACAGGCACGACTCGGTCGGGGTGCGAGGGTATCGCAATCCTGTAAGTGTTGTCGCCCACCTTCTCAACTACTCGGTAAGGCCCGTGCCATGAGAACGACAATTTCTTCGTCCGCACTTCTCCTCGCTTGGTCCTGAACACCTGATAAACCCAGACCAAGTCACCTACTGCAAACTCCACAGCGACTTGACGGTCCAGTCTCTTTTCATGGCGGTCCTGCGCCTTCAGCAACTGTCGCTCCACGAGGTGTCTGGAGTCGCGCAAGGATCGGAACAGTTCACGCCTATATTGGGCCACTTCGTTGCTCTTCTACTTGGTGCCCAAGTTCAGGAACGCCACATCCAGCGGCAACGCCGGGTCACGTCCGTACAGTGAGAAGAAAGGAGTGTCACCGAGAGCCTCGTGATATGACGTCCTGTACGCGAACAACACCCGTTGCAGGTAGAGGTCCCAGTCCGTCTGAGCTTCGCTCACATGCATCCGTAGCATCCCAATCAAAGTACCATTAAACCGTTCGACTAGACCTTGCGTTTGAGGATGGTACGCTGACCCAAACAGCTTCTTGATCCCCAAAGTCTGATAGAATGACTTGGTCACCTCAGACGTGAAGTTCGACTCGTTGTCGCTCAACAGTCGCGACGGCACTCCGTGCCGAGCAACCACTCCGTTCACCATAGTATCCACGAAAGTTACCGCATCCAAACGTTCTACTGCAAAGGCTTCCGCTCACCGCGTGAAGTAGTCTACGAACACGAGGATGTACCGGTGACCTCTCCCAGTCAAGGGCAAAGGTCCTATAGCATCGACCACTAGCAGTGAGAACGGACCAGTCAGGTCAGCCACCGGCATGCGCTGCATGCGCCCAGATCGCCGCGGTCGCGGTCCTTTCCCGCCGGCACACTCGCTGCAGGTGCGGACGTACTCTTCAACATCTTTCGTCCAGCCAGGCCAAAAGGCATGCCGTCTAACCTTCTCCGTCGTCCTCGTCAGTCCCATGTGAGACGACAGCACGTCCTTGTGACAGAAATGCAGCACCGTTTCCACGTATGTCAAGGGCACGACGGGGACTGAGACCGAGCGAGCAGGGCCGGCTCGAGCCGGCAAGTTTACGCGACGCAAGAGCATCCCTTCTTGGACGGAGTACCTGGGTCCCATCCGCACCACTCGCGCTCGCAGGTACGGATCCAGCGGCAACGCACCGTCCAGCAAGAAGGCCACCAGCGCCTTGATCCACGGCACCTCCAACTGCTCACTCACGAACTGTTCACGATCAAGGCTAAACTGGTCAACGGGTGACGGGGCGACCGGTCCGACTTCTTCTCTGACAGGATCCTCGCGTAATCCAACCGGCCCAGGGTCGTCAACGTGCCCATCGGCCGGGTCGCCAGCAGCTCTGTCGGCGTATTCCACTTCTTCGTCCGCCTCGGGACTCGAATGCTCCCCGACTGAAGACGGACCCACGGCGTCGTCGTCCGGATTCAGTAGGTCGTTCATAGTCAGCGCCGCCACTTTGCCCACTGGTAGCCGAGAGAGACCGTCCACATGCCCCATAGCCGTACCGGGCTTATGGTGTACCTTGAACTGCAGACTCGACAGCTCCATGGCCCACCGGGCCATTTTAGCGTTCGAAGTCCGATTGCCGGGACTGAAGACCCACGTAAGCGCTTGGTGGTCCGTGTACACGTCGAACTCGCGCTTGTCGAGATAACTCCGAAACTTACGCGTCGCCCAGACGACGCCCCAGCACTCAATCTCCGAAATCCCATCCTGGTTGTTAATTTAATTCTTCTGCGAACCGGTCAACAACTTGCTGGCGTAAGCCACTACACGGTCACGGCCATCAACTTCCTGCATCAGACAAGTGCCGACGGCGTACCGGGAGGAGTCCACAAACAACTTGAATCGCCTCCGGCCGTCCGGATAGGCCAGGATAGGAGGCTTCATAAGAGCTCTTTTCAGCTGCCGAAACGAAGCCTCGCAGTCCTCGTTCCACTCAAACGGAGCATCCTTCGCTTTCAGTCTCTCCAGAGGCGCCGATATCGCCGCATATCCAGGGATGTACCTCCGAAAATAGCTCGTCAGGCCCAAGAACGACCGAATCTCGTGCAGGTCCCTCGGCGGCCGGATGTTCATCACCGCTTTCACTTTCTCAGTATTCGGCAGAATGCCGGCCGGCGTCACGATGTGACCCAAGAATGCCACCTGACTCCGCCCCCAATGACACTTCTTCATCTTGAGCTTGAATCCCGCCTCACGGAACCGAGTCAGCACCTGACGGACACGCACTAGGTGCGTAGGGAAATCCTTGCTGAAGATCACACAGTCATCCAGGTACACCAAGCACACTCGCCACTTCAAGTCCACTAAGACGGTCTCCATCAACCGTTCGAACGCCGGCACCGCATTACAGAGTCCAAACGGCATCACCAGCCACTCGTACAGGCCAAACTTTCACGTGAACGCCGTCCTGGCCACGCTGCCCTCGTCCATCGGCACGTTCCAGTAACCGGACGCGATGTCCATCGTAGAGAAGATCTGCGCACCTCCTAATACATCCAGGATATCGTCAATCAGTGGCATAGGATAGCAATCCGTCACCGTCACAGCATTAAGCTTCCGGTAATCAATACAAAAGCGAATTCCTCCGTCCGGCTTCCGGATCATCAGGACGGGACTAGCCCAAGGACTGTTCGACGGCCTGATCAACCCGAGATCCAGGTATTGCTGCACTTCAGTCTCCATGACTTCCCCTTCCGCCATCGACACACGGTAGGGCGGCTGCTTTATGGGATTATTATCCCCGGTGTCTATCTCAAACTTGAGTCGGTCTGTCCTCCCAGGTTTCATGGACGACGTGACGAATAAGTCGTCGAAGCGGATCAGCTCCTCGCGGAACAGTTCAATCTGTTCGTCCGTCAACTTGGACTGTGAGAAATCCGCCTCGCCCTTCTCTTCCTTGTCGGGCGGCACCGTCGGCTCGGGGCTCTCGATCTTCTCGAGCTCCACTAACTCAACGTTCCCCGAGGTCGACGACACTCTCGCTTCTTGGGACTCCGTCGACTCGACTGCCGCGCCGGTAGGCACGGAAGGCGAGGGAGGGCCAAACGCCGACTCAGGAATCACGGACACGCAAGCGACCGTGGAGCTCTTCTTGACCCAACTCACGTCGGGCGAAGCATTGCACACCTCGACTAGGACCTGGCCGTTTTCCACCGTGCACAAGGTCCGCGCGACACACAGAGTAGGCGAGAGACCAACGTGCTCTCCACCAGGACTGTAGTCTTGTCAGCAGCGTCGCCGACGACGTTGGCCATCACTAGAGCTTTGCCCTCGCGGAGGCAGGCGTATCGAGGCGGCCATCTGAGCCATGTAGGCGTCCTGCACCACCGTGTACCCGAGCGGTAGCTCCTCACCGGTATCCTTGAGCGTCATCCTTCGTTCGGCGACATCGATCACCGCCCCAAAAGCACCCAAGGCGTCCACCCCCAAAATGGCGTCGACGTGCAACTTGTCAGCTACCAGCACACTAAGGAAGACCTCCACAGTTCCCAGTCGCAGCGAGAGACCGATCCATCCCCGTATCTTGAGAGGGTGTCCCGACGAGCTCTTGACTTGGCCGCCGTACGGCTCCAGCGTCTCCTGGGACCGGCCCAATCGCTTCAATACTTGACTGTCCACGAGACTCAGAGTCGCACCAGTGTCGGCCAGCATCCGAGACGGTAAGCACTCAATGTACCCACTCGAGAGTGCCTCAAAGTTTCCAACGGCGCACACGACTCGCCGGCCATCCTCGACCACGACATGGACATCGGCTCGTACGTCATCGTGGGAGACGCCAAACCCACCAGGCAGCTCCACGGTAACTACTTCCACCAAGCCGGTCTTCGGCACCTTCGTAACGACCCTTGGTGACGGCCGCACCACCTCCACGTAGTGGGAGGCGTCGTCTTCGTCCTCGGGATAGAACAGCAGCTCGCACAACCCAGCCGTTGGCTCGAAGAGCGTAGAGACATCCATCCGCCGGGCCGTTCTCCGCCGCTCACGGCGTCGTGCCGACGAATTCCTCCCCCGTTTAGCCCGCAGGAGGAGCTTGGTCCAGACGAGAGCCCCTTCCGCCTCTAAGTACGCTATGAGGTATGTCTCTAAATGTCCCCACGGTATCCCGCTCTTAGTAGGTCCAGCCGCCTCCCTTTCGGCGAGAGCCCGGAGACGCTGCCAATCCGGAGTAGGCGCCTCGTCCCACCTAGGCTGAACTCCGTCTGTCGTAGGTCCGTCTTCGCCGGGCGTCGACGCCGTCGCGCTACCAGCCTCCAAGCACTCCTTCAACCAGCGATAAGCGGCGGTACGCCCCGTCGCACGTACGCCTCGATGATCAACTACCGGAGAACTGTCACCCTGGCGTGAAAGTCTTCCGTCCTCTTCTCCAGCATCCGTTCGACGGCGGGCAACAG